>NW_006773072.1:3022064-3045048 GCF_000442215.2 Lipotes vexillifer
ACTCCTTGAAATCACAGTTCCTGTGTGCTTGGTAATGTTCAGAAAAACAATCTAAACATGTCAGGATATCCTGATAAGCACATGTCAGTGTTGAAATAAGAGCCTAGAAATATGTAAACACACATCCTAGGACCGTACAAGGGCCGAGGGGTCCGGATCTCCGACGCCAGAGCTGCGTCACTGACACTCCCTCCACCACCGCTTGTCTTCAGAAATGAGGAAACTGAGTCCTGAGGGGAGGACATGGCCTCCCCAGACTCTCCCAGGCAGACAGGATAAGAAAGGAAGGAAGGGAGAGGAGGAAGACAAATACCATATGATTTCACTCATATGGGAAACAAACAAATGAACAAACCAAACCAAGCAAAAATAAACACGTAGCTACAGAGCAGTGGTGACCAGGGCAGGAGGGTTGGGGCGAGGGCAAAATGGGTAAAAGGGATTAACTTCAGTTTCATTTACTGGCTCAAGTGTGCATGACCAGACGGAAACTGAACCTTTGGTGGTGAGTGTGCTGTAGGGTACACAGAAGTAGGAACGGAATGTTGGACATATCAAACCTATATAATGTCATAAGCCAATGTTACCTCGATTTAAAAATAAATCTTAAAAAGAAGAGAGGAAAAAAGGAGACTGAGGAAGAAAGAAAAAGGAGGAAAGAAGGAAGGAAGGAAAGGAGGGAGGGAGGGAGGGAGAAAGAGTTATCTCCATCTGGACACACATCCCACAGAGCTCCCTGCCTTCCCTGCCCATCCTATATAAAATAGCCCTGCCCCATCCCTTCACCCCGCTCCGTTTCTCTTCATAGCACCTGTCCCGGATGAACTGCACAACTCTTTGCTTATTTTCCGTCTCCACCCACTAGAACGCAAGGCCCTTGAGAGCAGGGAGCTTGATTAGCATGTTCAGGGCTGTTTCCCAGGCCTAGCAAGCTGCTGGCCCTGGACCAAGAGTGTGTCTATCAGTAGAAAAGGGTACAGACAGTGTCCCTACGTTGAATGCTTGAGTCAGTGAATGCGACTGAAGTTAGCTCTCCTAACAAAACCAGGCGACAAGCTGGCTGAGAGTCAAGTGCACGAGCATGCGTGAAACCTGTGATCAGCCTTGCAACAAAGGCTTGTGTTCAGTGAGCACTTATTAGGCACCAGGCGCCATTTTCAGGGCTTCATGTGTTTGAACCCTTTTAACCCCCACCGCCGCCCTGCTTGGGGGCTCCACTGTGTCCACCTTCAGGCAGGCACAGAGGAGTACAGGTGCTTGTTTGAGGCCACACAGCGGGAAAGAGGCAGAGCTGGGATTCCCACCAGGAAGTCCGGCTCCAGCTCCCACGCACTTCTCGCCGTCTTCCACTGCCTCCGAGAGAGAAAATTCTAGACCAAGGGCTTGAGCTATGCTCAGTCGGGCCTTTCAGAATCTGACTGGGGATTTTCCATATATTTTCTTTTAAGCAATTTGAGGAAAGTCAAGGCCGGACCAGTAGCAAGACAGCCTTTTACCAGGCGCTGCAGAATTCTCTGGGCGGCGAGGCGGCGGACGAGCGCGTGCAGGCTGCGGTGACGTGGCACTACTCCCTGGAGCACCACGCGGATGACTACGCCGCCTTCTCCCGCGCCCTGGAGGCGGCCGCGAGGTGAGCCGCCTGGCGCGCCGTCCTGCCTCCGCCTCCCCGAGGCCGTGGGGATGCTCAGGTCCCCCAGGAGGAGCGGGGCCTGGTGCTGCTGCTTCATCTGTGTCGGTCATTCAGTCCACAGCGCGGGCTGCCTGCCCGCCAGTGGGAGACACGAGGGGTGACCCACCCCTCCCCTCCGTGGTGCTCGCGCGCCATCAGAGGGTGCCTGCTTGGATATGCCCCGAACCGAGAAGCTGCGCTCAGCTTGTGTGGATGGAGAGCGGGCGGGGGGCAGTCCAGCAGAGAGGACCCCACCTCCAGCCCAGTACCTGGACCCCTGCTGCCCTTGAGAACAGCGCGAGGAGAGCTCCAAGGGTGGCTAGAGCCCAGCCCTCGTAAGCATCGGTAGTTTTCAAGGCTCCCCCAGGTGACTCTGTTGGGCGGCCAGAGTTCACCTTCCACAGGAAATGGAGGCCTAGACAGGGGAAGGCTTGTGCCTGATGTCACACCCAGAACAGAAGTCCCAGGGCTCCTGATGCCGTGCATCCCCTTCCCGGGGGTGGGGAGCGCTGTTTCTGCACTCACTGCTTATGCGTCTTGCTGCTCAAGTTCACTGCTTCAAGCTTCCTTCCCTGGGAAAGTCCACCCGGGTCCCCCAACCCAAGAGGGGTTAGTGGGTGCCTCCACCCATCACAGGCTCTGCCGTCCCCAGAATGTCCCTCTCAGCACTGTCAAGAGATAGCCAGGATTCCAGTTCTCTCTGCCTGCAGAGCCCCCTGGGATGAGACCGCAGTGGGGACTCCAGCTCTCGTGTCACCTTTGAGCTCCTCACGGGCCACTTGACATGTTCTGTTTCCCTGACAGGCCCCCCTCCAAGCCGGGAGAGTGCGGTCAGGTGGTTTCCACATCCTGTAACTTCTTTCCCATCCTCGGGGAGGGAGGTCCACGCTGGCCCTTCCTCATTGTCCCCAGGGACAGAGCCACTGTCAAGGCTCAGAGGCCTCTGCTGCACTTGACTCGGATGTTGAGGCCCACTGTCCTGCTTGGTCATTCCTCCCAGGAGCCTGTGGTTTCCAGTCAGAGGTTCACTAGCTCAGAATAAAACTTTGTACCAACCCCTGGGATCTTGGGGACAGGAAGGCTCTAATTTTCCTTCTAGCGGAGAGCTCAGCTTTCAACAAAATAGCCAACACCTATTCCTGGAGGCCCAGCCCCAGACTGGACCTGAAGAGCTCACAGATGTCCAAAACCTGGACCGTGAGAGGCTCACAGCCAAGTTGGGACTGGCTTAGATCAATGTTGTAGAAAGAGCTCAGGGCTAGAGTTCAGAAACCTATGTTCATTCTTGCCCCAACTTTGCCTGTAACTGTCTTTGAGGACAATCTGTGAACAGGGGCAAGAGAAGAGGCCTGAAGGAGGGCAGGTAACCAACAAAGGCTTCACTGAGGAGGTGGGCTCCGTTCCTCCCTTAGGCCAGGTCCTTATTCTCTCCTGGCCAGGCTGAGGCAGCAGCCTCCACGGGGCTCCCTGCCTCCAGTCTCCTCGGCAAGGTCCGTCCACAGCGCTGCCAGTGTGGAACCTTCTACTCCCAGCTGTGACAACCAAAAGTGTCCCCCAGACATTGCCAAATGTCTTCTGGAGCGTGGAGGCATCCCAGCTGAGAGCCACTGGTCTAAAGGTGTCATACACCTGAAACGTCCCTGAGGTCTCCATCTTCCTTCAGAATGCACAATTATTTTATGTTCAGCTTCATAGTATATTATATTCATTTTACTACAAAATGTTTTGCTCCCAAGTCTTTGAGTAAAATTGATGTCCTGGGAAGATGTTTGTCCCATGGGACGCTTGACCCTGTGATGCATCGTATGGACGTAGTACGTGATCGTGGCCCTCCATGAAGCAGGCTGGACCATGCGCCAGCAGGGGGGCCAGCAGGGGAGAGAGGAAAGCTGGAGGGTGCGAGGAGGGGCGAGGGGTGTTCTCCGCAGGCCTACGCAGAGGGGCTGGCTGGTGGCCCAGGGCCCTTGCCTGGGAGAAGCCTTTAGCCGGCACTGTTGTCCATAGAGCTGTGCATAGCTAGACCCCATCCTCTGTCCTCCTCTCACCAGGGACTACTTTATCATCTGTCCTGTGATCGACATGGCCAGACACTGGGCAAGGAGAGCCCAAGGAAACGTCTTCGTGTATCACGCTCCTGAAAGCTACGGCCACAGCAGGTAAGGTGGCTGCGTGGCCACAGTGGGTGTTGGCACACAAAGAGAGTCTGGCAGAGGGTCCCTGTCACTTCTGTGATCCACAGGGCAGCAGAGAAAAGAAGGCAGCACCATCATACAAGTCCTGGTTCAATGACATGGGACGCATCACTTAACTTTTCTGAGTCTCAGTTTTATCATCTGAAAAATGGGTAGAATAGTAATCACCACTTTATCTCACAGCCTTGTAGGAAGAGCAAGTAAAATAAAAGATATAGAAAGCAGTTTGGAATTGCAACATTAGACATTCGTTGATTGACCTGGTTTGGGGGGAGGAGCCATCTTTATTAATCCTACCTGTTTATGTCTCTAAAAACTGAACACTTAGCTTAATTTAAGAAAATGACTTTCCAAAGTATAAAAAGATTTCTTTTGCAACAAAAGGAGTTTTATTTACCCCTAATTTATATACCCTTCTAAATTCCAGAATAAGTTCAATGTATCTTATAATAAAAGTCTCAAGTGCAATAAAATTATCAAAATGGAAAAGAAAAATAAGAGGTACAAGTAAAAGAAAACCAATGATAAAGGAAGGGGCAACCAATGGGCCCAGAATGTGATCCTGAGTTTCCCAGAAGTCAAAGAAAAGATTTAAAAGTAAAGAAGAAAAGAACAAAGGTTCGGTTTTCATAGCGCCCTCAGCTAAACAAAGGAACAGAGAGGAGTGGTGTCATAAGACTTATTTGGTCTGGGCCAGCGGGAGGGCAAAGCAACGTGCGTCGCTGGGGCACAAAGTTTCCAGGGCACTGGAGGGAGGAATGTGAGGCCACGTGTTCTGCTTCTTCATGACCTTACAGTCCTGAGCTCTTCACCTGTGCTGGAAAACCCCAGATCCCTCCAGTGCTGGGCCAGTAACTTCCCACATAATCTGATGTGATTCCCACAAATTACATCAGATTAGCCAGTTCACATTGGAGCCCCTTTGGTAACAGAATGTCAGGGGGTCACAGGTGTCACAAGATGCCAGAGTGTGTTGCTTCATTTCATACGAGAGTATGAAGCAAGGACATATGGAGCAACGACATCCATCGCCCATGTCCATGGTCTCTTTGGGCCGCAGGGAGACTGGGTGTAAGAAAGTCAACTTTTTTGGCGGGGCTGTGTTGGGTCTTTGTTGCTGTGTGTGGACTTTCTCTAGCTGAGGTGAGCAGGGGCTACTCTTCGTTGCAGTGCGCAGGCTTCTCATTGCGGTGGCTTCTCTTATTGCGGAGCACGGGCTGTAGGCCTGCGGGGTTCGGTAGTTGCAGCACACGGGCTCAGTAGTTGCAGCACGCAGGCCCTAGAGCACACGGGCTTCAGTAGTTGCAGCACATGGGCCCAGTAGTTGTGGCACGCGGGCTGTAGAGCTCAGGCTCAGTAGTTGTGGTGCACGGGCTTAGTTGCTCTGCAGCATGTGGGATCTTCCCAGACCAGGGATCGAACCCATGTGTCCTGCATTGGCAGGTGGATTCTTAACCACAGCGCCACCAGGGAAGTCCCGAAAATGAACTTTAGAGCTGAAGGAGGAGCTCCACTACTTGCCAGCTGTGCAGTCTTAGGCAGGCTCCTTTGCCTCTCTGATCCTCAGTTTCCTCATCTGCAAAATGAGGCTAATGGTTTCCTCTGAGTTGGTGTTAATAATATCTGGATTATAAATTATCCCTCTCTAACCTGTGTTGCTTTGCAACAGCATCAAGGGACGTCTTACGACCATACACGATTTCTTATTATAATTGGCAACATCCCTATAGTAGGTTGAACAATGGTCACCTGAAGATACCAGGTCCTAACCCCTGAAATCTGTAAATGTTCCCTTATAAGGAAAAGGGGTCCTGCAGATGTGATTAAGTTAGGGATCTTGACGTGGGAAAACTATCCTGGATTATCCCAGTGGGTCCTAACTGCATTCACAAGTGTCCTTAAAAGAGAGAGCAGAGAGAGATTTGCTACACATAGAAGAGGAGGCTACGTGACCACAGAGGCAGAGATTGGAGTGATGCACCCACAAGCAAGAAATGCCAGCACCCACCAGAGCTGGAGGAAAGAGGAGTGGCTTCTTCCCTAGAGCCTCCAGAGGGGGCCTGGCCCTGCCCACACCTGGAGTTTGGCTCAGTGAAACCGATTTTGGACTCCTGGTCTCCAGAACTATGAGACAGTAAATTTCTGTTGCTATAAAGTCTTGAAAGTTTGTGGTGATTTGTTACAGGAGCCATGAGAAACTAATACAGGCCCCCAAACATTCTAGTTTTCCTAAACAAGCACTCTTTACCTGGTTTCCCCCAACGGGTTATTCAATTTATAACACTTCACGGAACATCCATCTTTGTGAGGCCAGCGGTGTTGAAAAGAGCATCTCTGTGTCACAGACAAAGAGTCTGAGGTTCAAGAAGTTCCATGTGATTTCCCCAAAAGGACAAAAGCAGCCGTTGGTTATAGAGCAGTGATGTGTCCTGCATTGGCAGGTGGATTCTTAACCACAGCGCCACCAGGGAAGTCCCGAAAATGAACTTTAGAGCTGAAGGAGGAGCTCCACTACTTGCCAGCTGTGCAGTCTTAGGCAGGCTCCTTTGCCTCTCTGATCCTCAGTTTCCTCATCTGCAAAATGAGGCTAATGGTTTCCTCTGAGTTGGTGTTAATAATATCTGGATTATAAATTATCCCTCTCTAACCTGTGTTGCTTTGCAACAGCATCAAGGGACGTCTTACGACCATACACGATTTCTTATTATAATTGGCAACATCCCTATAGTAGGTTGAACAATGGTCACCTGAAGATACCAGGTCCTAACCCCTGAAATCTGTAAATGTTCCCTTATAAGGAAAAGGGGTCCTGCAGATGTGATTAAGTTAGGGATCTTGACGTGGGAAAACTATCCTGGATTATCCCAGTGGGTCCTAACTGCATTCACAAGTGTCCTTAAAAGAGAGAGCAGAGAGAGATTTGCTACACATAGAAGAGGAGGCTACGTGACCACAGAGGCAGAGATTGGAGTGATGCACCCACAAGCAAGAAATGCCAGCACCCACCAGAGCTGGAGGAAAGAGGAGTGGCTTCTTCCCTAGAGCCTCCAGAGGGGGCCTGGCCCTGCCCACACCTGGAGTTTGGCTCAGTGAAACCGATTTTGGACTCCTGGTCTCCAGAACTATGAGACAGTAAATTTCTGTTGCTATAAAGTCTTGAAAGTTTGTGGTGATTTGTTACAGGAGCCATGAGAAACTAATACAGGCCCCCAAACATTCTAGTTTTCCTAAACAAGCACTCTTTACCTGGTTTCCCCCAACGGGTTATTCAATTTATAACACTTCACGGAACATCCATCTTTGTGAGGCCAGCGGTGTTGAAAAGAGCATCTCTGTGTCACAGACAAAGAGTCTGAGGTTCAAGAAGTTCCATGTGATTTCCCCAAAAGGACAAAAGCAGCCGTTGGTTATAGAGCAGTGACCTACTCGTAGCTTCTCTGAGCCCCAGAATTCTCTTTCCACTAAAACACGCGGTCTCTCTGCTTAGGACTGTTTATAATTCCAACTTGATTTACTTCCTAGATTCAAGCGACTGCCTCCAGGTTGTGGGAAGGGAAGTAAATGCCAGGCTATGGTTCTGGTGAGAAGGCATTCGGGAGAGAAGGAATGGTGAGAAGAGCCGAGGGTTTGGACAGAGATGAAAGGAGGTCTCATAATCCCGTGGCCACCACGTCCAGGAGGCCAGACCACATCCAGGGAGGCCAGGCGTGGGAAGCCATTCGTGGAGTGCTCTGGCAGCGCCTCCCAAATGCCAGGGCTCTCAGGAGTTCACACCCAGAGCGCGAGTTCTTCGATCTGGTTCTCCACCTTCCCCTCTTTTAAGGCAGAGGTTGTAGCAGAAGCCGCGATACCCCTGCAGCAAGTCCATCAAAAGCCTTCAACCTGTGCGTGCAGCTTGGAACTCCAAAAGTTCCAAGTGGCAAAAAAATAAGAACTGCACCCGTTATATGAGGACAAAAACAATCAAAACATAACGTAGTGAAAGGATCCATATGATTCCAACCAGCATCAGTAATGCTTTGTGCCCACCTGTATTTGGTTCCTAGGGCTGCTGTAACAGAGTTCCATACCCTGGCGGGTTTAGAACAACAGGTATCGTCTCACCGTTATGGAGGCCGGGAGTCTGAAATCAAGGTGTCGGCACAGCCGCGCTCCCCCTGAAGGCTCTAGAGGACGATCTGCTCCAGGCACCCCACGCCCCAGCTTCTGGAGGCCTCAGGCATTCCTTGGCTTGCAGACAACATCCTTCCACTGTGTGTCTGTGTGCAAATTTCTCCTTTTTATAAGGACACCAGTCAGACTGGGTTAAGGCCCGCCGCAATGACCCCATTTTAACTTGGTTATCTCTGCAAATACCCTATTCCCAAAGAAGGTCATATTCTGAGGTCCTAGAGGTCAGGGCTCCGAGATATCTTTTAAGGGGGACAGAGTTCAACCCAAAGCACCACCCTTCTCTCTAACATGACAGCCCTGCTGGGGAGGCTCCCGAGGGGCAAGGGTGCAAAGCAGGCTGTTCTGGACCTGGGATCAGGGTGGTTCCTGGAGGAGCAGCCCTTGAACAGAATCCAAACCACATCCTCAGTCTCTTGTGGCCAGTCTGGGTTTTTCTCTGTTGCTGAAAAGCATCCTCACGCCCCTCTGGGGACCCACAGACAGGACGCCACTGCTCTGATCCACAGAACCCTCCTTGAAAGGAAGCCACGCCCATGCGTCAGAACCACACAAAGTGCCTCCCAGGTCACCTCAGGGCCTAGAGACCCTCCTGGCACAGAGGAGGCATAGGAGGTGCTCAGGAAATCATGCTGAAGGACAGAAGCTGATCCAACTACCTCAGTTGACAGGCGGGAAAGGGTCTCTTCCACTCTAGTTTACAGGCTCCTTGGGGCTCGGTTTTGCTATCTGCAAAATGGGAGTAAGGAGGTGGGACAGGTCAGGAGTAGTGATTCTTCACTGGGCTCTGTGGACCCGCGGGAGAAGGAGAGCGAGATGGAGGGTCTGAGCTTCCCAGCCCCTTTCTCTCTACTTTATAACTGAGCTTCAAGTAAAATTTCAAGGTCATTCAGTTTACAGAGATATGAAAAATGTCTGGCCTCAGTCACCCTTCAGACACCATCTGACTCTGACATTTTATCAGTTTGGGAGGAAAGACACACTCAGAGCCACTGAAACGTTTTACAGGCAGAGATGTTGCCAACTGTAGGAAGGCAGAGAGTGTCCTGGGTAGAGCAGCGACTCTGGGCCAGCTGCCTCGTTAGAAACCCGTCTTGACGCTTATTAGCTCAGGGACCTAAGGCAAGTCACTTAACCTCCTTGGTGACAGGTTCTTCAACTGAAAATGGGAAGAATAATAATCGTACCTACTTCAGAGGGTTATTGTGATGATTTGTGTATAGAACAGGACCTGGCAAACAGAAAATGGTAAGAGTGTCCATTATTCTTGTCCATCAGAACACGTTCTTGATATCTTTCTGGGCATATATCATCTCTCCCCACCACGACCATAATAGGGTGCCATCTATATAGTAGATACTTGAATCAATGAATGAATCATAGAAACTAACCCATTTAATTGTTGGCAAGTTTATCTTTTCTGCTCGAAAAGACATCTCTCTCACTCTGCCCTGGAGCTGTCACACTCTCATTTATTTCTGGCTGAAATCTACAGACTTAAAATATATGCGCGTGCCTTATGGTTTCAGCCATCTGTCTGTGAGCATATGTTAGCTTTCCTGGCATAGCTAGTGAACAAAACACAATAAATTACCACTTTCTTGCAGACTCTTGTTAATTGATCGCAGCATTGCATGCTCACCTGGATTATGTAGATGAGATTTGCATCTCTGAAATTGAGGGCCAACTTTTGTGAGGAAAGAATAAGTGTAGTGGATGTGGGGGAGGAGACAAAAAAAGGAAAATCTACAGTGTGAGAAGAAGGTGCAATTTTAAGATCCAGATTCAAAGAATCATAGACTATGTAAGATGATTTCATCCAACTCATTTTACAGATAAAGAAACAAACGCCCAGAGAAGACTGGAATTATGTCCCAGTCACAGAGTCAGTAAGCGGCAGTCTGGACTCAAACCCTGCCTCCTGCCCTTTCTCCAGTTTTCTTTCAGTTGCACCCACTTCAACCCAAAGGCTCTGAGTGCCTGCCATGGCTAGGTCCACCTGCTAGCTGTGCGACTTTGGGCAAGTTGCTTAACCTCTCTGAGCCTCCATGCATCTTTATCTATCCAAGGGGAGAGTAATAGCGCATGTCCCACAGGGCTGCTGGAAGGGTTCAGGGGTGCAGTGTCTGCATCTAGGGTGTGTTTGTGGGTGTGTGTATGTGTCTGTACACACCACAATGCCTGGCAGCTTTGCTCACCAAGACTACTGACACGAGGACAAAACTTAGCAGCTTTCTTTCGCTCAGTTCTGCTCACTGGGGAGACTTTGAGCCAGTTTCCTCCACGGCTCCCACCCGTAGCCCGCTGTTCCGTGAAGAGGGATTTTCAGGGATGACTGTAGTCCAGGGCTTCTCAACTTGGACACTGTTGACATTTCAGGCTGGATAACTCTTTGCCATGGAGGGCCGTCCTGTGCATTCTGTGCTGTTTAGCAGCAACCCTGGCCTCCGCCCACTCAATACCAGAAGCACCTTCCCAGTTGTGACAACTGAAAATGTCTCCAGACAAGGCCACTGTCCCTTGGGGCCCCAAATGGCCCTCTGTTGGTAAGCACTGCTGGCATCCCTTAAAACGGGAGTTATCACTAACACCACCTGGAGAGAAGGTGTGACCCCTTTCCCAGATCTTATCCGTGAATCAACACAAGATCCCCCCGCTGCCAGGTACTGTCCCTGGTCCCACGGACCCTCGGGCAGACCACAGTGCACCACAAACCGGAGCATCTGGCTCTTCCGTTACAAAGATCACCTGGAAGGCTGGCAGGCTCTCTCCCGTGGTCACACCAGGCAGGACCCTGGCCTGCTGTCCACTCCTAGGTCTGAGGCCGTGGCTGTTCTCTCTCTTGCCCGGCTGTGTCTAGGCGCCACCTCCCACGCTCTGCTGGGACCCTTCCCTCCCTGCCAGTCCCGGCATCGCCGTCTTGTTGATGACAGTTGATATCTTTCTCTCTAACCAGCTCCTCCCATAGGACACTCTCGCCCAAGTGTCTTCCTAGGAGGGACCCACATTGTGTACTCTGCCACTCACGAGCCATGGACTCCAAGACCCTGTGGCCAGCCCAGGTTTGGGGGATCCCCCTCCAACACACCTCCAGGAGCCAGGCCCCAGCAAGTGTAGAAGGGAGCACTGATGTATTCTCTGATGTTGCCTGTCCTTAGGGGGCTTATCCTGCCTCTGTCTCTCACTTTGAGCCTCTGGCAAGTGACGACCTCTCTGAGCTTTGGTTTCCTCATCGTAGATGGAGCTAATAATAGTACACTTATAGGAGTGTGTCGGGATCAAATAAGACAAAACACGCAAACGGCCTAGCTAGCTGGCTGGCATAAAGTTGGCACTCAGTCGGTGCTACCAGTACTGCTTAATGTATTATGCTGGGAGAACCCACGTTGGAGTGAACAAGATCCAGGACGAAAGCAACCGCAGAAGAAGTGGGTTTTGTGTACTAGCTCCTGAAAGACTTGCTGTGGCCACTTCAGAGGGGAGATGGGGACCCATCATCTTAAGATTTCTGGGGGTGGTACCAGTTCATCGTTTACCCATGGAAATTCACCTCAGGGCTGTGTGCGAGCCATCATGCTTGAATTATGTGCTGTGTTCAGGTCCTTATTCCAAAGTCCTTCGTCCCCAGGGTCCTGAGATGTCATTGCCACGTCTCAGCGGTGCAGAGGCATTTTAGAGAGATGAGACTTGACTTTGAATGGGCAGTGGGGTAGGGCTCTTGGGATTAAACACCTACCCAGGCTCCATGTAGGATGTTGGACCATTCTTTAATTTTGGGAAAAGCAGTTCAGTGTAGTGAAAGAACACATCCTTGGAGGTTAAACCAACTAGGGTGTTAATCCCATTTCTTCCATTTGTTTGCTGTCTGCGTTTGAGCAAGTTCCTTCACCTTAGTTTCCTCACCTAGAAAGTAGGTGTAGTTACATCTACCTCATAGTGTGCAGATTCAAATCAATGTACATTAAATACTTGGCGTGTTGTAGATGGCCAATATTTGGGTTATTTTCCTTTTAGGAAAAATGAGGTTCTGAGAAGAAAAAGTATCAGAATGACTAAAGAGGCAGTAATGTTCCTCCTTCACAAGTTGTCCCAACCCTGGAAAAACAAAGACATCAATTCCAGACTCAAGATATTTTGTACACCACTGCATTGGCATTCTAGATGTTTCTGTGCATTCCAGGGGCCTTTAACATTCCAGATTCAAAATATTATGTTTTTACTTGACTGTCTTGGTGAATTAGTTGGAATTAGCAAACCAAAGCAACTATTAAGTGGTTGAATTCTTGAACTGGGTCCATTGGCCTGGCTACATCCTATGTGATTAACAAGATTATTTCCCAGTAAAGATGGAAGGAAATCATTTTCTGAGACTGAAGCCAAATTCATGATGTATAAGGGCTTGTGCTATATTATCCTCTTCAACACTGATTCGACAAATAATTACTGTCTTCTATGCCCCAGATTCTCTGAGATGGCGATCCTAGAAATGGAGCAGCTGGTAAGACAGAGAAGGGCTACCATCTTGGGACTAACACTGTAGTCAGGGGGTGGGCTGAGGAGGGTCTAGGGCTAGGGTGCAAAGAACAGACAGTACACAAATAAATATGTAGAGTAAATTCAGATAACTGCCCTAGGAAGGAGAAAGGGAAAGGAATTGACATGTTTGAGGATAAAGACGGACAGAGAGCTGGAGCTTATTGAAGAGGAGGAGAGTAGTTGGAGATATGGGGAAAAAAGACAGGGTCTTGCAGTTCACATAAGAGTTTGTAAGCTGTGGCAAGCAAAGAGATAGTATTTTATCTGAGTATGATGGAAAGTCATTGGAGATTTTTAAGACAGGTTATATAGAATGCACCTTGGTCTTTTCTCTCACACTCATAACACAACTCACTAAAGACCAGATTTTTAATTGAATGTAGAATAGAAACCCTGTTATCCAATATGATGGTCATTTAGTTAATCAAAAAAATCAATTAAAGTGGGAACTTATGACTAATGAATATGCCTTAAACATTTAATTTTCACTCTAAGCGTACAAACGTGCATTTACTTGCCATTCTTCTCATGCAGGGTCAAAAGTTTGAGTAGGAAAATGTGGTTTGGAGTTCTCCCTTTGAAATTTGTGCAGACCCATAACCGTAATGCAAGTGGACGTCCACTTTTGGTTTCTTGAAAGTGGGGCATCCACGTGATATGTAATGCATTTAATTCAGCCCTATACTTACAAGAAGAACTATTACTGGCACAGACTGGTCAGTGATGAACACAGTTGGTTCTTGGTAAACATCTAACTTCCTGGTGAGAGTAGATGTGTTGGACCAGGAAAGTTCAGCCTTTTCTGAGCAACAGTTGTTACATCTCAGGTAGAGAATAAAATGTCCAGGTTAATCCAGCAAGTCCGCTGAAAGCTTCGCCGGATTTGCCAAACCATATATCATCCAGCTGTGCTAGGCTTTAGGGAGTTATGGAAATATTGCAAGTATTTCGTCTGGGGCCGGGGATGGGATTGAATTATTTAAAGTATTGCTTAGCGAATCTCTTTGTAAAACGCAAGCCGAAACATATAATTACTTCTTGATTAATTCCTAGGCAGAATCTGAACTTTTGCATATTAGATTTGCCCAAACAGAAGTACACTGGTAAGCTCCTATTTGTAAGTTATTTAACAATCCCTCAAAAAAAAGAAAAGAGAAAATCCTGGGAAGCAGAAGGGGCTTTTATTCCTCCATGTTCCCTAATTTCTTTTGGAGGAAGTTATCTAGAGATGCTGGCGAAAGATTAAAAAAAAGGAGTATATTTTATGGGGATGAGGTCCACAAACTTCCTCTTTCAGACAGAACAACAAGGATAGAAATCTCTGGAACAGCAGACTCTCAGATCAATCCAGCGAGATGGGGTGGAGCAATGGGCCCCAGCCAAAAGCCTCTTCAACCCCTGGAAGATAAACATGTGGCCTGTTTATGTCAAGAAAGATCCTACCCAGGCCCTCTCCGCACCCTGATCCCCAGCTCAGGTCACTGTGTCAGCAGGGCCCAGTGTCAAGTGTGTTCCTCTGGGGACACCATCTCAGTCGTGCTCCCTAACGAGTCCCAGTGTCCACGCGTGATGCCTCTCTCATACTGGAAGCAGAGCTCAGGTCAGGAGCTTGTACATGAATAGTCTCTGAAAGGTGGCTTTGGCTTTTGACTTGCTGGAATGCAGGGTGACTGACAGGTAAGGTCGGGGGACAATCTGTAAAAAGAAGCAAACTTCTATCTCTCCTGGATAACCGCAGCCACCCTGTGATTTCTCAGTTCTAAGCTTTCTTCCCAGCCCCCTCCGGCAATCGTTCCAAAAGAGATGCAGCTTGTGACTGGCTTGTGTAGAAACCACCAATGTCCTCTATCCCTTAAGACGTGGCCCTCAGTTCCTTCTGGCCTCGGTTCTCATGCCTTTCACAGGACCGGAGCCTAAAGACCTTAGTGAGCATGCACTTGAGTGGTTCCCAAACTTTTGATTTTCCTGGATCAGGAAAAACTCCAATTTCATTTTTCAGCGTGATGCACTTCTCACAATACACGAGGCCCAGAGCGCTGGAGACTCCGTCACCTGCCACCACAGCTCCCCGTCCTGCTTCCACCCCTCTGTGGCAGGCCACACCTCCCACCCCATCGTCCGTACAAAGCGCAGAACCCAGTCGGTGATTCACACACACCGAGTCTCTGCCCAGACACCTGTCCACACTTCACCCACTCCTAGAGACCTCCACTCACGTTTCAAGGCACAAATCAACCATAATTTCTCCTTCCTGACTTTCTACAAACTCCTCGCCATTCCCTTGCCTGAAACAAGTAGTATTGCTTTTCTCTCTCTTTTTATGAAGTTTGTAAGCAATTCTATCATTTGATATCTATTTATCTGTCATGCAACCCACAGAATTTTATTTTTTTAATATTGGCTTCTTTGCATTTCCTGTCAGACTGTGAGCGCCCTGATGGATGGCAGACTTCTGCCTCTTTTCCCCCAGCACCTATTCAGAGCATGGTGCACAGTAGGCATTTGGCAAATATGACTCAAGTACAGTCCTGCCCCGACAGGCAGTGTCTTGCCACTGTCCTCACTGAACTGTATTCACATCCTGAAACCGAAGCGCACGCTCAGTTGTCTCACACTCTGGCTAAATGTACCGTCACCAACACCAGCAACAGTAGCTCTTGCTTGGATGGCAATTTGTAGTTTTTAGAGAGATTTCCATCCACCATCAGTCTGTGAGCATCTGGTAATGCCACAGGGGAGGCTGAACAGGGATGATCAGACCCATTTCACAGGTAGAGCAGCCGAGAGTCAGTGGGGTTTGAGCCAAGCTCACCCAACCTGGGCAGGGAGCTTTCCTAGACCCCACGTCCACATGGGACGATGGGAAGATCCAGACCTGGTCTGAGATAGGATGTGTGACTATCAGGTTAGGGAAGGATGATGGGAAGATTATCATCAAAGACAGCAGATGACACCAAAAAGCTAAATAAAAGCAGTGTGACCATATACCCACATGAGTGCCACAAGTCTGGGTATATGACGTACCAGTGATCAAATCCAGCACAGAGCCAAGAAGCCAAATCAACAGGCATGAACTGGCAGCACTGCAGCCATTCAGCTAGCGCCTTTCTCCTTTTACCTCGTCAGTCCCTGGAGTGTCCTTCCGTGTGCCCCTCTGCTGACGCTGACTCCAGATCCCTTTTCTTCCTCCAGAGGCTCAGGGACTCTCAGCCCAGACTCTCTGAGGCCCTGGTGCTCCGATCCCATAAGCCGTCTTCCAAGGCTCCCAGTGCCTCTGCCCCTCCTCCAGATGTCTGTCTTCAGCAGCTTGAAATAACCCCAGCATCCTGATAAAGATCAGCCCTGCTAAGGAACAAACAGAGCCACGTCCTCACACACAGCAAGCCCTCAGATTAAACAGATCAGATGGGCTGGAGGGCCAGGCCTTCCCCCAAGGCAGTGCTCTGTCAACTCTGGGTGGTGGGCTGGAGCCAGCTCGCGTGTGCTCACAGGAGCCGCTGTGCACATCTTTCCCCAGCTTCATGTTCTATGACATCACTTTGGTAGTTTGGCATTGTCTATGGTGGGAGACCGTGGAAACTGGCAAAAGCCAATCATTAAGCGTTTACCATCACACCATCGGCACAGATCTTCTGGAGAACGTGATGAAAACTATGAAGCTTCTCCCAAGAAATATGCACATACACAGAGTCACGGCATATGTTATACCTAATTTCAGGGGACTTGTGGTCCTCTGAAGCCCTGTGCTGGACCCTCAAGTTAGAGACCCTTATTCCTAAGCTTTCTGACGGTTCTCATGGGGAAACGAAAATAGCAATGAACACTGGAGCCAGATACTGAGCAAGGGATTTGAAAAATTTTGTTGCTAAACCTCATTCAATGTTTGGAAGCGTGACTGTGTCACCATTTTACAGATGAGCGTGATTGTGTCACCATTTTACAACCTCAGAGAGGTTGTGTACCTTCTCCAGGATTTCATAGCTTTAGGTGGTTGAGCCAGGATTTGAACTTTGTTCACTGCACCATTTGGAATGCAGCTTTCTTTGGAAGAAACAGTGGAAAAGGCCACTGTGGAAGGCAGGATATGGCCCCTCCAAACAACCACATCCGAATCCCACCCTACCTGTGAATATGTCACCTTACGTAGCAAAGGGTCTTGGCAGATGGGATTAAGATTCAGGACCTTGACACAGGAGATGATTCAGGATTACCCAGGTGGGCCTGATCTAACGACACGAGTTCCCCAAAGCAGGGGAGGGGCCAGAGGAGCGGCTCAGAGCGATGGGACGAGAGAAGGACTCCACTGACTGTTGATGGCTTTGAGGGTAGAGAAGGAGGACCGTGGACTGTGGCCTCTGGGGATGGCCTTCAGTTTACAGCCCGCGACAGAACGGGAACCTGGGTCCCTCCCCTCAGGGATCTGCCACACCCCCGATGAGTAGGAGACAGATTCTCCCGCAGCCACGGCCAAAGGAATGAAGCCCGCTGACCGCTTGATTTTGGCCCGATGAGACCCATGCTGGACCTTTGAACTCTAGAGCCTGTGAGATAGTACATGTGTGTTGTTTTAAGCCCCTTAGTTTGTGGCATTTCTTAGGGGGCAGCAGTAGGAAAGGAATAAAGTCACTTTCTCTTCAGGGCCTTCTGAGACGTTTCCCTTCCACACACTGTAGGAGAGGAGCGGGTTCGGGGGGTCGGGGCAGCGGGGGGAGGGGCCGACCCCTGCGACTCTGGGCTCCCCTGGTTCCTATGCAGCCACTGAGATGCACAGACCTCAGCCAGACCAGTGGTGGTAGTGGTGCCGGTGGACGACCCCGTGCAACAAGGCCAAGAGGACAGCGGGCCTTGGAGTCCAGACCTGGTCCTGGCATCGCCGCTGAGTTTCAGGGCCTTGGGAGGAAAATGGCCTCTGGGAGCCTCAGTTTCCTCCAGTGTAAAACTCCATGAATCATTCCAATACCACCTACTCACGGGGCCCTTGAGATAATCAAGGTGACAGTGATTTGTGAACTACCAAGCGTGGGTATTAGTGAGAGATTTTTTATCGCCCTTCTTACAATGTCTATCTTCCTGGCATGTTTTTGTCCTGTGTTCCTTTTCCTGTTATGGCTCTTAAAACACCACTGAGAATTTGGGGCATTGATACCCAAATTAATGGGTATTGATTTGGTCCTCAGCGCTGCACCCCCAGAGGTAGAGTAGACAGAGACAGGGTTTGGGATCTGGGAAACAGCTTCCGATCCTGGCTCTCCCGTGTCACTTCACCTTTCTGAGCCTTGGGTCATTGCCTGGAAACGATGCAGATGATACACTTTACTTCCTGGCTGGTCCTGAAAGCTGCTGATCAAAGACCAGCCACAGTCCCTGGCACATCTCGGGTGCTCAGGAAACAGTAGCTCTGAACAGGCGCTCCGGAGGGCTGGCCGCAGACCCTGGGCTCTTGTCTGAGCTTGACCAGAGCTGGACAAAGGACTTGGCTCTTCGGGTCCCAGGACCTATAAATTCTGATGCCACTGCCTCTTCCTGCTTCCTGCTCAGGAATGAAGTAAAGCTTACAGCTGCTCTAAGAGGGTCGGGGTACCCGACAACAGTTGCAAAGAGACATCACCCTTTGGGGCTGTTATTCTCTCCATCCTGGCCGAGTGCTGTCCGTCCTGTGTGGCTCACACTGTCTCGCGTTCCTTCTATGATGCCTTCCAGTGGAGGTGGCCGATATTCACACATAATAACCATAATCACAGTAGTCCCTGGCATTTGTGAAACACTTGTTTTAATAGCTTCCACATGCGATGGCTGCTCCGGTCTGTATCTCACAATGTGGAAACTAAGCCTCAGAGAAGTCAAATGACTCATCCAAAGTTCCACGGGTGACAAGTGACAGAGCGGGGTCTCAGCTGAGTGACTCAGTGGCAGGTCGTTTCTTCTGTGCCCTCTGCTACTAGTCACATATACACCTGCTGATAACTCTTACGATGAAAGGAGGAGTTCCAGCTCTCGAGCCCCTCAGAAGTCCCCAGGCTGGGCCAGGTGCCTGGCTTCCAGCTCCAGCCCCACGCTGGTGAGTCACCTCAGTTCCCGACATGAGCAGGCAAGGGATAGCAGAGAAGGCCCCCTCTTGGCTTGAAATGTTCCCCTTCACATCCCTAATCTTGAGGGTCCCCTTTCCCGTCTCTGGGGTCATCACAGTGAGTCACCCAGAGCCAGAGTCACACTGTCTATTCGCACAACTTTGCATCTTGATTTAGAGTAGTTTAGCCTCTGTACAGATTGCCTTTATCTAGGAGCCACCTGGTCTGAGCCCTTTCCCAGGACATCTGTCCAATCGGTATATCTGCCCATTACGCCAGCGTGGGTGAGAGTCACTGGTCGCCTGGCCAGAGACACTGCTGCTACCTTACAGATGGTTGATTGCATCCGGAAGTATTTAGAATGATGGATGAGAAAGCAGTGGGCCAGGCTTTTAAGTACCCACTGCGTACACCATCTTATCTCCAGCTTCACAACAACCCTGTGCAGTAGGTATTTTGTACCCATTCCGTAGATGACGAAGCAGGGAATCAGGGAGGTCAAATAATTTGCGAGAAGTCACACAGCTTGAAATTGGAGGAGTCACGACCCGGGGATGGCGCCCCTGGGCCCCTCCAGGCCTTTGGTTAGCATCATGCTCCCTAGCAACGTTCCCGACCTGACTCTGCTGCTCAAGTTACAGCGTGTCTCTGCGTCAGTCAGGAAACCTCTCTGAACTTCGTCTTCCTCGTCTGTAAGATTAGAGATTGGCTCTTGTGATAAATTAGGCCAATTACAAGGTCAGAGAACACGGTCTCCACCCAAGATCGTGCTCATTTCTAACGCCAAGTGCAATTCGGGGGGGTTCCCCAAATCACCCTCCGGTCTGATAATTCACTAGAAAGACTCAGAGACCTCACGGGAAGCTGCTGTACGCGTGGTTGAGGTCGTCACAGGGAAAGGATGCAGATTAAGATCAGACAAAGGAAGAGCGACATAGCGGCGGGCCTGGGGGGTTTCCAAACACGAGCTCTGCTGTCCTCTCCCCATGGAATCAGGAGGGCTCACCCTCTGCGCATTGATGTACGACGATGCACACAGAGCGGTGCCGACCAGGGAGGCTCCCCCAGACTTGGTGTTCAGAGGTTTGATTGGGACCCCGTTACATAGGCACCCCGTTACACATTGCCTGTGTGGTTGGTGTCAGCCTCCAGGTTAACTGTTACCATGTGACCCAAAACCCGCCACCCTAAGTCACGTGGTTGGTCTTTAGCATGGACGGCCCCTGCGCTGAGACTGCTGAGTGAGGCCACATTTACAGAAGGTCCAGCGTGGCCAGCCGCTGCCCTAAACAAAGACACTCGTATCAGGTATGACATGGATTACCTCCCAGACACCAGAGGGCAAAGGCCAGACTTCTCCTTGAGAAAAGCCAGTTCCTCTACTACACAGCTGTAAAGTCCCTCCAGCTTTTCTCCCACTGCTCACCCCCATGGCCCCCTGTACCAGTGCCAACTCAGTCCATTTAAACCACTCATCTGGCTTCCAAATCTTTATTCCCCCCGTCTGCTGCATATTAGATATCCAGTTCAGCACAGCATATATATTATTGACCAGCTATGTGCCAGGCACTGTGTTAGGGTTGGTTCCATGGATGAATGGCAACCTTGAAGAGCTGGAAAGTATAAGCCATCTATGAACAAGGACTAGCACAGAGAAGGGGTTGAAAATGCAGGCTGTTTCGAACAAACAAACGTTCCATTGATACTCTAAGTATCATGGTTGGAATGTGGTCAAGAGAACATTCTCTTGGAAAATTGCTTACAAACTTACAGATGTTTCCAGCGAGTTAAGTGCTCAGCATTGGGTACACTTTAACCTATAGATTTGCCATGGATCTGCCCCAGTGGGGCCATTGGACTAAGGGCCAAGCAGAATCTCTACTAAACTAAGCACCAAACAGTAAATCCTAAACATAAAGAGAGAAAAATCTTCGCTGGGCAAAGAATATTGGGTTTTGCCTCCTTTGGTTCTTCCAGCAGTTTATTATTCCTTTAACTTTTGCTCCTTCTTTTTTCCGTGTGTTTTCCCAGCTTGGAGTTGCTGGCGGATGTTCGATATGCCTTTGGCCTTCCCTTCTACCCTGCCTACGAGGGGCAGTTTACTCTGGAGGAGAAAAGCCTTTCCCTGAAAATCATGCAGTATTTTTCCAACTTCATCCGATCTGGGTGAGTGGACCACGTGTGCCTGGAGGCTGCCCCGTGCATTCCCTCCCCTCATTCTGAACTCAAAGGCCACACTTTGCGTTGATGGACTCACCCTTTCCTCCCTACCACTGGTCTCCCCGGCTCAGCCTCCCCTTCTAGCCAAAATGACCTTTGCATAGATTAGCCTTGGCAAAGAAACATCCTGATCATACACTCCCTTGTTCAGCCACATTTGATGGCTCTAGATCAGACTTTCTCACCCTCGGCGCTGTTGACACAGGGCTGGATAAGTCTTTGCGTGGGGCCGTCCTGTGCACTGTAGGCTGTTTAGCAACATCTCTGGCCTCCACCCATGAGGTGCTGGGAGCCCCTCACCCCTGTACCAGTTGCGAGGACAAAAATATTTCGGATATTGCCAAGTGGCCCCTGGAAAGCAAAATCACCCCAAGTTGAGAACCACTGTCTTAGATGATCAAATGAAGTTACGACACTCGAGACCCTTCCTTGTCTGCCTCTGGCCTCCCCGCAAACCTCTATTCTAGCCCAGCTATAGCATACTCACCATTCCCACTTCCAGAACTGGTTCCTGCTCTCCTTTCCACCCTGTGGTTTACCTGTCTCCCTTTACGCCAGACAAGCAGTGCTCACCTAGCACGGTGCTCAGCCCCCTGGAAACTTCACAGGGAAGTTGACCTTCAAAAGGAAGGTGGCCAACAGGTTTGCCCAACTCCTGGCCCACCTTCCTGCACAGGCCTCGGGCAAACAAAGGCATTCCAGACACTGTCTGTGGTGTCCAGATAAAGGACACCAGGACTGAAAGAGACACGGTGACGTCTTGAGCGTTCAGAGTCAGAGGGCAGCGCTAGGTCCTGAGTGACACCTGCTGGGTCGCGAGCTCACACCTTTCCTCTTCCAGAAATGGCCTAAGAGCGATGAGTTCGGGTATCTGCAACTTCTGTTGTGTGTGATGCAGCTGTTAAGAGCACAGCCCTGGAATCACATAGGGCAGGTTCAACTCCTGCTCTGACACCTAAAGCTGTGTGACGTGGTCCTCAGAGACCACGTGCAAGTGGGAAGTGATCCCAGGTGATGAAAGAAGAGAGCCAGTTTCCCTCACGGGGCACTTTCTTGCCTCCTGGGGAACTTTCTTTCTTTCTTCTCATTTCCCCAGAAATCCCAACTACCCGCACGAGTTCTCCAGGAAAGCGCCTGGATTTGCACCCCCCTGGCCTGACTTCGTCCCCCGTGACGGCGCAGAGAGCTACAAGGAGCTCAGCGTCCTGCTGCCCAATCGACGGGGCCTGAAAAAGGCCGACTGTTCCTTCTGGTCCAAGTACATCCGGTCTCTAAAGGCCTCAGCAGGTAGGGATCCAGGGCCACTGGGTTACTGGGATGCCATTGGCATTGCCCCTTCCTGTGAGGAACTCACAGTCTTTCAGGGGGCGGCTTCTCTTTGTCAAGGGCCTCCTGTTCTGATGGGGGGTGGGAGGGGCACAGGGAGAAGACACCGGGAGGCCCGGGCTGGGGAGGGCTGGGCGGGTTCAGTGGGGAACCGATGGCAGCATTGGTGTGGGGAAAGAAGCCAGGGTCTTGAACCTCATGCCCGCTGCCCTTGGCGGCTCGGACGAAACATCTTGGAGAGGGATTCCTAGCCAGGGGAGAAATGGGTATTTCACTGCTTCCTGTTGAAGAGAACTTCCCGTTGCAAAGGTGCTGAGAGGAAGTGAATCATAGAGAGGGCACAGGGAACATAGAGATCAATGCAGTGCCCTAAGAAGCTTCCAGAAGAGTGGGGGAGTGAGTAGTGAGTGACAGAATCCAGAGAATGTCCTTCAGCTTTTTGGGTGCCATGATGGAAGTGTACCCCCAAGCTAGTGAGACCCCCAAAGGAGGGAGGACTCACATCTCCCCGGAAGGCTTCCCGGGGGAGGTGGTGCAGGGCTGAGGTTTTCAGCGTGACAGGAGCTCTTCACATGGGGAGGGGCAGAGTGGAGCATTCAGCAGGGAAGCGACCTTTTGCCCAATATACATTTTAGACTCTCAACTCTGCTTTTATCTTCTCAGTTGATGAACCCAAGTCCCTTGTACCCTTAGCATGTCCCTAGAGCCAGGAGCTAAGTCTGGTGCCCCACTCCAGAAATGTCCCTCTGTAGGGCATTAGTAGGGAACTCCCATCAGAGGCTGGGGTCTCTTTGGGCCAAAGG
>NW_006773072.1:3045388-3063417 GCF_000442215.2 Lipotes vexillifer
AGGATGAGTCGAGCCAGGTTAGACCAGCCTTGCATCTCCTGTTCCAGATGAAGCTGAGGATGGGGCATCAGCAGGGACTGAAGAGGAAGGCCATCTGTTTGGCTCTGGGCTGACAGAAGACCTCCTAGGTCTCCCAGAGTTTGGCTCCAAGACCTACAGCAAGTGACCAGCCCCCAAGATCCACCACCCCCCCCCACCCTGCCAGCCTCACCCCAGCTGCCACCCTGGACACCTTATTCTCCAACTTAGCCACTAACTTTCAATAAAGTGTCTACATGCAGAGAAGCATTGGTGACTCAGATTTGTTCATTCAAGAGCATCCCTGGGAGACACCAAGCTATGTCTTAATAATCCTCCCGAGGTTTGAATCCCAGGCTGCTGTTTCCTTCCAGTAAATGTTGATGGAGCATCCTCTGTGCATCAGGCCCTGCTGGGTGCTGGGGAGGCAAGGACCCTGCCCTCTAGAAGGAGAGAGAGGCAGGTCAACCGTGACCCAGGGAATGGGGATCCATCAAGGGCAGGCCCCAGAGTGACACAGCCTCACCTGTGTGTTAGAAAGAGTTCTCTTGTGAAGGTTCCAGAATGGAGGTAGGAGACCAACTCGGGTTGGGACAAATCTCTGAGTGAGAAACAGTGTGGTCTGGAAGGAGGCCGTGAGGGCAGAGATGGAGGGGAGGTCCAGATCCATGGACTCTTCAGGAAGTAGAGTTGGCCTGATTGAGTGTGAGAGGGCAGAGGTGCAAGGATGCAGAATTATCACCCCAGCTATTGGTTGATTTGCATCCCCAGAGAAGCACCTGAGTTTATCATTCACCTCCTGAGGGACACATTTATGAAGGCAAACCTTCTGTTTAAAACTTCTTTCTTCCCCACCCCTACCCCCATTACACATACACACAATTAACCCAAAGTCAAAGCAGGTGGAGCCGGTCAACAGTCTGTCATTTACATGGCATGTCATAAAATGCGTTCACACGTCATTTCATTTGAACTCAGACCAAAGTCAGTGAATATTCATATGTTGGGACTATCACCCCCATTTTGCAGATATGGAAGGCGGAGCTCAGAAAGCCTTATGTTACGCCTAAATTCACACAGGGGCAAAGTGCAGGATCACAGTTCAACTCAGGTCTCCTGACTTCTCTGTTTCCTCACTCTTCCTGGACTTCACATAAATCTATAGCCACATCACGTGTCCCGTAAAACCTATTTATATCACTGAAAACCCCAGGTAACCTCTAACCTACATTATAGGCTTTTCTTTGTTCCATTTACGTAAACAAAGACCCAACTACAATGCCTTAACTAAAGAAGACCCCCAGAGGCAAATGGTCCCAAGATTGACCAGTGGCTCAGTGATGCCATCGAGGACCCAGACACTTTGTAACCTTCCTCTTTGCTATCTTCAGCACGTGGATGATGGCTCACTTCACTAACACAATATAGCTGCCACAGCTCCAGACATCACATCCCCTCCTGACAGCATCCCATGCTGGAAGCAAGCAGAGCAGGGTACCAAGGGCCTTGCCTTCAAGTGCCTCTTTCTTTTCTTGGAGGAAAATCTTTCCCAGTAATTTCTAGCCAATTTCCCTTTGCATCTCATTGGCCAGAATGGAATTGTGTCCCCACTTTTAGACCAATCACAGACAGTGGGGAATGGGCTTACCATGATCTGATGAGACCAGGCATGACTTATTCCCTAGAGTAGGAGATATTGCTGTCCCAACAAAGCTGGGTGAAGTTAGCAGAGATGAATGGAGACAGTTGTTGCGTAGGTAGCTGTCATTCTGCCACATAATCAATCTTTGCTCCCAAGACCAGGAGAGTTGGTCCCGCCCACCCATCCTTGGGGCCATTCTTGTTTGACCTGGAGTTGGAGTCGGCCTGCAGCACCTCTACCTGTTCAGTCCAGAGTGAGCTGTAAAATCAGGTGCGCATGAGTGCCCCCGTGTCAGAGGTCATGGCCTTGGTGCTTCCTGGTACCTTTCATACAGGTTCAGGTTCCGGGGCCTGGGGACTCAGACGGGGGGCAGGGGACACAGCGCTGAGAGGCAGTGCTCTGCCTTCCCAGGCCTAGTTGGCTCTTTTCGGGGATCCAGAGGTGGAGGTGGGTGAGATCTCTTTGTTTCCTGTGGCTGCCATAACACGTTACCATAAAGGGTGAGGAGGGTGCTCTTAAGACAACAGTAATGAACGGTCTCAGTTCTGGAAGCCAGAATCCACCATGAAGACGTTGGCAGAGCCAGTGTCTCTAAGGCTCTGGGGGAGAATCCTTTTCATGCCCCTCCCTCAGCTTCTGGTGGCTGCTGGTGACCCGTGGGGTCCCACCAATCTCTCCTCCATCTTCGCATGGACTTCTCTGTATGTGTCAAATCTGCCTCTCCTGTCTCTTACAGGGACACCCTACATCCAAAATGATCTCATCTTGAAATCCATAATTACAACTGCAAAGACCATATTTCCAAATAAATTTATATCCACAGGTACTTGGATGAAGACTTGGACCTGTCTTTTGGGGGGACACAATTCAACTCACTGCAGGATTCAAGACCTGGGGGGTCTGGCACTGTGTCAAGGAGGGATGGGAGGGAGGCTGATGCCCGGGTGGCCCACCCAGGACTGCTCTGGGAGAGCCTTGTGCTCAGATTCCCGCCGGGGGAGAGAGAGGAAGTGGCCAGAGTGAACTTTGGGGTGAGGCTTCACTCATCCAGAAGCCCTGCTGGCCTTTCTCTCTCCACAGCCTGGCCCTAACAAAACCAATAGCGCATCACCATTTTCTGAGGTCTCACACCCTATGCCAAGTTTTGTCCTATAAGCACTGTCTCATTTTTCTCCCCCAAATGAAATCCTGTTCTTGTGTTGCCATCAGGAAATGGGTGCTTGAAATTCTACCCCTGAACCTTTGTTCCCTTGGTTTCAACTACAGTCTGTCTCCAGTTAAAGTACCAATTCCCTGCGGAAGAAATGAAGGCTTCTCCTCTACCAGCACCTAGTGGGGGCTTTGAGATACGACAGGCCTGAGTGCAGTGCCTGCTTTTTCAGGTGCTCACAGTAGGGCGGTGACTTGGAGTAATTCCTTTAGCCCAGTGGCTCCAGGCCTTGGCTGTTGGTTAGAATCATCTGAGTGCTTGTAGCAAATCCCAGTGCCCAGGCCACACCCCAGGTGGATTAGATCAGAATCCCAGAGGGGTTGGTGGGGGGGGGCATCAGGGGATTTCAATGCACAGTCAAGGATGAGCCCCACTCATAAGCTCTCTAATCTTTAGTTTCATCACCTGGAGAATGAATTCAACTGAGTTTACTGGATGAGCAGCACTCAGCAAGGTGTAAGAGGGAAGTGTTTGTATTTTCTCCTACCATTTCCCATTAGTGGTCGGCAGAATGATGGCTCCCCAAAGATGAACGCAGCCTAATTCCCATAACCTGTGAATAAGTAGGGTTACAGGGCAAGGGGACATTAGGGTCGAAGATGGAGTTAAGGTTACCAATCAGCTGACCCTAAAATAGGGGGAAAATATCTGGGATTACCTGGGTGGGTCCATTGTAATCACAAGGGTCCCGAAAAACAGGAGGGGGGCAAGAGAGAGGATCAGAGAGACGCCAGCGTGAGAAGGACCTGGCCTGACATTGCTGACTTTGAAGATGGAGGAAGGGGTTATGAGTCCAGGAAAGTGAGTGGCCTCTAGAAGATGGAAAAGGCAAGGAAGTGGATTCTTCCCTAGAACCTCTAGAAAGAAATGCAGCCTGCGGACACCTCGATGTTAATCCACTGCGAGTCACGTCAGTTTCTGATCTACGGAGCTGTAAGATAATAAATTTGATCTGTTTTCAGGCCATAAATGTGTGGTAATTTGTTACAGCAGCCACAGAAAACTAATGCATTGCTGTACTTGTTCAGAGGTATATATTATCCTGTGCTTGGACCAAAGATCAGGCATAGCTTATTAATTTCCTGACAATAAAAAGTTCACTCCTGTCCAACATCAAAACCCCAAGTTCACCATCGATAGCCTGGAAAATGGGGCATTCACATTCTTTAACCTGGTTGGGGTAGGTGATGGACAGAGCCCGCATGGCCCACCGACTTTGTAAACCCTGCACGTAGGGCCTAGCACCGGATGCCACCGGCTACTCGTTTGCAGCCTTTGAAAACTGAGATGGAAAACTTCCCATTTGAACATTCTGTCATCATCATCATGCCTACTTTGCAGATTCACCCTGCTGATGTGCTGTGTACACGAACAGAGCACAAGAAAGTACTGTCCACAAAGCCTGGACAGTTAGCCATCGATTCAGGCTACCTACTACATACGAGGCAGTCCGTGAGAGAGGCAGGGATGGGGAACCAGAGGGTCCAAGGGCCAGGCCGTCTTGGCTCTGCCCTGGAACAGCTCTCAGAAAAGCCTGGCCAAAGAAACACATACAGTAGTTAGACTGTCCGAGCTGGAGGAGGCCTGAACCCACATCACGAGGAAGGAGCTAAGCGGGGCTCGCCCAGGCCCCACCGCCAGCCCTGCCGGGGCTGCTCTCAGAACTTGGGCCCAGCTCCCATTCTAGCACTTTCTTCTGCACTTCAGACATACCTCTGCAAGTCCCTGTCTGGTCCCAGATGGTCTGGGCCAGCCTGACGTGTGGCAGGGCAACCATGAAGACGTCAAAAACTTTCCCCGCCTCTGCTAAGGGCAGGAAGGCCCCAGAACACCTGGCATCAAGGCGAGGGTCACCCAAGAGCCAGGAGGTGAAGGGGGCAGCACCTCCCCCCTGAGACCCATGGTGACCTTAGGGATCAGTAAGGCAGGAATCAGGAAGGGAAGTGATGACATTCACCGTGAGTCCAGCGTCGGTCTGAGTCAGCTTCCTCCTGAGCTGGAAGCTAGACAGACAAGGGGATGAGGTGAGGAACTTTCTCAAAGGGAAGTTGTAACACAGCTGCAAGTCCCCCCAGCTCCAGGCCCCGGCACAGAGGCCCCGGAGTGCCGGGAACTCGGGGAATCCAGGGTCCCCAGTAGAGCTGGGAAGACAAGGGCATCTCCTCCTGGACCATCCAAGGCTGTCAGGCAATCGGTCCAAGAAAGGTCTGAGCGTGTGAAAATCACCCGAGGTTCCCGTTCTCAAACTCTTGAGGACACGTAGGTCTCAGGTAGGGCTCCTAAATCTACATCTTCAAATAAACAATGCCCCTACTTAAGGAATTCCTCCCTCGTTCCCCCATCTGCCATAATCCCATTTTCCTGACTTCTCACAGCTTTCATTTTAGTTCAGTCTCCCCGCCGTGACTCTAGACCGTGAATTTGTTTCTATTTGTGATTTATCAGCTTCATACTAGGACTATTGATTTCCTGCTAAGGGAGCTGACGATTTAGCTCACTTCACCTCCCCCAGCCTCTCCTCACAAACCTCCAGAAGCTCAGGAACGGTGTAATTCTTATTTCTTCTTTTGGATACTACTGTAAGTCCGAGCAAGATATTCTTTTCTTATGCCGCCAATTTTCTAACAACCCCTATCTTGCTAGTTAAGTGATGAGTGTGTTTGTATCCTGATAGCTCCTCTTCTTTTCTTCTTTTTTGCTGTCCAGGCTCTTAGAATCATTCTGTCCCGCAGCCTTCCCTAAGCCTTCCACGCTTTGTCCTCTCGGTGATTTCTACAGTTAAAAACCAGTTAACTTCATTTACCAGGTTAAGATTTTATATATATTGCTCACAGGCCAAGCTGTGAGCTAGATTTACACATTCTGTTCTTTCGGTCTGTGATGCAGCCTCTGGGCATTTCAAGAGGACTATTCGTAGCCTCTAGATCAAATAGCTTCTCTTTTTCTAGACTCCATCAGTTCCTTAAAATCATGCTATGTGTTAGAGCGATTTCTGTTTAGACTATAGTATTATAGTACAGCTTCTTGTTTTATCTAACATTTATAATTGCTTTCTTTCCTCTTTTTTCTCTTCCCTTCCTTCCTTCCTTCCTTCTTTCCTTCCTCCCTCCCTTCCTTCCTTCCTTCCTTCCTTCCTTCCTTCCTTCCTTCCTTCCTTCCTCCCTCCCTCCCTCCCTCCCTCCCTTCCTTCCTTCCTTCCCTCCTCATTTTCCTCTGTATTTTTTTCACATCTTCCAGGAATGTGTATGTTCTTACATCCCCCTTAATGAGTCTCAGCCAGGTTTGGGTATCACTGCCTTAAGGATGATATATGGCTTTCAGATTCAGAGAGGAGTCTGAGTTCTGACTCAGCAGCTCTCCCACTGAATGACCCACCAAACCCCTCTACCAATTGGGGCATTAGCTCCACCTGGAAAATGTGGACAAGTCATCACTCTCCTGGCCCTGCTGTGAGGCTCCTATAAGGCAAGAGAAATCAATGTCCTGCATAATTAGAAATTGATGGACAATCGTTGGAAGATGTTTTCATTACCAATATATGTTTCTGTGCAGCTCATTCCCCACTTTGGGCCGAGCCCTCTACTCGGTGCTGAAAATACAAAGATAAGTAGTCCCAATGCTTGAGGAGCTCCGGGTCTAGAAAGAGGCTCAGACAAGTAAGCAGCGGGTATCAATTCAGGTCAACAAGTGTGCTGATAGAGAAAAAACTGAGGTTTCAGGAGCCAGAGGGGGCACCTAAGTCCGATGGGAGAATGTTCTCCAGAAAGGTGGCCCCAGGCTGAATACAAAGGATGAATAAAAATAAGCCTGGCATAGACAGCTTGGGCAGGTGGGGATGGTGTTCTAGGCACCCCCCATCCCCTGCAGGAACAAAAGCACAGCTGGCTCCCAGCAAGCGTACAGGAGCCCCTAAGGCATGACAGCATCTAGTAAGCTCACATGTTCAGGAGCTGCCTCCCTCCAGCCCGGGTCCCAACCCGCCACTTGCCGGGGGAGCCCCAGGTCCCTTCTGAGTTTCTTTCCCATCAGCTCCCCATCCTCCCAGGGCTGCTGGGGTTGCCCCCACTCCCCTCCCTCGATGGTCCTGCTTCCACCCTCCACCCAAGCAGGCGCTCAGCTTCCCGTACCTGGAGCAAGGCTGCTCGAATGCCGTGCCAGCGCCCCCGTCCCAGTGGTGCCTGTGTGAGCCGACCTTCTGGGCCTTTCGGAGGTCAGAAAGTGAGTCACAGCAGGGAAACAGACAAGTGAGGGAACTTTACCTATGAACCTGGGGGCAGTGACCAACGTCTGGGGCTCTGCCGAAGCGCTGCCTGGCCTGGGACGTGGGCTGCCTTGAAAGGGGAGGTAGGACCAAAGTTGGTCCCAGGCCTTTGCTGGCTGACCCTTCTCTAAGATACCCCTGGGATCGTCTCATCCTCTTTGTTTCTTTATATTCAAAGTGGAATTCACTGGGTCTCCCCTCTCTCTGAATGAACCCTCCACCTCCCTCCCTTGCCCTCGTCCAGCTGTCCCCAAGCATCCTTGAGTCCAGCTGTGTGCCTGGCCAGTGGTGGGGTGATGAGAGAGAAGGGGAACAGAAACCCCTCATGAGGACATGGCATTTGTGTGTATCTCACTGAAGGACTAGAACCAGTCATGTAAGAGCTGGGGGAAGGGTGTTCTGGGAAGAAGCAATAGCAAACCAGGACAAAGCCCCACCCCAACAGCAGAGAGAAGACCCAGGAGTTCTGGGCCTGTCCCGTTAGGTGGAGAAGTCAGTGTGACCTCAGACACCAGCCCAGGTGTCTGGACCAACACGGTCCCAGAGAAGGACAATGCAGCATAGACATACCAAAGCTTGGCTTCCAGATCCACAGCCACCGTTCTTTTTTCCTTCTGGTGGTCCTTCTAGCCCCAGGGTCCCGGCTTTTCTGAAGCTCGGTTTGTTTCACTGTAAAAGCGGGGAAGAAAATGACCAACAGCACAGAGCTGTGTGACTACAGTATAAATCAGGGACCCAAAGGGCTTGCTGGTCTCCACGTGGCCTGGTTGGCTGTGAGTTGGCAGAGGGCACGCCTGCCCCTTTGAATCCAGACTCTGCACCTTGCCGGCTCTGTGTCCTAGAGCAGGTTACTTAACATCTCTGAGCACCTCCAGACTTAGTGATGAAATCCCATACCTACGCTTCTCAGGAGCCATAAGGAGTAAATAAATTCACATCTATCAACGGCACCTAAAAGCATTTACAGGCAGCAACTGTTCAAAAGGTGATTGTCATAATTAAGAATAATATTAGTAACTGGAGGTGAATTGCTCTTATGATGCAATGCTTTTTATATGGATATTTCTGGCTTTTGGCCACCACCCTTCTCACTTAGTTCAACAGCATGCATTAACACCTAATTTGTTCCCAGTCGTCTACAAGACTGTAGTCTGAAGCCAACTACTCATTACCCTTTGAAGGATGAGCTATAAATACATCAGGTCATCAGAAAGAGGAAGGAGCACACCTGGGCAGTCAAGAACATGTAAATTTGGCCAAAGGAGATTTCAGGGCCCGGAGCCCACCCAGCACCCTCTGGCATCTGCAGAGCAACTCTGGGCATCCATGTCAGGGACTGCAGGCCAGCTGGCTCCCCCCTCCAGCTTCCTTGGGAAAGCCCCCGGGGTCCCTCAGGAAGGCCACAAATGCAGACAGCCTCACGCTCTAGGGAAGAGGGAAATGGCCCCCGGTGCAGAGAGTCCAGGGCTTGGTCCCAGCAGGTGTGGTGTTTCCCTCTGTGGACGGGAGGTGTCCGGAAGGTCTAGAACCTGGACGGCCCAGGAGGAGCGAGCAGGTGAGTCCTGACTATCTTGGGTGCATTGTTGAACCCCTGAACCCCAGTTTTCTCATCTGTACAATGGGATGTTCTTGACCATTATAGAAAATGCATGAAGTCACCTGCCACATCACAGGTGTTCAAGAGGAGCCAGTTTCTTTTTCTCTTTCCTCTTAGTAGTATATTATCATTTCCATGTTGTATCCCAAACACTTAGAAATTTCCTGGCACAGGGAATGCTCAGTGAGTGCTTTTCAGAAGGATGAAGGAAAACCCAGAGATCCCCAGATCAGGCAGAATTCTCAAGATGGGACAGAATTCACTGCAGGGTGTGGCAGACTGAATACTGGCCCTGCAAACATGGCCATGCCCTGATACCTAGAACCCATAAATAGGTTGTTAAATGCCAAAGGGGGCTTTGCAGACGTGACTAAGTTCAGGGGCCTTTAATATAGGAAGATATCTGGAGTATCTAGGTGGCGTGGGGGCCAATCTGGTCACCTGACCCCTTAAAAGCAGGGAACTTTCTCTGGCTGGGGGCAGAAGAGATGCTGCAGAAGGGGAAGGCATGGAGATTCCAAGCGTGAGAAGGATTCAACTTGCTGTTGCTGCCTCTGAGATACAGGGGCCTGCATCCAAGGACCAGACAGAGGCCTCTGGAGCTAAGAGTGGCCCCCAGCTGATAGCCAGCAAGGACCTCAGTCCTACAACCACAAGGAGCTAGATTCTGCCAACAGCCTGAAGAAGCCTGGAAGTAAATTCTTCCTCAGAGTCTCCAGTGAGAAATGCAGCCCTGACGACACCGTGATTTTAGCCTGGGGTGACCGTGGCAGACTCCTGACCTACAGAAACTGAGATAGAAAAAAATCTGTATTGTTTTAAGCCAATTTGCTATGCTGGTAATAAAAACCAATACACAGAACCTCCAGGTTATGAAGAAGTCAGAACCTCCAAGCTCCTTGGCTACTGTATACTTTTACCAAGCATACTGGAAGTATAACCATCACCACTGTTTGTGGTGTCTGCTGAGAGCCAGGCCCCACGCTAGTGGCTCCCATATCCCTCTCTTCCTTAAACATACACCATCCTTCAAGATACCTTACCAAGACCCATGGACCGTTAGACTTTGGGCCCCTAGGGTACCAGGCAGGGTCAACTAAGACCAAGACTTTTTGGCTGGGAGAATCTTGGGGGAATTTCACTGGAACTAAACATATCCCATACAATAGAATTTGAGTAATGTTCCAAACAAAGTCAAGATTTTCCCCAAAGATTTCACAAGTGCCGTGGTGAACTAATGTCCTGAATTCCTTCCCATTGATGGCACCCCTCCCAATTGTGCAACGGCTCGCATCCATTTGATGGGTCATGCAGACAGGTGGGGATTCAGGGGGGTGGAGGGGATGGGAACAGGGAGGGGGTGGGGGAAACTTTGCCGGGAGGGCAGCTTGTTGCTACTTGCACCTTGAGCTCTGATATCACGTCGGGGTGAAAATCCTTTAGCTGTGGTTTCACAGGCCTTTAAGGTAAAAGTCACCATATTCTCCTCTCTTCTCACCCCTTTTCTTGTTCGCAGAGGCTGCAACTGGGTCAAGGATTTGGATGCGTGATGGTTCAGAACAAGATGTGGCAAACGCGATCAGCTGGGCCAAAAAGAACCAAAACTGTGGCCTGGTCTTTCAGCGACCTTCCCTTTAAAGATCTCCAGGGTGCCTGGGAGAGAAGGGAGACCAGCTGACCATCTCTTTCTGAGTTCATTTCCAGTTTTAATATCAGATATCTGTCCTGACTTAATGATTGTTTCCATCCCCCTTTTACTGATGAGGAAGTAATTCGGGTGGGTTTATGTAAGGTGCCAGAGTGTCCAGAAATGTCCAGGAGAAACTACCATGAGACACAAAGGAAGATTATTTGTCATGAGCAGCAGCAAACAGTAACCCTGACCCAGGCCGAGCTCTGCCAGGGTCATACATGAAATTCCTCGTTTCGTTCTCAAGTGAAGGGAGGGGTGAAAAATCCATTTCCCCGAAATCCAGAGGAGTGAGAAATCCTGCCCAAGACCACACCCTGTAAGAAGGATTTGGCCCTAGAAGTCTGGCACGAGGGCTCAAGCCATGAATATCCATACCACGCTGCCTCTGTGTGACCACAGAGGAGGGGACTTCGAAGCAGGCTCTTTGAAGGATGGGCTGAGGTTAACCGTGCAGGGGTCGGGGGCAGGGGCCGCTGCTGGGTAGAGGGCCTATCATGACGCGAAGTTCAGGGTCAGCCGGGGATGCTGAAGAATCATCAAAATTGACCTTGAAAGCCTCCTGCAAGGTACAGTAGACACAGTTACGATATGGGCCCTCTCAGTGGTGGGACAGCAGGAAGCAGGCAGGCTGGGAGGACATGCCCGGGCATGCCAGCCCCCCGAGGGTAGAGGCTTAAGGCCAAAACCGCCAGACCTAGCCAGCTCCTCCTTTTCAGCCCTGGAGCTTCTTGGGCTGTCGTGGTGGATTCCTATAGACCAAGTCCAGGGGGGCCACCTCCAGGGACTACCCCACCCCAGTGACTTCACTGGCCACAGAGCCACACACGCAGACAGCAGATGACATCATAACCACAGCCGTGGGCCGGCCCGCCGGGTGACATCACAGGCCCCGAAAAGCTCCGACATACGTTAGCAGTTGAGAGAGAGGGAGCAAGGTCACCGGGGCCCTCTACAGCCAGCCACTGCCGTTCCTCTGGGGCCCTCTGGGGATTCTTCCCCAGCTGCTCCTTAGATCAACCAGCGACTTACGACTTGGATTGCAGAGGCATTAGAATCATTACTAAAAGCAGACCAGACAAAGGAGAGAAACGAAATCACCCCAAACCCCAGTACCCAGAGAGATACACTCACATCGTTCAGAGTGTTATATCTTTCTACTTTGAGTATTTATGAGCATACTCCTGTAGCATATAATTATTTACACACTTAAACAACAAAAAAGGCACATATGCTATATACTATTTTGTACCCTACTTTAAAAAAAACTTCTTTAATCAAATGTGGGCACTTACTGCATCATTAATTATTCTTCTAAGTACATTTTAATCACGGTGTGTTACTTTAGTACTGAATTTAGTGCTAGTGCTAATTACTCTGAGTCTTGCAGTGTTGAAGGGAGGTTAGGCTCTGATACCTTGAGTAAAAATCATATACAGCCAAAATTAACCTTGAAAATCTCCTGTAAATGTCCAACAGGTACAGTTGTGGTATAGAGTATGCCCCTTTTAAATCTATGACAGCTTTTTCTCTGATGTTGGAGCAGATCTCTGTTTTTTGGTTCATCACAAAACAGCAATAGATAGCTTGTATTTATAGGCATTTGATTTTTTAAATTTCCATATTTTCACCATACCATTATTATTACTATTTACTTAGTGCATAGAGTTGACTGTTCACAAGGTAGTACAAACACGATGCAGTTTCACCACGTTCTGCTCTATTGGATCTTCTTCAGCTCCATTTCGACCTCCTCACTGAGGACCAAGGAGGAGGTCTGAAGGTCCAAACAGTCCCACCACAGAGACCACACTGTACAGCACTGTAATCGCATAGAAGGTCAGAGCTTGCAGGGACACCTGGGATCATCTTGTCCCCCTGTGCCATTTTCTAAATGGCAACTGAAGCTTGGAGAAAGGAAGGGACCCACAACAGGTCAACAGCAGCTGGACCACATGTTATCGGGGCCCCCAGGCGAGGCTGGCGGGGACACTGGGGATGAGGTATCCTGGCCTCACCTTGGCTGGTCAGGTGGGATCACCAAACTCCCACTCCTGGACTCTTTTATATAAACATGACTACCTTGGGGTGTCCACAGGGCATGGATGTTTATAACTCGTCTGATCTCCACACCAACTCGGGCAAGTAGGCCAGAGAGAGAGCAGTTATCATCTGCATTTTACAGATGGGAAACTCAGGCTCAGAAGGGGTGAGTGACTTGCCCACCATCACAGAGCTGTTCCCTTGGGTCTCCTTGGGTCATTCATCTGACACACTCCAGGGTATTTTTTCATCACAGTGCACTTCGTCTCACCCACTGTGTCACGCTGTGTTTTGTAAGATGGTGGGGAAATAGAGCCACTTCTCTGGAGACAGGGTTGGGGCAGTACCTTCCGAGTAGCCACAGTGGGATTAGAGCACAGGGCTCCTAACTGCAGGCCAGTGTTCTTGGAACTCCGCTTTCCATATCTATGTTGTTGGCATCCATGTTGTTCAGAACAAGCTGCGCCCCTCTGGGGAGGCCCCTGTAGCTTCATGGCCTGGTGACAGGCAAGAGGTAGATTTCAGCCACTGCCCTTAGCCCACTGGTGGGGACTAAGCCGATGCCGCCGTGCAGAACGGGACGTCCTCCGTCAGATACAAGGGCGTGTCTGCATTGCCCGACCAATTTCTCTGCTGTTCCCTACAGAGCTCTATCCCCCTGGCTGGACATCTATTTGGAATAGTCATATATTTCCTCCTCAGTTCTTTGTTCAAGTTTTTAAAGATGCAGAATTTCTTCCAGCCAGGCCACCCCCTCCTCAACCCTGCTGGGGAAATGGGAGGTGATGGTAGACCTACCTTCATGATACAGGCTGCTGAACACCCAAAGCTAGAAGTTTCTGCCCGAGATGTTACTATTTTCCTTTGTAGACAATGAGCTCTGGGGAAGTCAAGAAAGAATAGAGTTTCAGAACTGCTCCCTGCAGAGGTCAAGCCAAGCCTCGGGGTCAAGCGGCGTCACACCCTTTAGCCGTTTCCTCTGTCCAGCCTCCCACTTGCTCACCCATGGAACTCTTCCTATATTTTCCTCTTTTCTTTCCAGGCTCTGGCCTCTCTCTCTCCCTGCCCATCAGAAAAGATCTGGAATCCCTATTATGGTATCAGGTGAGTCATCTTCACCTACGGCCAATCTGGGTCCATGTCCTGAGGAGGGTGGTGGAGAGAAGTGTGCTTGTCCGAATCCAGAAGCCCCTCTATGGCATTTTTCTAAACCAAAGAGTCACCCAGCATCATCAGTGATACCATCCCTTCCATCGTATTCTATCTCTAGCTACATCAGGACAGTTCAGAGGCTTTGCAGGCATCCCTCAGCGCACTCCTCGATGGGTTCCACCCTGCCCCTCCCCAGCTACCGCACCCAGGCAAGGCCCCAGTTCCAGTGGAGTTGCCCATTGGTCACGGGTTGTGTCACTCCTTCCCTTCACACTAGCACAGCTGGAATGAGTGAGTAAATACTGCTCCTTTCTGTGTGGCAGGGAGGGTGTATGCATAGGTCGGGGCCGGTGGTGGTGTGAATGAGTGCTGCGCGTGCGCGTGTGACAGGCTGGAGATTGTGCGTGGGAACGTGCTCCCTCATGCTGGTCCTGGCGGTGGCGTGTGTCCTCACGTATGCCCGAGCTGGAGGTCAGGGGGCTGAGGGGCAGGAGGACATTTGTATATGACTTGAGGGTTCCCAGGCTGCCTCTCGCCAAGTGGTTTCCTCTGAAGCTCAGAATCAGCCCACACGGTCTGGGACGGAAAATACCAGCGTCAGCAGCCGGTCCCTGACTCATTCCGAAAGCCCGCAGTCCTGCCGCCGCCGACGGCCCCGAGCCTCCGGCCTGCGCCCCTCAGGTCCAGGTGGTGCCTCTGAAGACCCGTTTCCTTGCCCACAGCTCAGAGGCCCGTGGAAACCCTTTACCACCTCCAGCCCCTGACTCCCTCCCTCTGGCTGGTTCTTCTGTACCCAGAACACAGCTCAACCTTCCACCTTTGCCCTCGGTGTTCAAAATCTCCCCAACCAGAGCCTTCCCAACTCGCCCCAGGAGGTCCTGGAGTGTCGGGGAAGTCCCACAGGTCCCGGTGGCCATGCCCGCCCTGCTGTCCCTTTCTTTCTCTCCTACTCACGCTCCCTGTGGGGACCTGTCACCCCAGAGCCACGTACATGTGACTCAGCATCAGCTCTGCTGAGACGGGGCACTGGGACCGTGTCCAGCAGAGAAACCACAAAAAAAGTGCACATTTTCATACCCCAGAATGCACACCCCAGACACCTCACCCCGTCCGAGACCCTTCCCCTACCCTGTGGTGAGAGCCCGGGGGGTGGGTGGCACATGGGGCAAGACACGGGAATATTTGCAAGCACATCAGTCAGCAGGACAGGTGTCCATCATACAGTCAGACCAGGGCATCTTGATGCATCGAAAGGCAGCTTCCAAATGGCCACATCAAAGGGCCTCAGGGTGGTGCCACCTTCTGTGTTGGATGTTGTATCCCATAGGCAGGGTGTTGCTCTGAGCTAAGGCCACCCTGTAATTTCACGGGGTGTACCTTCTGCTGCCACGGAGAGAATCAGTGCTGATGTCTGGCTGGAATGCATTGGAACCACCATGCTGGTGATTTACAGGCAGCAAGCATGCTGGAAAGCTGATTCACTTGCCCTGCCTGTTGTTAAATGTTCTCCCCTTGGGGTCAGGGAGGGAATCCCTCCCACCCACTACCCATCCACCACCCCCTACACTCACTCATGCATTTGGAACCTCACTGCCATTAAGACAGCCAAAAAGCCCCCTTGCCTCTCAGGTTAGCAATTTCTTCTGAGTGAAATACATCGTCTATTTCTGCCTCTAGCCCCCTCTTCCTTGGTGTCAATAGACAGTGAGTAGAGCCAAAGGGAAACTTCACACAGCCTTGTCTTCCCAAATCCCCTCTCCTAGCTGCTCCACTACTTAATCCCTCCCTCCTGTATCTGTCCTTGATTTCTGCATAAAGCCCCAATTGCTGCTGGGTTCCAGGATGCTCTCTGGAATGACCAGGGCACCAGCGGGACTTCCACACAGCCCAGGAGGACACTGCCTCGCAGAAACAAGGCTGGGCCCAGGGAAAATAGATGCTCTGCTTACAGGCTGTGTTATCGTTGCTTGAAAAGCCCTCAGAGAGGAAGTTAATTACCTACCACCTGAGGAACCTTCTGATCATTATTGCAGTAGATTCTGAATTTTACTGTCACCAAGACAGATAACAAAAATTCAGCTTAAAGTCTATTTTGAGGGCCCATTTTTGCCAGGTAACAGAAAACACAATGTAGTCATTTTTTGACAAATTGAGTCACTGCGAGTACATGTGGGGACTCTTTGGGGTGACCAGGCAGGAACAGACATTCCCCTGCCTCTTCTCTCACCAGGAAACGTCTGAATCCTGGATCTCAGGGCATCGACAGGGACTGGATGTCTGGTTCATGTCCCCATATGTCCCTTAATGATGCCTACCAGATGTAAATGTTCCCTGCCAGGATTTGGTCCTTGCAAGTTGGGGTCTCAGGAAAACAGTGGTGGGGCAGGCTTAGCTCAAGGTGGGAGAGGCAAAGCTGGACCTGGCCCCAATCTGCTATTCTTGTTTCAAGAAATGATGCATTGATCATGTTGGTACGTTGCACCGCATATTATTTTTAGTAGCTCTACATTTTAATCCCCAGTGGTGCTACAGGTGAGGAAAAGGAAGTTTGCTGGAGAAGACTTGGCCTCAATATACAGAAGCTACTACTTGGTGTGTAGTAGGAATGTGGGCTTTGGGGCTTCCCTGGTGGCGCAGTGGTTGAGAGTCCGCCTGCTGATGCAGGGGACATGGGTTCGTGCCCCGGTCTGGGAAGACCCCACGTGCCGCGGAGCGGCTGGGCCCGTGAGCCGTGGCCGCTGGGCCTGCGCGTCCGGAGCCTGTGCTCTGCAACGGGAGAGGCCACGACAGTGAGAGGCCCGCGTATCACAAAAAAACAAAAACAAAAACAAAAACATGATGACTCCAAGATGAATCCTAGCAGAGGAGGACCATCCGCCAAAGACTATACTAGGAATTTCTCCAATGGGTAAGAGAGGAAGGAGGTGGCTTTGAGGTCCTCCCCAGAGAGGCCTTCCAGGCATCAGAGGATTCGAGTCTAGCTCCATCAAAGTTTCAGGACACTGATGGACAACCCCAAACATCACACAGTGAGAAGCTGGTTGCTTTTATGGGGCTCAAAAGGATACCTCCTAGGCCAGGTATGTCCAACAACTTAGCTGCAACTCCTCAGCCAGGAAAGGCCAAGCTAAAACGCCGGGCCTCCCTCCCCAACCCAGAAATTAGAAACTCACTTGCCACGTGAGTCTAGCAGAGCAGGACCTACTGCATTGACCCAGTGAGAGAACTAGGCCGCCCACTGGGGGGCTCCCTGTGATTGGCGCCTGCAGTGAAGCATTCCAGGCTGAGCCTCCCAAGACACACACTCTGTCTGTTCAGTCTCCACGCCATTAACAAGCAGAGATTTCCCTAAGCTGGTCCTCAGCAGGCTAAATGGGGAGGAGAAAGGCAGATTTCCCAGGACAAAGAAAGTCACTTTGTCCAGGAATTTGTCATAGCCAAAGTGGGCCATCTCTCCTCTCTGGATTCAAAAAAAAAAAAAAAAAAAAGAGTGTGAACTCCTGACACACAAGAATTAAAATGTGTTCTGAAAACATTGTGGACTATAGGATGAGGACTTGGGCTTGAAGAGTCTTCCTGAGGAAAGAGACACACATTTCTTACAAGGTCTCTATTTTTTTCTTTTAAGATTGTCCATTGCTTTTTTAATTGTAAAAGTCACACAAATTTGTTATGGGAAATTTCGTAAAAATGATATGAATAAAAAAATTTAGTCACCCATAATCCCCCCAGAAATGCCGGAAATAATTGTCATAAATATTTTGACAAAGTTTCTTCTGGACTTTTGTCTCTGTGTGTGAGTATGTGTAGATTTACATAATTATGCTAATTTTTTACATACACTTTGCATCATTTTTTGTTGTGTTTTTGTTCGTTTTCTTATATCTACTATTATACCATGAGCTCTTTGAATTTTCCACTAAGATATCTGTGAAGGCACCAAAGCACAAGGTGAAAGAGAAACTTAAATTTTCTTTTTTTTTTTTTTTTTAACCTTTTTAGCATATTATGTTCTGGTCGCTGAGTGTTTAATATATCGCATATCACCTCTCTTCACAGCAGCCATAGAAGGGAGGTACTACTTTTCCCCCCATTTTACAGATCAGGAAACTAAGATTTAGATGGGTAAGTAATGTGTACGAGGTAACAGATAGTAAGTTGTGGAAATAAATTTGAATTGATCCCACACCATACCATTCACTCATTTATTCATTCACTCTACAAATGACTGAGTGCTTCTATTGCCAGGCGTTGCTCTGGAAAACATCAGTGATCAGAACAGGCAAGAAGAAATGCCCTCATGAAGTTACTGTCTATTGGGGGTCAGTGGGTTGAAAATAGACAATGAATAAAATAAATGCAAACATCTTATAGTATAATAAATGGTTATGAGTGCTATGAAGAATTAACAGGGAA
>NW_006773072.1:3063470-3084574 GCF_000442215.2 Lipotes vexillifer
GGAAAGAGGAGGAGGTGAGGTGGGATAGCATCGCAATCTGAAATAGGATGCTTAGGGTGGACCTTAAGGAGACAGTGATATTTGAGCAAAGTCTTGAAGGAGGTGAAGGAGGACATCGGAGAGAATGTCCCCCAGAGCCGGCAGCACATGCAAAGTCCCTGAGGCCGAGGGTTCTTGGACCGTGGGCAGGAGAGGGGGGTGGAGGAGATAAGACTTGAGATTTGAGTCAAAGGGTCCAGTCAGTCTTGTAAACCAATGTCGAGACTCTGGCTTTTCCTTTAGATGAGATGGGATGGCGTTAGAAGACCCTGAATAGAGTGACATGGTCCAGCTTGTATTGCAGAAGAAACCCCCTGGCTTTCGTGTGGAGAAAAGCCTGTAAAGGGGACAGGAATTAAAAAGAGCAGAGTTAAAACTATACTTAGCATTTTGTAATAACCTATAAAGGAAAAGAATCTGAAGTGTAATAGATATATATACACATATGTATAACTGAATCACTGTGCTGGGCACCTGAAACTAACATGACATTATAAATCAACTATACATCAGTTAAGAAAAAATTTTGTTTAAAGCATTAAGAAGCTATTGCAATGATCCAATGATCCAAGCCAAAGACAAAGGGGGAGGGGTTGGACCTGGGTGATAGAAGGCAAGGTGAGAAGTGGTCAGATTCCAGCTCTACTTTGAAGGAGGCAGAGAGGACACAGGAGTGTGGGCGCCCTGAGAGTTACTCCAGATGATACTCGAAGCTTTCAGGTTAGATGAGGTCACCTGAGAGGTGTGTTCTAGAGAAGAGAGACGCCTGAGAACTGAGCCCAGGGCCATTTAACAAGCAGAGGCTGAAGAGGAACTAAGAAAGTTGAGGTGGTGAGACGGAAAATGAGTCTCTTTTGAGAGTCTGAGTTGATCCTCAAGCAAGTTGAGTGAAGTGAGTCAATGCCTGAGGTGCGTTAGTTTATCACATCCCCACCCTTCATCCTCTCCCCAGTTTATAGATGAGGGAACTTGAAGTTCAGAGACAAGAAGGGAATTATCGAAGGTATCAAATAAGGATGTAACGGAACTGGGATTGAAGCCTTTTTCTGGGTGATGTGATGGGCAGCTTTCTTGGACTGGCTGTGTCCTACACCCACGCGTCAGACAGGCTCATGTGAAAGTGTGCATTTCTACACCAGCCTTCCACCAGGACAGAAAGGGAGTTGATTTATACACACTCCAGCGTCCTCCCTCCATGGGTGGGATAATTCTGAGCCACATTCTGCACTCCCTCCCAGAGCTCCCCATGGGGTTGGGCCCCCGTTGCCCTGGTCACTGCTGTGTGTTGACGATGTTCCTTGCATTCCCTGTGTCCCTTGACCATTCTCTTAGTGGGATTCCCCAAGTCACCTCCCAATAACTCCCTTGCACTTGAATTCTCATCTCGGGACCTTCCTCTGAAGAAACTCAAACATAGACTCGTTCGCATTCTGGACAAAGAATGTCGCCTGTCATTTCAGTAAACAAAGGATGTTGTGGCCATAAAGCCACCAGCCATTGCAGCTGCCCCTGCCGCCCTCCCTCACCTGTGTTTCTTGAGGGGATTCAGGATGGAGCAAACCAGGATGCTCACCCTAGATAGTTAAGGTGCACATCAAAGGAATAATTTCATTTAGCCCAGACTCTTGCATCTCCTCATACATAGAAAAGTGTTCAATTCATTAACTTGAGATGTCTGTTTTTTCTTTAATGAGATTACTATCTTTTGATGTTTGACCATCTGTTTTTGTTTTTGTTTTTGGACAAAACTCCTATATATCCCGGCCGCTCCCTTACCTCTTCGGAACAGTCCCCCAGAGCAATCCAAGAGGCTGTATCCTGGGCTATAGTCCTCAGTAAGACTGCTGAGTAGAACATAATTTTCAGCTTTTAGATTGTGCATTTTTTTTCGATCGACAGTATGACGAACAAAGACACAGAGCCTGGGTAGGAGAATAGACACATCCCAGAGGCCCTGCTGTGTCCATAATCCGGGGGGGGTGAGGGATGGCTTGCCATGCACATCGAGCCTGCGTGTGTGAGACACGTAGATCTGGGCACGCATCCTCCTGTGCATGTGGGTGGGTATCCATGTCTGTGGGCCAGCTCATAAGCTAAATATAGGAAAGGAAAAAGTAAGCAGCTTCTTATGTAAATATAGGGCAACTGAATAATTTTCTTTTCTTTCTAGTCATTTCAGTTTCTGAAACTTTGCTGCCCTTCCCCTTGGATGGAGGGTAGGAGTGGAAGTGGTGGAAAATGAGGTCATTTTTGTCCTGGGGATTTCAGGGTTCCTCCCTTTATGCATGTCTCGCCTCTCTCTCCCACCCACCTGCGCCCCCAAAGGGAAGATCTACTGAAGAGAGGAGGTTCTTGTAACCTTGGCAAAGAAGACAGTGCCTCTGCTCGTCTGGATAGCAGATAATCCACTGAAAGACACAGACCCACCCAATGGCTCCCCGCTGCCATCCCGCCCCTGGTATCCCAGCCTGAGAGAAAAGGGGTGGGCAGGTGCCAGAACTGAAACAGTTCTAGATTTGATGATGGAACCACAGGTTTGCAATTCACCTACATTTGTGACAAGTGTAAGTCATTCAACATTTCTGAGTCTAAGAAAGGTGGTGATGGAGGCTGCCTTGCAGTCCTCAGGGTAGCTGTGAGCTTCAGATGTGTTTAGGAGCCAGTGGAGAACATTTGAAAGAACAGGTTTTAGAATGAGACAGACATAGATTCAAATCTTGACTCTGCCGTTCCTATGACCTTGAGAAGTAAATTAATCTCTCTAACTCTGTTTTCACGTGTGCAAACATACCGTTCAATGAATGTTTAAATAAGTATAGTTGACCCTTGAACAACATGGGTTTGAACTGCATAAGGTCCATTTACACACAGATTTTTTTCCAATAAATATTTTAGAAATTGCTTTGGAGATTTGTGATAATTTGAAAAAAACACAAACAAACCATGTGGCCTAGAAATATTGAAAAAATTAAGAAAAAGTTAGGAATGTCATCAATGCCTAAATGTAGGTCCTAGTCTATTCTCACATAGGCAGAAGGTGGGTGATATTTAATATAACATTAATAATGTGTTAGTTTTCCTACTGTTTCATAACTTTGCTTTCAAAGAATTACATTACTGTACAGTATGCCCCTCTAATAACTGGAGAACCTGCCTATCAGCCTATTACCACAAGTAAGTGGTTTTTCTGAAAAAAAGCAACAATGTTTCCAATACTGTATAATGACTATGACTCCAATACTGTATGGCATAAAAATTTTATAACAATGTATTCACTGGTGTACAGGCCAAGCTACAGTGAAGCGATCACATCAAGCGCCCTAGGCCACCATAAAGCAATCACATTGCTGCTTCTTTGTCATCAGTGCATGAATTGTTATACTTGTAAATAAATGTGAATTTCTTTTTCACATTATCTTTTCTTTTCTGATGTCTAGTGTTAGTAAATACCTACAGTGTTTTGTGTCATATAAGAAAAAATTGATGTAGATACTGATAGAAAATTCATCTTGTTAAACAGACATCATAAACTTACAGTATCAACAGATGCAGTACAGTACTCTAAATGTATTTTCTCTTCCTTATGATTTTCTTATTAACATTTTCCTTTCTTTAGCTTACTTTATTGTAAGAATACAGTATATAATACATATAACGTACAGAATATGTGTTTTACAAGTGTTCATGTTATTGGTAAGGCTTCCAGACAACGATAGCTTATCAGTAGTTAAGTTTTGGGGGAGTAAAAAGTTATTTATGGATTTTTGACTCCATGGGAGTTCTGTGCCCCTAACCCCTGCATTGTTCAGGGGTCAGCTGTAATGCTACATTACACCAGGGAACATTATGGGATTATTTAAAAGCCGTATTTGCATTACATCAGTTTGATTTACAGAACATATTTTTGAGTGATAAAAGTGAGATGCAAAGAGGTGTGTTTACATTATATTATGTCATTTTGGTAAAGCAAACAATGATCGAAAAACTCTATCCATGGATGTACACATACGTGGAGAGCAGAGCAGATGGGGAATGTGCACATCGGGTTGGGAACGCTGATTATCAGGGTGGGGTCCAGGGGTGGGCTGGGCTTGATGAAGTGAAAGGAAGAGGGTGAAGGAAGCAGAAAGGCAAAAGAAGAGAAAAGCAGGTCAGCGAGACCAAAAGCACATACGATATAATCTCATTTTGGTACGTGTGTCTACATCCATTTAAAAATTCAGGAAAAACAAAAGATTCCATTAAGTGTACAACATATGACTCAGTGGAAGGACATGACACGTTGTTGGGTAACATGAAACTAATAACTATAGTGAAAATGCTAATGAGTAGGACTTGAACTTTGAGTGACGTAGGGCAAGGACAGTCCCAGCAAAGGAAGGAGCAGGTGCCAAGACTCAGACCTGAAAAGCGGGGGTGCCCTCCTGGCCTGGAGAGGCACGTCCCAGAGTAGTGGGAGAACAGAAGCAGGAGAAGTGGCAGCAGGAGTGTAATTAAGATCACAGTTTTCCTCCTTTCGTTGGCAGTGGAATGGCCAATAGAAGTTGGGAGAAGGTGGAGAAAGGAGAGGAAAACGTAGGGAGTTTAAGGGTCCTGATGTTCTCATCGTAAACAGTAGAAAATGAATTGGCCCCATGCAAACCTGACGAATTAGAAGTAATTAAAAATTAAGAAGAGTGAGAGAGATCTTCTAAGAGATGATACATGTCATACCTCTTGATTAACCAGCATCTTCAGATGACTAGAATATTCCATTTCCCAAATATTCTGGAACTGCAAAGTTCATCACTCAAACGATGTATATTTCCAGACTCTTTTGAAAGGAAGAGGCATAGAAATCTCACACGTGTAAGCGTATCCTGAGTCAAAAGAAACTTCAGAAAAGGTTTATATCCCTTATCCCGTGTCTTAGCAAAATCTCCAGTGTTGATTCAACTCCATGCCCTCTCTCTGATGGATCAGTTAGCAGGCGCCATCCAGGGAGGAAGGTGGGATTGGAATGGTAATAATGAGGAAGGAAAGGATCTCTAGGTTCAAGACCCATTTAAGAGATGAAAAGAGGATTTGTTAAGACGTACCGTTATTTTTGTCCTGGGGATTTCAGGGTTCCTCCCTTTATGCATGTCTCGCCTCTCTCTCCCCATTTTTCTGGCATTAGCCAGTGAGTGGATGGTTGTAGCTTTGTTAACATGGAGAGACTGTGGGAGGGCCATTTTGGAAGTTCCACCAAGAGCTGAGCTGAGCATGTTGTCCTTGGGATGTCTACGACAGATCCGTTGGACACATGAGTCTCAGGTTCCCAGGGGAAGACTTGTCCGGAAGTGTCCATCCGGCAGTTGCTGGCATACTGTTGTCATTTAAAAGCACTGGAATGTATGAGGTCACAGGTGAAGCAGAGAAGAGACCTTTACAAAGTTCAAAAACCAACTCAGTTATTTCCAAACAAAATACCCAGATCCTTGAGAATTTTTGAGATAAAGGATTTGGAAGGATTTCCTCTGGGGAGCCTGGTTCCACTAATCATCTTTGGCTGCAGGAGTGATGTTGCAGCCCCCGTCCTTGGCTGGCCCAGGCAGTGCAAAAGTGCCTTGAAAACCACGTCTCCTCCAGCGATCCCCGTGCCAGACCCTGTGGTCCCACTTCCTCCCGTTCCCCCTCCTTCCACTCCACCTCTGCCCCACGAGATAATGGGACTTTGGTCTTAGAGTTCTGGAAGGGTTCTACAGATTCAACAAGATTTTGCCTTCTTCTTCAGTTAATATTAGTCACAAATGTCCAGAAAGGAAATGAGAAAGCGAGGTCTGTGGGATTTTGTTTTGGAGATGCCTCAGTTCCAGAATGAACAGATACTGGGGGAGGTCCAGCAGGGTAGACACAGAATAAAAGGGAGGGCTCTGGTGTCTGCGCAGGTAGAGGTCACCGCAGAGGGAGGAAGGGGTGTGAGCACCTTTCTCAGGTAGAGCGTGGCTGCGGATTTCAACATCCCTCCCCTTCCACAGTCCATCCTCCACACAACAGCCAGGGTCTCCTTGCAAAAGAGTAAGATGACTATGCCACCCCTGTGCCGCGGGTCCTTATTCTTAGAGCTAAACCCAAACTCTGTGGCCAGCACTGCGGTCCAGCTCCTGGCTAATTCTCTGTTTGCATCTCCCTCCGCGCTTCCCCTATTACTGTTCTCCACACTCACCTCCCTTTTGTCCTTAACCATATCACCCTCGTCTTGCTTCGGGACTTTGCAATTCTCTGTTCCCTCTGCCTGGACCACCCTTGCCCCAGATCATCCTGCTTCTCTGCCTCTTTCTAATCATTCGGGTCGCAACTCAAGTGCCACCTGCTCTCCGGTCTTCCCTGAACTTGGCTAAGGAACTGGCTGCCTGAGTCTCCATCTACCAATATTACCTTATTTTTTTTTGTCTCCATCACAGCACCTGCTGGTACCTGCCAGTTTCTTGTTTATTTAGGTCGATATTTGTTATCTGACTTTCTTCTCCGAAGGCCGGGACTCTGTCTGTCTCTGACAGTTCTACATCCCCCGTGTGAGCACACATATGACACTTAATAAATCTTTGTGGATGGAGAGCTAACGTTCACTAACGCCTCACCTTCTCCGGGGAAAGATGTCTCCAGCCTACTTAACCTCCCCGAGTAAACGGGGAGATAATAAAGGTCTGTTGTTGTGGTTTTTTTAAAAAGAAAAAGAGCCCCTCCTTCAAGGAGGTGAAGATGCAGAGGTCACTGGAGTTGAAAAGATCGCCTGTTTTTTGAACACTGCCTGTTCTCCCATTTAATCTTTCCAACGGCTGATCTGGGATGAATGTTTTTGTTCCACTTGACAGATGAGAAGGCTGACACTCAGAGCAGCTGAAGGACCCACTGGCAGTCACACATGCAAAGTGGCAGAGCAGGACCTATACCATCCACACTGACAGCAGCGCTCGGGCCTTTTCCACGTCACCTCGCGCTTACACTGGGCCTGTGGGCACCTACCCAGCTCTTCCCCTTAGTCTGCTGTTAGCCTCTCCTGGCCTCCATCTTCCTGTCGGTGAAATAAGCAGATGGTCCTGATACCACACGCCCCCACCTCTCAGCTAGCTCCCATCTGTGACCCACAGCCGGGCTGGGAGGACGCGCGGGGCTGAGGCCAGCCCTCACTCCATTCCTGGAGTGTCTTGTTATTCTCCCAGAGTTACTCGTGGCAGAGACACAAAACCCACAGCTCAAGTCCATGAGGTTTAGGGGATTTAACTCTGAGGTCAAATGCTGGCTTTGGGTACCCCTCGCCAACCACAGATCTGCCCCAAGCCCAGGGAAGGCTTGTCTCACCCAACCCCCAGGGCGGCTCGCCTGGCTCCTGAGTGAGTGCACGGTGGGCGAGCAGTGGGGGGGCCCACGGGGTCGGCTCAGATTGGTCCAGCACATGGTCCAGCCATGAGAGACAGCTTCCTTCCAGATGTGCGGAATGGCCTGAGACCAGGCGTTTGCAGACGCCTGGAAAATGTTAGCTCTGGAGCACAATATCAGCCAAACCTCAGCTCTGGCCGTGGTTAGACCGAGAACAAGGAAGACAGCAGGAGAGAAGGGGCGAAGGGCATCTCCTCATGGAGGTGGGACAGTGATGGGAAAGGGGATGATGCGAGCGGGCGGCGGCACGGCCTCCCCTGCTCCGTACGTGAGTTCTCCACGCCTGATCTTGTTCAATCCAACTGCTCTTTTAGACGCAGTCTTTCTTTTTTCTTTTCTTTTTTTAAATTTAACTTAATTTTATTTTTTATTGAATGAAAGATCCTTTAACTTCTATAATGCTTTACAATTTTTTAAAGTTTCATGCACATGATTTCATGTAATCCCGTAATAACCCTTTTATCCCCCACCGCTATCTTGCCCCTCCCCCTTCCCTCCTCCCACAGGTAACCGCTACTTTGTTTCTCCATATCTGTGAGTCTGCTTCTTTTTTTGTTTCACTCACTGGTTTGTTATATGTTTTAGATCCACATATAAGTGATATCAAGCAGTATTTGTCTTTCTCAGTCTGACTTATTTCACTTAGCATAATGCCCTCCAAGTCCATCCATGTTACTGCAAATGGCAAAATCTCATGCTTTTTTATGGCTGAGCTGTATTCCATTGTGTGTGTGTGTGTATGTGTGTGTGTGTATATATATCACATCTTCTTTATCCATTCATCTGTTAATGGACACTTATAAATAATGCTGCTATGAACTTTGGGGTACACGTATCTTTTCAAATTAGTGTTTCTGTTTTTTTCAGATATATACCCAGGAGTGGAACTGCTGGGTCATATGGTAGTTTTAGTTTTTTGGGGAACCTCCATACTGTTTCCATAGTGGCTGTACCGATTTACATTCCCACCAACAGTGTACGAGGGTTCCCTTGTCTTGTGGACGTCTGATTTCTAATGGTAATTAGGCTCCAGGCCATTTATTATGTAGCAGAATAAATTTTTTAAAGGTACTACTAATTGGCACCAGAGTCCCTTCAATTCATTCATTTATTCATCCTTGCAAAAATATGTGTTCAGGCCCTGTGATATGCCTGCACTCATGTGGACTTTATGGATTTAATAGTAAAAATAACGAAGTCCCTGTTCTCCTCAAGTTTACATTCTGATGGGAAGAGAAACAATAATAAACATGGAAACTATGTATAGTACAGTCGTCCCTTGGTATCTGCTAGGTGTTTGTTCCAGGACCCTTGACAAATACCAATATCCAAGGGTCTCAGTTTCTTTGTACAAAATGGTGTAGTATAATCAGCTCTTTATATCCACTGGTTCTGCATCTGCAGATTCAATCAACTATCTGTGGTTGATATGGTGGGCTGACTGTATTAGGTAGGAATCAGTGCTTTGCATAAAATAAAGATGGGTAAAGGGGTAAAGAGAAGGGGGTAGTCATTTTTTATATGATTATCTGAGAAGCTTCTCTTAGAAGGTGACATTTTCGCACGGATGATTGTTAGGAAGCACCTTTGATCAGCAGCTTGTGGTTGTATTGGAACCTGAGGGTATAAATTAGTAAGAGGCAAGGACTCAAGGAGGGTTAGAAATAAAGATGGATTTGGGGGTCAAGGGATGGGGAGAAAAGAGAAGAGAGAGGCCCAGCCACATGGCAGAGAGGCTGGTGACCCGGTAAGATGAGAGATGGGTATAATTCTTTTTGAAGTCGTTTGTATTACTGTGAATAAATTTTCCTCCATTTCCTCAAAGCTTTATGGTAAGCTTTGCTACATACAGAGGCCCTGTGTGTGTGTGTGTGTTTGTGTGTGTGCATTTGTGTTTGTGTGTGTGTGTGTGTAAAGTAGAGGGCTGAGGCCCAAGTTTGCATCCATCCCAGGACAAGTTGCAGAGTCAGAACAAAAATGCAGAGGCAGCAGAAGGATGTGACAGCTGGAGATGACTATCTGTGGTAGAATTGCAGTCTTTCTGAAGCCCAAATTTTTCTCCTAGGCAGAGGGAGTTCCGTGGGTGTATCATCCTCCACGCTTTCTATCCCGTCACACACCCGGCTCCAGGAAAGAATAACTGGGCAGCTTAATGCAGCTCTTGCCCTGTCCTCTGGGGAGAGAGCTGCCCTCTGGGAGCAGGCATCCTTCTCTGCTCTTCTAAGCCCAAGTCTTACCTGGACAGCTTCTCCACGTGGATTCCATGGATAATTCCACCCCCAGAATCAGGATGAAAGATCCACTTATCCAAATGTTAGTTATCATTATCGTAAGTGCTACTGTAAGATATAGACTGAGTCTTCTATAAGCAAGCAGACTCGGCACACAGAAAAGCCACAGATCCAAGGCTTGGAAAATCCAGGCAGTTTCCTGGGGGAGGCATTTCAGTTATCTATTGCTGCATGACAGACTACCCCAAGCTCAGTGTCTTAAAGCAATCATTCTGTTTTGCTCACAGTGTGATGCATTGGTAAGGGCTCAGCTAGGTGGTTCATCTTTGATGCACATGGCATTAGTTAGGACGGCTGGGGCTGGAGCCCTCACTTCCAAGATGGCTGCTTTACCTTGGCACTTTGGCAGGGATGGCTGGGAGGCTGGGCACCTCTGCCTTTCCACATAGTCTTGGGACCTTTCCAGTACGCTACAAACAACCAACGAAGAGGCTTCCCATCCTTTTAAAGGCAAGACCCCAGTGATTTCTGCCACACTCTGTTGGTCAAAATAGTGATGGGACCAGTCCAGATTCAGGGGCAGTAGAAATAGACTCTACCTTTTGCTAGAAGATTATCAAAGAATTTCCTATCATCTGTAATCTTCCAAAGGAGGTGATGCCTGAGCTCAAGGATCCAACATTTATTGAACACTTACTATGTGGCAGCATTGGTCTGAGCACTTCATCTTTATACGTAATAGCTCCCTTAATCTTCATCACATCCCTCCAAGATAGGTATGATCTTTAGCCCCATTTTAATTTGTGAGAAATGAGGCTCAGAGAGGTTGAGTAACTTGCCAAATACCACACAGATTTAAAGTGACAGAACCAAGATTAAAACCCAGACTGCGTGACCCAGAGTTCACCCTGTCTAGCCCCACTCTTAGGAGGTGGCCAGGTGAAGGGGCTTGTGAAAAATACTAAAATCAGGGACGTGTCTCCCTGGCCAAGAGAACAGGATGAGCCGGGTCCAGAGGAAGAGAAAATGAAGAGTCTGAAAGATGCTGGGGGTCGACGGGTCAGGAGAGACTGTATCCCAGAGGGGTTTGGGTCCCAGGTTTAGGAGTTGATCTTACCTTGAGAGCAAAAGGAAAACTTTTATAGATTTTAAGAAAGGGAATGTAACAGTCAGGTTTCTCTTGTAGGCCAATCACTACAGCAGCCGGGAGAGGAGGAACTGGAAGCAGAGGGCTGCAGAGAGATCAGAGGAGGATTTGCTGCGAAGTGAAAAGATGGATGCTGAGGCTCGTTGTAGGAAGACGTCCGCACGCAACAGGAGGAAGGGGCTTCATCCGGCACTTATCAGTGTTTAGTCCTTGTATCTGTCCCAGCCCCTAGCTAGGTGTTCTTACATGTGGAATAAATAGAACCAGAAGCACATGGTTCTGGGTTTCTCACACTTACTTAGGAAAACAAAAGTAGCTCTACAAGAGAAACTTCTGAACTCGCGCTTTGAAGCTCTGGGCCAAGCCCTGAAAGATAGGGAAAAAAAAAAAAAAAAGGTTGTCAGCAAATATCACGCTTTTCCCCTATGTTTATATGGCATCTCCCCTCACTCCACTTCTTTCTAAATCCCTTAGTCTTCTCCCCTCTCACCAGGCAGGCCATGTGGGGAGGGGGTGGGTGCAGGTCCTAAAGAGGGCGTATCTGTAGCTCCTTAGTGAGATGTGGGTGGAGACCAGGCTCCTGGATTTCTGGAGGGAGGCCCAGGGAGGAGCAGTGGGGAGTGCAAGTCGGGCAGAGATGGAGTTTGAGAAATTCAGAGAGATCAGCAGGTATTGAAGCCTCAGCCCCATAGGAGGATCTTGTGGGTAATACAATCATCCAGGGCTTTGGTCCCAGACAGACCTGGGTTCACATCCCAGCTGCGTGTCCAATGACACGGGATTGTTCTCATAAATCACGATGGGTCCACACACGGGGTATCATGCGGCTAATTCACCCCAGGCTCTCCCAGGAAACTGAAGGCACAAAATGTTTAGCTTAAAATATCAAGTAAACAGTAAATAAATAAAAGTAGCAAGACCTCAGTTTCTAAATATACATGTAATTTGTACATATAGAGAAAAAAATGACTGAATGTCACTCAGTGGTAACAGGGCTCATCTCTGGGAGTCAATCTTGGTGTATCTTTTGATTTGCTTCTTTAAAAAGATTCCTTTGATAAGCATATGTTGTTTTTTAAAAATATAAATTATAGATACATATATACACATGTACACACACACATACTGGTATTAAAAATAGCCGGCATTTCTCCATGTATCAGACATTTGGCTAGGCTCTTTATAAATGTTCTATTCTAATTCTCACAAAAGCCCTTTCTGGTCAATTATTAGTAATTCTTATTTACAGATGAAGAAACTGTTAAAGATATTCAGCAAGTGAGCAGAAATTAGATTTCACACCCGCGGCTTCTCCCCCTGGGCCCGGAATGCCCAGCCGTGGGCTCCAGTGCCCTTCCAGCCCCCCAGGAATCTGCTACATCTGTCGAGTGTGGACATTGCGGTGAGTTGCTTTGGAAACCAGTCTGGGCTGTTTTGCCTTGGAAGATCACACTGGGTTCAGTTTGTTGACAAATGCCAGGTTCCCACTGACCTGGCAGCTTTCTCCAGAGCAGAATTTGCTGAATCTCATAGAAAATAGGGGAAAAGAAAAAAATAGACAGATTATCTAAACCAGATCTGGAAGAGAGAAGAGAGGCAGCATTGTGTCTGGGTGAAGCATGCAGGCCGGGCACAGTGGGGGCGAGGCACCACACACGCACCCCACCCCCCACCCCCACCCCCGGCAAGCCTGCCCACGCAGAGCCAAAGATGCCCTGGAGTCTGCAAGGCAAACGGATCAGGCGCCATCCAGCTGGCCAGTGGGGCAAGGGGCTATCCTGATTCCCTCATCCAAGGACGGAGCTGAGGTTTGCCAGGCAAGTCAAGGACAGTCGGAGGTGAAGTTTCAGATGGTCAGTCCAACCCCTCTTCTTACAGAACAGGAAACTGAGGCACGGAGAGGGGAAAGACCAGCCCAAGGACTCACAGTGTGGTAGTGCCCAATGTACTGCAGAAGCCAGCACCCCTTGCCCCAGACTCAAAGGGAAGCATGCTAACTCTGCACCAGGCCGGGGTGCAGCTGTGGGCAAAGTGCACAAGCTCCTTGCTCTCTGGACGCCACACGTCCATGTGATAAGCGCTGTATCCTAACTTAACAGAAAGGGAAACTGAGAGCTGAGGGATTAAGCAACTTGCTCCAAGATCACTTAAGCAGGGATATTTGAGGTCTTCCCTACTGTCTTTGCACACACAGATTTGTGAGTAGAAATAGCCCTGAGTTCAGAACCAGGAGTCAGGTCTTTAGGCCCAGTTCTGCCCTACAACCGGCCAAGTGACCCTGTCATTCTCTGAGACCACCAGACCACAGACTGCAGGGCTAGCCCTGCCATCCCAGTGGTTTGCACAAACTCTAACATTGCTGTTTCTCCATTCCATTCCTGTTTCTTCATCCATTTACTCATCCATTTAATCACTATCTATCCGTTCATCTGTCTGTCTATCCATCCATCCACCTATACATCCATTCATCTTTCTAACCATCAAACCACCCACCCATATATTCATTTTCCCAATTCAGTCATCTTTTTATTTATTATGTTTGCTCTTTATGCTTCTTTTCCTTTTCTTCTTTCCTCTTCACTCCCTCTCTTCCTCTTTCCATTCCCCCCTTCCTTCCTGTAAACACTTAAACTGAGCAAGGTCAGACTTTATTAGCACAGGTGTACACAGCTAAGCAAAGTCCCACTTCTGATCCCAAGTAGCTCACAGTCTGTTGAGAGACTTGAAAGTATATCCACGATTATAATACACATAATACACGTGTATATTTTATGTGTAACATCTGTAACTGTCTTTTGAACCGAACAGGGAGAAACAAAATGCTGTAGGAACGAGAGATTGAGTGAGACCTCTGGCTGACACCTGCATGGAGGAGAAACGATGGGTGTGGAACATCTGAAAGCATTCGGAGCAGCAGGGATGGGAGACAGGGTCGCGCTCTGGTCTGCAAGCCTGCCCTTGATTTCAGTGTCCAGTCTCTCCATTACTCCTCCAAGGGCCATGCACGCTGCGGGGATCCTAGTCAGCTTGTTCCCCAGCCATACCCAGTGCCGAGCGCAAGGCTGGAACTTTGATGAGCTATTCACCTTTGTTCTCACCTCCACTCACGCTGCTTTCCCCCAGTAGTGGAGTTTAACCCGTGTCTCCTGAATGCCCAGATTCTAAAGTCGATCAAGCTGGCAGCTATCACAGGTGTGTTTCCACCTCATCAGGTGTCCCTTCTCCAGCCTGGGACCCCAGCCTTCACACTCGTCTCCCCTCGTATCTGCTTTCTCCCCACCACTGCCAATCCATCCATCCATCCGTCATTTATTGATCTCTCATCATGTCACCTCCTTCTCAGAAGCCCGAGGAGCTGCCATCACCTGGAGACCGAAGTCAACTGTCTCCTGACATGCTCTCCTTTCCCCCTTGAGCCTTTCCCTCTACTACACCCCTGGTGTCCCCCAAGCCCCAGTCTCCCCTCCACTGTACCCTAACCGGCTTCCAGCTGGACCCCCGCCTCCAGCTCTCTTCTTACCATGCCTTTTCCTGGTGGCTGCCACCAAGAACATTCTAGAAGATCTGACCACAGCACTGTTCTGTCGACACCTTTTCAGTGGTTCCCACAGCCCTCAGAGGGACCCCACACTCCTTAGCAGGACCGCAAGGGTTTTCTAGTTCTGTCCCCTTTGCATCTTTCCCAACCACTCGCCTCTCAGAGTGCCCTCCCTGGACAGGCTGGACTCTTCCCGGCCTGCAGACGTGCAGTGCCCTATTTCCTCCACCTGCAAACTCCCACCCACCTCCGGCCCCGTAGACCATGCCTCCCCCGGGCTGAGTGTTTCCCCATAATTTTCTGAGTTTGCCTCAATGGCAACTCTATTGCTTAGTATTGAACTTGACTATTTCTTTATATGTTAATGTTTTGGAGGCCAGGGCTGTAACTGGCCACCCTAACCCCAGCCCCTTCCAGTGTCTGGCACACAGTAGGTGCTCAGAGAACAGAGAACAGCGAAGGGGGGCATCCCCATCAGGCCTGTAGAGAACTAGATGGGAATCATGTTAAGGAGGTAGACTTGGATCCAAGCTCTATGGGTTCGAATCCCACCTCTGCCACTTATGAGCCATGAAATTTGAGGCATGTGGTTGAATTTATCTGCACATATAAAATGGAGACGAAAGGACTGCTGTGTTTTGCGGTGAAGATTATTGAATGAATATGTGTAAAGTGCTTTACAAGGCACCTGGTACAAGCAAAGAGCTCAGTAAACACAGGATTGCATGGTGAATCTGTGCATTCTTTCCTCTGCCTGGAATCTGACTCCCTCTCCATACCCTACCTAGCAACCAAACTCTTATTCATCCTTACGTGCCCTTTAGGTCCTGCCCCTGGCCTTCCCAGGTTTGCTCACCTTGATCCATGCCTGGATGACCTCCATCTGCCATGTGGGGAAGTGGCATGTGGACCTGCTATGATCCCCATGGCTCTGCAGTGACCAGGACCTCAGCTTGTCCCCTTGGCCACCTTGGGGTCACCTCTGTGAGGGCCTAGCTCACGGTTGGGTCTGTAGACAGTGTGGAGTTAAATTAACTCACTTTACACAGATGTTAGAGATTTGAGAGTGGGGAGGACATCTGAGTTGGTGCAGAGTGAAGGGCAAGGGTCAGGAGGCTGTCATGTTGCTTCCCCACAGTGACATCTATGTCTCCATCTGTTCACACACACTGGACACAGAACTGAGGGAGAGTATGAGACACCTGGCACTCAAGGACCGTGATGCCCAGAGACCAACATCGCTGCTCAGAGGTACCAGGAAGAAATCATAGCCATCTCCAAAAGTCCCAGACGGGCTTGGCAGGATAAGATGCCAAACCGGGGATGCTGTCTGACTTTTGGGACCTCCCACGCTCTCAGAGCTCCAGGGAATCGTGTGGGACTCCAGCCGGCTGGCCTCTATGTTGAAGCGAGCTGAGCGCTGTGGCCAGGCGAGAGAGGTCATCCCAGCCCTGCTGCAGACCGGCCTTTCATCCAGAACAAACTCTGCAGCTCAGAGGACTGTGCACAAACCCAGTAGCCACCTGGCTTCCCCAAACCCCGGCCCACGGTCTGCTAGGCTGAGTCAAGGCCCTGCCACTCACCACGTCCGCTTGCCTGTCCCTGGAGAATTCACCCCGATGATTGGTTCAAGGGAATTTGGCAAAAGGACGTGCACAGAGAACCAGGGCCAGGCCAGTCGCTCAGACACGGTCAAAGCAGGCTCATGAGGATGTGAGGGCAAGCAAAGCATCACGCTGTGTGTGCTTTACACCTGGGTCATCTGTGGGTGGGCGAAGGACCGAACGGCCCCAAAGGTTTGGGTTCAAGTCCGGCTCTGTTGATTACCAGCCATTTGTTATGCGCTGGGTTGGATCCCTCCCTAAAATTGAGGTGTTGAAGCCCTAACCCCCAGGATCTCAGAACGTGACTGTATTTGGAGACAGGGTCTTCAAAGGTGTGATTACGTTAAAATGACATCACTAGGGTGGACCCTAATCCATTGTGACTGGTGTCCTTATAAGAGGAGATTGGGAAACAGACACCCACAGAGCGGAGACCGTGTGAAGACACAGGGAGACACCTTCTACAAGCCAAGGACGAGGCCTCATAGACACCAGCCCTGCTGACATCCTGATCCTGGACTTCCAGCCTCCAGAAATGGGAGAAAATAAATCCATTTCTGTTATTTAAGCCATGCAGTCTGTGGCACTTTTTTTTTTTTTTTTTTTTTTTTTTTTTTTTTGCGGTACGGGGGCCTCATCACCGTTGTGGCCTCTCCCGTTGCGGAGCACAGGCTCCGGACGAGCAGGCTCAGCAGCCATGGCTCACGGGCCCAGCCGCTCCGCGGCATGTGGGATCTTCCCGGACCGGGGCACGAACCCGCGTCCACTGCATCGGGAGGCAGACTCTCAGCCACTGCGCCACCAGGGAAGCCCCCCTGTTTAAGTCTTTCCTTCATCTTTGGATTCACAGGTCTCGCCTGTTGCTCTGGGCACAGCTGTACGTTGTTTCTCCGTGGTTTACATTGTCCACCGGGTTTACTTCCCCGTTTTCCCCACGTGGACACCAGGCCCCCTCCAGCTTCTCACCACCTCAAGCTAAACCCAGATTAACATCTTCCCACATACCCTTTATAGTCCCTGGAAAAAAGTCTTGGGGCATATACACAAGAGTGGGGCTGCCAGGCCATAGGACACACTCCTGTTTTTATTTTATTGATCTTATTAAACAGTGCCAGATTGCTCTGCAGAGTGACTTCCCAGCTCACGCAGGGAAGGGGGCTTGGCCATGCAATCTTCACCTTCAGCGGATCATCTCCAGGAAGGCGGGGGAGGGGGTAGGTGTGGCTTTAAGGAGGCAGTGACTCCCAGCCCTTGGCCCCAAAAAGCCTCCAACAGTTGACAGACAGGACCACCCATGGCAGACACCTGCATTCCCCATCCAGAGCTTGGGAGAACTGAGGATATAGCAGAATGTCATGTGTCAAGAATGTTTTTCTCCCTAGAACAAGGATGCAAACCAGTAGATGTGTGTGTGTGTGTGTGTGTGTTTGTGTGTGTGTGTGTGTGTGTGTGTGTGTGTGTGTGTGCCAAACCCGACACCAAATCCTGGGGCAGCTGGATTACAATGCAAATGGAATTCACAGCCTTGCAAAGAAGGAGGAATTGGGAAAATGAGACCCTCGATATCAGAATGAGGACATATGGGAAGATTCCAATGAAGATTCCAAGGACCACAGAGTCCCTAATTCTATAAGCTTCCTTTTCAAGTAGAAACGGCCCTTCCTCCCCATCTGAGAGGCTCATCTTCCCTTGTCTGCAGAACCTATGAAGAAGGGTCCTGAGGGGGCTGCAGGTGGGGCAGTGTCAATCCTCCCCGAGGTCTACCTCCACCAGCTCACGTTGCTCCTAGATTTACAGCCAGATGCATTTTCCAGCAGCACTAAGGGATGCGATGTATCACCTGTAAAATTTTGCTAATTGGGCTTCCCTGGCGGCGCAGTGGTTGAGAGTCCGCCTGCCGATGCAGGGGACGCGGGTTCGTGCCCCGGTCCGGGAGGATCCCACGTGCCGCGGAGCGGCTGGGCCCGTGAGCCATGGCCGCTGAGCCTGCGCGTCCGGAGCCTGTGCTCCGCAACGGGAGAGGCCACAACAGTGAGAGGCCCGCGTACCACAAAAAAGAAAAAAAAAAAATTTTGCTAATTTATATGAACAGGCACTTAGGTCATCTGTGTGTAAGTGATTCATAAGGATGTCGAATCAAGGTGAAAGGAACATGATACTGAATCAGGTCTTATTTGTTAACATGATCTTACTAACCAGAGAGTCTGGATTCAACATGCCAGCTTAAGCAGCTGTGAGTAGTTTTAACAGTTTGTTTGGTAAATTCACTGAAACTGGCTCAGAGGTGGTCAAAATAGAGCAAGGTTGAAATGCCAGAATTTCCTTGGACTTAGGGAGACTGGATTACTGGAATGGGTTTTTTAATTCAATGTGCTCACCCACCCCCGAGTTAGTTTCCCCAGGAAGTTCAGTGGACATTCCTTCTTCAAGCCTTTGGGATACACACTGGGGAGGGGACTCCAGCATCCTTGAAAGCCTCTGATGGCAATGTATCCTGCAGGGCGGTATTGACAGTGGGAGGTGTTCCCATCAAATATGCGCCCTGCATCCCGTGGTGATACCAGAGTCTCAGAGCAGTAACTGCCAGAGACCCAGTGGGCATGGGGGCCATGACGGGTAGCAGCGTCAAAATCAAAATCTGGTGGACTGATTAGGGACAGTTCCCTGACCTCACCTCTCCCCATTCCTCCCTGTTCAATACTCATTTGTGTGAGCACTAATGCCGAAATTCCCATACAGAATAAATTCCATAAATTCCTTTGTGCAATGCATGGAATCTGTATTCCCATTATGCTTATGGCAATTCCTTTCCCCCTCTGAATCGAGTGATACAGAAGCTTGCTGGGGGCCGTAAAGCCTGAGCAGATGCTTGAAGGATGAGTAAGAGTTTGCAGCAAAGAAGCTGCTGAAAGCCTCGGTGGGAAGAGCAGAGACCAGGGTGCAACCTGGCCCTGTGGGACATCAGCCTGGCCTGGGCGGAGGAAAGTGAGGGGTGTATGGTGGGACATGAGGCTGGAGGTCATCAGGGACAGTGTTGGGTACACGGTTAAGGGTGTTGGTCCCTCACGTCTAGAAAACCCCACTTTCCACTGGAGCCCTTGATAATCTCTCTTTCCTCTGCGCCAATGCTGCCTACGCAATAGAGATGTCATTCAAATGCAGAGCCCAGGGCCTCAAGGCTGCAGAGTGGAGGCCTTCTCTTCATCACATGGATGGGGAACTGAGTCCCGGAAGGGGCGCTGATCTGCTCCACACCCTCAGGAAATATTGAGCAGCTGGGCTGATTCTCAAAGCCCTGACACCCCCGAGGGCCTGCCAGACTCCACCCCTGTATCTGGTGAGGCCCCGAGTTCCACCACGGCCACTGCCCTCCACCTACGGGTCCAGCCTCGGCTGCATACCCAGCCACTGGAGTGGCTACCAGATCTTCTCAGGACTCTCCCGGGGCTGACACTGTCCCTGGTGAGCCCAGGTCACAGGACCTGAATGGTGGCAGTGGAAGTGGTAAGAAGTGGTCAGGTTGTACATTTATTTGAAGGTAGAAAGAGCAGAATTTACCGACAGAGAAGCAAGAAAGGCCAGGAGTAGGAGAATACTATTTATTGAGCCCCTGTGATGCCCCAGGCCTTGTACTGAGAGTTTTCAAATATAGGGGGTTGAATGGTAACTGCCCATAAGATATTGGGTTGGCCAAAAAGTTCGTTTGGGTTTTTCCATAAGATGTTATGTGAATGTGACCGTATTTAGGAAAGGGGGCTTTACAGATGCCGTTAAGTTAAACATCTCAAGGTGAGATCATCCTGGATTATTTGGGTGGCCCCAGATCTAATGACAAGTGTCCCTTATAAGACACACACAGAGGACAGACACACAAATAGGAGAGGAGAGACCATGTGAAGACAAGCAGGAAGCAGAGCCATGTGGCCACAAGCCAAGGAGCGATGGGGCGCCCCAGGACCTGGAAGAGCTGAGGAACAGTCTCCCCCAGAGTCTTGGAAGAAAGTCCAGCCTGGCCGTCACCTCGATTTCTGATTTCTGGCCTCCAGAACTGTGAGAGAATACATTTCTCTTGTTTTAAGTACCAAGTTTATGGTCATCTGTTACAACAGCACTGGAAAACTAACAGTTTTTCATTTCATCCTCAGACCCGCAATGGAACGTATCTTATTACCCCATTTTACAGATAAAAAATCAGAGGCTCAGAGGATGTCCACAGCTTCTCCAAGATGAAACACTGACAGGAGCTGGGATCAGATCCAGGCCAGTTTGTATCACAGCACAGGCTTGATGACTCTGACCAGTATTTCAAGTCAGGCTCCAAGGAAGCCCTCCTTCAGACTAACCAGGAAGTGTTTGTTTAAAAGCAAATCTGCAGCCCTTTCCAGACACACTGACTCACAACCTCTGAGTTGCAGTCCTGGGAATGCGTACATTTTAAAAGCTTCCAGGTGAATCCCATGCACAGTTCCTTTCAAGAATGCCCGGTCGACGCTGGGCTGCATCTGAGGCTGGTCAGACACCCAGGGGCTCAAGAATGAAGACACAGCGGCCCCCCCAGCCTGGTTCAGATGCTGGGGTGTCTCCTGGCACAGGCTGGTATTGGACCTTCTTCTTGAGTGTTCTTTCCACGAGTGCTTTGGAAAAGCCTCAGAGCCAAGGACAAGGGTAACATGATGCTCCTTTCCACAGCAGGGCTGCGCTCTGCTTCCCAGCCTGGAACCCAGCTTCCTTCCTGCCGGCCGCCGACCCAAACCCACTGCAACCTGCACAGTCCAACGTGCACACAGCTTTTTCACCAAACCTGCCCAGGACCCCAGACCATGCTCTTCCTCGTCTGAGCACTCAAGAGCCCTGGAGCCCCGAGAGCCCCTCCTCCCTCAGAGAGTCATAAACCTGGGCAAAGGCACCAGCATCCTGGGGTCCAAACCCCAGCTCCACCCCTCACGTGACTTTGGGTCATTACTTACCTCTGTGAACACAAATTTCCGCCTGAGTAAAATGGGGACGACATTAGCGGCTGGCTGTCCAGCTGCTCTGGGGTGGCGAATTAAAACAACAGTGAGATGCTACTCCACACCTACTAGAATGGCCCAAATCCAGGACACTGACAACACCAAATGCCGGTGAGCATGTGAATCAGCAGG
>NW_006773072.1:3084649-3088468 GCF_000442215.2 Lipotes vexillifer
GCAGGAACTTTCAGGCACTGGTGGTGGGGATGCAAAATGGTAGAGACACTTTGGAAGACAATTTGGCAGTTTCTTACAACAATACACATAATAGTCTTACATACAATCCAGCAGTTGTGCTCCTTGGTATATACCCAGATGAGCTGAAAAGTTATAGCCACACAGAAACCTGCCCACGGATGTGTATTACAGCTTTATTCATAATTGCCTGCACTCAAAAGCAACCGAGATGTCCTTCGGTAGGTGAATGGATAAATAGACGAGTGCATCCAGACAATGGAATATTATTCAGCACTGAAAAGAAATCAACTATCAAGTCATTAAAGACAAGGAAGAAACTTAAGTGCGTATTGCTAAGTGAAAGAAGCCAACCTGAAAAGGCTACATGCTATAAGATTGCAACTGTATGACATTGTGGAAAAGGAAAAACTACAAAGACAGTAAAAGATCAGGGGTCTCCAGGGGCTAGGGAGGCAAGGGGATGAATGACGGAGCTCAGAGGATTTTTCAGTCAGTGAAACTACTTTGTGTGATACTGAGATGGTGGATATATGTCATTGTATATTTGTCTAAAACCATTGAATGTACAACACCAAGAGTGAACCTAACTATGGACTCTGGGTGATAACGATGCATGACTGTCAGTTCATCCTTGGTAAGAAAGGTACCATTCTAGTGAGTGATCTTTATAATGGGGGTGGCTATACGTTTGTGTGGTCCGTGGGTATATAGGAAATTTCTGTGCCTTCCTCTCGATTTTGTTTTAACCCTAAAACTGCTCTAAAAACTAAAGTCTTTAAAGAAAAAAAATGGGAGAGCTTGAGCGAGAACCTACCACATAGAAGCAACCTGTGTCAGCTCCTATCCCAGGGATCGGAGGCACTTTCTTTGATTTAATGCTCACAGAAATCCCATGCAATAGATGGCATTATCCATTTATAAGAGGGTGAGGGAGCTTTGTTTATGTAACTAACGTCTATTGAGTGAGTCTGCATGCCTAGCAAAGGGCCCAGGGGGCGTAGAGATGACAAGGGTGTCCTGTGACCCCGTGTCCCTGCTACCACCCACAGCAGCGCCTTGCTTTTCCCCGGGAATCCTTGTAGATGGAGCCCAGGTCCGGGGCTGGAGGGGGTCTCTGGGTGGGAGAGTTCAGGACGCATTTACATGTGGTTCTGAAGGGGTCTTCAGTGAGGTGACCCCGCCTCCCCTTTAGGGGAGAATTCCCAGGGTGCTGTCAGGGGCCAGCAGGGAGTGAGTCAGGCCAGTGGCACTGCTGCCTCTGTCTCACCGGTTTCATTTTTCTTTCCTCACCTGCACACACCCCCAGTCAATTTCATCAAAGAGACCAGCAGAAACACTCGCCCTGAGGACTGGGAGATTTTACTGGACGAGGCGGGGTGAAGAACAGGGGACGCTGTGTCCCAACCTCAGCCCTGCTGAGGACGGGAGACTCATAGCTGGAGGGGAGGGATCAAGGTGACCCGGGCGGAGGACACTGGAAGAGTGTCTGTGATGAAGAGCAAAGAGGAATATTAATAACAACCATATATTCGGCATCTACCACATGCTGAGCACTAACTTCATCTCCATCACAACCCTGGGAGGTAGCCATTATCATCACCCCCATTTTACTGATAGGAAAACTGAGGCTCAGAGAGGTGAAGTGGCTTCCCCAGGATCTCCCAGCTTGTGCATAACAAAGCGAGAATTTGACGCCGGCCCCCCAACCCCAAAGCCCTTGCTCTTCTCTTCCACCTTCCCTGGGGGCCCCTACCTGCAGCCAAAGCTGGCGCTAGAGGTGAGCTTCTGCCCAAGTCAGTCGTGGCTCAAGAAATGAGTAGCAGCTGTGGAGCCGGCCACGGGCTGCCCGGTGACCCTCCCAGAGCCGCCCTAGCTGTTTAGGCTGGGGCAGGAGGGACAGTTACATTGACCTTGACCTCTGAGCAGACCTGGAGCCCAGGGTCACCCTTCATCAGCGCCTCCATTCTCGCTTAGGCCCCAGGAGGAGAGGTAGATCCCCACCTGTGCCGCCGCGCCAGCATCACAGGGAGGCGGAGGGAAGAGCAGACCAGCCCCAAATCCTCTGCTTTCTAAAGCAGCCATGTTGGTTCAGCGGAAGTGGCCTCTACTGCCCCGGCCGGGGCGTGGGGTGTGCATCTGAGTAGCCCCCGGAGCTGGCATCGTGCCGCCATACTGGGTGGGCTCCGTGCACATTCGTGGGACAAATAAATGACAAACAAACAGGATGTGAGCCGATGCGGGGCCTCTGGATGCCTGGTCCCGAGAGTCTCTGGAATTCTCTGTGCATCTGGCTCTGGTCAAGGAGGCCTTATTGTTTGGCGTCGCAATGCTTTCAACAGGCCTCTGTTCTTAAACCCCCTCCACCAGCTGCTCTTTGGAATTTATTTATAGCTGCTCTGGGAGGTCTGTTAGAGAAACCCCTGAGAGGTTGGGCTTAGACTGAAGGAGAGCTTACGCACAGCTGGACGCGGGGACCCTCGGCCGGGAGAGGCGGAAATGGAGCCATGGCCTCCTCGGGGAATGAGGCCAGAGCCCTGACACTGTCCCCACCCCAGCCTCTGTCCTCCCAGCCACATACGTCCCGAGTGCCTGCTGTGTGTCAGGTCAGGTTGCAGGGCCCAGACCTGGACGCCTTCGTCCAGACCCTGCCCTTGAAGCACTCCCGGCCCAGAGTCCAAAGAAGAATATTCATCACGGACCAGGGGCTTTATTGAGCATCTACTATGAGCTAAGCGTGTCTAATACATCCTTCCACAGCACTTACTCTGTGCCAGGAGCAATTCAAAGTGATCAAGACCTCTCAGGGGCTTTATTGAGCATCTACTATGAGGTAAGCGTGTCTAATACATCCTTCCACAGCACTTACTCTGTGCCAGGAGCAATTCAAAGTGATCAATACCTCTCTCATCCCCATTTTAGGGATGAGGAAGCCAGCACACAGAGAGATTATGTGACTTCCCCAAGGTCACACAGCAGGAGAGTGGCAGGGGGCAGGAGACTGACCCAGGCATGTGCAGGCAGCCCTGAACCATCTGCCACATGGGAACAGCATCAGCAGCAATGGCAACAGCTAAGGGTGAGGCCTAAATCCCAGAGAAACTCCCCAGCAGGCCTGGCAGGTGGGGAGTCGGAGGTCACAGGAGGGTCCTTCACTAGGGGAATGGGATGAAACAGGACCCAAAGGTAGCACACTGGGGAAACCAGGGCGATGGTCAGAAGCCACACACTGGAAAGAGGTAGCCAGAGAGGTCGGAAAACTGGAACAGACTGGGGAAAAGGAGAAATGACGGGGCTGGAACATCCTGCCCTTTACCTAGAGTACAAACTCACACGTGTCCACTCTCTGCCATGAATCTGCTCTCTGCTGTGTGCCTGCTGTGTCACCTCCTGCACAGTCCTTTAGCTCCTCGTGCCTCGATTTCCCCAAACGTAAAGAGGGGATGAAATGAGCACTGACCTGAGAGATTCTCAGAGCAGAGCTTAGCACATCATTAGTGCTTTACACGCGATTATTAAATTGACAACCACTCCATACTTTATAAGGCCATATACACGCACATTGCTCAGGGATGTGGATCCTGCTGTGGGGTGTGGGGAGAGGTGTGGGAAATGGGGATGAGGGGAGCAGCACATGCTGGACTCAGAGGGGCCCTGTGTGGCCTAGGCAGCGCACTGTGAACCCTCTGCAGCACAGATAGAAATGAATTACAGACAAGGAGATAAATAACCCTGTGCGATGGCCCTGGGCCCCACGCCTGGGTGATGTAGTCTGTCACCCAGCCCCACCACACATTCCTG
>NW_006773072.1:3088478-3100833 GCF_000442215.2 Lipotes vexillifer
CACCCCCCCCACACTTTCCTGCTGTCAGCTAGACACAGCTCAGCCCCGTCTTTCCTGTACTCCTGAGCTTCCTCTTTCCACGAATGGACTCTGAAGACCTACTATGTGCTACCCAGTCTTCCAGGCACTTTGAGAAGCAGAGACACGTGGTTTTGCTGGTCTCTTCCTCTAGGCCTGTCCGCCTTCCTCCTTTCCTTCCTTCCTTCCTTTTATTTCCTCCCTCCCTCCCTTCTTCTTTCCTTCCTTCCTTCCTTCCTCAATCCATCCCTCCCATCACCAGGTCATTCGTCTGCTTCCTTCATTCATCTGGCCCTTCACTTGAAGTCTGCCTCTAACACGTGCTGTGCCGGGTTCTGCATGTTGCTGGGCTTCAGCCTAGGGAGGCAGACAGGTGTAGGCCCGTGGATCTCATAGCCCAGGAGGGAGACAGTCAATAGCTGAACAAACAAGCAGTGGCGCTTGGGCCAGGGCGGTGAAGGAAGCCAGCGGGTGATGGAGATGAAGAGTTAGGCAGAGTGGTCAGAGAAGGGGCACACGGATGCGGAGAACTAAAAGTGAGGAGCCCATCCTAGGGAGACCTGGGAAATGGAATATTCCTAACAGTGGAATCATCTACTCACACATTCAGTCATTTGTCCATCTGCCCATCCGTCTGTCCAGCTACTGTATTCATTCATTCCTGCATCTATTCCCTTATTGGTTCCACTCATGAGACAGCTTGGTCTACTTGGAAAAAAAATTGTTTTGGAGTCACACAGGTCTAAGTCCTGATGATAATTTTGCCACGTGTGAGCCAAATGGCTGGGGAAATTTATTTCATCTCTCCATGCCTCAGTTTCCTCATCTGTAGAATGGGCATGAGATGACCTGAGATGAGGATTCAGTGTCTCCAGGGGCGCAATAGGTGCTCCATAAATGCAGCTACTGTTCCGGTCACCACCAGCCAGTCACTTAGAGATTTCCCAGCTCATGAGCGGGAAGTGCCAGGCCCTGGACCCACACTCACCAAGGCTGACCCGAGACACACACCCAGGCTGCAACACGAGGTCTGCCAAGACGCCTAAGCCCTGACGTAGGATGGGCACAAGGCCACCCAATCAGACCAGCCTGGGCTGCGACCCATCCCGGCTCCTCCACTCGCAAATGCTGGGACACACCAAATTGTCTGCTTAGGGGGCCTCCTGACAATCACACACGGTAGGCACTAATATGCTCCTGTTTCTTCAAGCAAACAAAACTGAACACAGAGAGGGCTTCCCAGGTGGCACAGTGGTTGAGAGTCCGCCTGCCGCTGCAGGGGACACGGGTTCGTGCCCCAGTCAGGGAAGATCCCACATGCCGCGGAGCGGCTGGGCCCGTGAGCCATGGCCGCTGAGCCTGCGTGTCCGGAGCCTGTGCTCCTCAACGGGAGAGGCCACAGCAGTGAGAGGCCCGCGTACCGCAAAAAAAAAAAAAGAAGAAAAAACTGAGCACAGAGAGACTGTTGGTTGTCCAAGGCCCACAAGTGAGCAGCAGAGCTGCGGTGGCACCCCAGGCGTTTTCCCTCCAACCCACTGCCCTGCCTGGCTCACTGTGTCAGCTTGCTCCAGGTTTCCTTGGCAATGAAGAATGGCAGCTGAGCCATCTGAGGTTCACCGGCAGGCACAAGGGGCCAGCATTTCGATGATGATTTGGGGTATCTGTTGCAAGTGCTTGTTGCAATCAGACTTCCTAAAAGCGATCCTGGCATTCTCCGGGCTCAGCTTTACTCTTATTACAGAACATTGAGGGACTTTAGTGGGTGAAGCCGGCTTGGAAGGACTCAGTCGCTGTCAGGGTTCAAAGACTTTAATTCCAGCCCCCCTCCTGCCCCTAATTTAGTGCATGTCCTGACATCACCTGGCATCTCTGAGTTCCCGCTTCCCCTCCCCCATAACATGGGGTAGTAATACCGGCCACCTTGTGGTCATGAGCTATCTCTTAGTACAGGGCCTCTACATACCTGGTGCTCATCAAAGGGTCACTGAACCTGGATTAGCACCTAACACTTTGGGTGATTCCTTTAATGACACTCTTCCGCAGTGCTTGCCTCATGGAATTTGTTTTAAGAGCATCAAGTGAGTTCATGAGAAGAAAATGAGGATTGATGTTTATTGGGCAGTTTCTTTGTGACAGATACCCCACTGCCACTTTACATACATGATTTCTACAAATCCCATATATTAATTAGGATTATATGAGCAAATTACTCTTAATCTATGGCTTAAGCAATAAGTCATCAAATTAATTCATACAGTGGGAAGTCTGAAGGTCCAGGTTTAATTCAGTAACACCTTAAGTTCCAAGGACCCAGGTTCTTTCCCTCCTGCTCTACCATCCTCATCATGTTGGCTTATCATCCTCCAGCTTGTGCCTTATATGCACAAAATGACTGCTGCAGCTCCAGCCATCAACTTTGAACTCAAGGAAAAAAGAGAATGCATAGAGAAGATTTTTCTCCTCCTGAGGAATGGAGTCCTTTCTAGGAGCCCCCAGCAGAGTCCTCTTTCTGTCTCATTGGCCAGAATTGGGTGAGAGGCCCACCCCTAAGTCAATGAATGAAGAGATCATCAGAGTCACCTCTTATGAAGGTTGTGTCTATGGTCATAATCTCCCTCCACAGGCACAAGCCTGCTACCACCTCCAAGCAGCCACACATGGTTCAGCATCCCCTTGTATATGTTACAGTAAAAGGGAAGAGATGGTGTAATTGTTATGAAAACCACAGGGGAGAGAGTTCCCACTGAGGTCCAGAGATGAGAATTTGCTGGGGTGTGAGAGGAACAGCAAGGAGTCCACCGAGGCCGAGTGTAGTGCAGGGGAGGGAGAATGGAAGAAGAGATGAGGGAGGCTGCTGGCCTGGAGGCCACGCAAGGACTGGGAATGTCATGCTAAGTCAATGGGCAGGCTTTGGGAGGCTGGAGCCAGGAGACCGCCATCACCTTGGTTCCATTTGCCAAGGATTGTTCTGGTGGCCCTGAGAAGTGTGGACGGTAATGAACAGGAGGCTGGGGGACCAGTCAGGAGGCTGTGGCTGAGGTCCACGTGGGGATGAGGGGGCTGGACGAGGGCAGACCAGGCTCCAAAGGAGACCCCTCACCAGTGTGGCAAGTGTCCAGCAAGGGGTGAAGGCCAGGCACCCCAACCTACCAGGGGTAACAGGCACCCAGACATGGGGAGACAGCTCCAGTACCCAAGGGCTTCAGGCTAAAAGCAGGGCCGGGAACGCCTGTAGATGGGAAACCAGAGCTTTAATTCGTAGAGGAGGTGATGATGGTAGCCAGGGCCCCAGCCCTGAGCTCATTTGTGAATTCATACCATTTCATGATCAGTGGACTAAAGCCACCCTCCTTTGCTCGCAGCCAGGGGGAGAGGAGTGAAAGATGACAAGTGCAAACCAGGAGTAGGAACAGCCGGGAGGGAAGGGAAGGGAGTTTATTTTCTCCACTGGGAGCGCTTTCAAAGCCCCTGCCAGCCCCGGCCCCTGTAACTGTATCTCCACCTCCGCCTGGTACCCTCCCACCATCTCCCCCGCCCCACCTTTGAGAAACGCCTAGGCAGGATGACCCCAGCTCCTTCTGTGAGAATTTACCGCCCTGATGTGAAATCATAGCCCTGTAACTTTCCCTTTAAGAGCTGTCAGAGCCGGGGAGGCTGGCCAAGCTTGGGCTGGAGGTGGGGACAGAGGGAAGAAAGAAAAAAAAAAAAAAAGAGAGAGAGAGAGAGAGGCAGGAAAAGTTTTTTCAGAGGAAAATGCAGGGTTTGTCCTTAACCCTGACGTCAGATCTTGCTTTAATAAAACCCCCTCAGGGCTGCGGGAAGAGGCATATCTGGCACTCCTGATGGGCCAGGTCAGTCTCGGCCCAGCTCCCCCGAGAGGTGGCCGGATCATCTGGCCTGCTCCGTAGATGCCTTGGCCACTGACCTCCAGGCATGAGGTGGTTCCTGCCGTGGGCGCTGGTGGCAGTGACAGCAGTAGGAGCAGTGGGCAGCACCCCGGCCATGGTGAGTCCTGCCCGGAGGGGCACGGAGAGGGGTCCCAGCTCCCATCTCCACCGGTCCTGCTGCATGGGTGGGCAGGATGAGAAGGGCTGGAATGTTAGGGGGCAGGGAGGTGTCCACTGAGGAGCAAGGGCGAGGCCCAGGGTGAGGAGTAGGGCTGCTGGAGACAGCTGATCCCGGCAAGGGGAGGAGCAGAGCCAGCACCTGGGGAAACAAAACGAACAGGACTTCCACACCTTTTATTCCCACCTGAAATGCAGCGGAAAGGGACACTCAAAGGAACAGAGTCAGGGAGCCTGGACTCCAGACGTAGGTCTGCCCAGACTGCCTGTGCGACCTTGGGCTAGTCACTCACCCTCTCTGAGCAGCATAAAGTAAGGAAAACTACTGTTAGACTTCTAGTCTTTGAGTTTGGAAAATGAGTTTCCAAGTGTCGGAGATGCTACAAGGCAGGGGATGGGGGTGGGGGAGTTAGAAAAGGCCAAGAAAAGTTGGGAGGGAAGATATCAGCTCTCAACAAAAGCGCTTACTTTGCGCAAACAGTGCTTGTGCTGATTCTCTAACCCCAAATGCGGCCGCCTTGGACTTGCACAGCCCTCTACAGTTTATGAAGCATGTACGTTCGGGTCTGCAGAGGAAGCCCGCTGTTTCAGGGTTACCCCAAGGGTTCTCTCTCTCCCACCTCCATCCCAAGGCACACGGAGGGGAAGGGAGGAAGGTCTGCACCTCCGAGAAGCCAGGGAGTAAGACACGTGGCAGCACAGAGCCAGGCGGCTGGCTCGAGGCTTGGAGCAGGCACGGGGCGGGCAGGAGGTGGGCAGCTGTGAAGAGCTTCTGAATCTAAGATCCCACAGCCTGGGCCAGGGCCTGCTGCCAGCAGTAAGGCCAAGGGAACGAGGGAGGATGGCAAGAGGGAGTTTATTACCCATGGACAGCTTTCTTGGGGATTGATGTGCCCCATTCTTAGATGAGGAAGCTGAGGCTTGGGGGTAAGCTACTTGCCCATGGGCTCAAAGACGCTGGTTCTGGATCAACCAGATCTGAGGCTGAGAGCTGACGGCTGACCACAGGCCAGTTGCTCATAGGCGCTGGGTGATGTATATTCCTCCAAGCACGGTACTGTGCATTAATGAGATCAGGGAGGGCATCTGGGTGACTTGCTGTTATATCCTCCATAACTTGTGCGGCTTCTGACTGTAGTTGGTGCTGAACCATCCTACCAAAAAAAAAAAAAAAAAAAGAAGGGACTTCCCTGGCAGTCCATTGGTTAAGACTCTGTCCTCCCAATTCAGGGGGCACGGGTTCCATCCCTGGTCAGGGAACTTTTAGGGAGTTTGGAGTTTGGGGTTGACATGTACACACTGCTATATTTAAAATGGACAACCAACAAGGACCTACTGTGTAGCACAGGGAACTCTGCTCAATATTCTGTAACAAGCTAACTGGGAAAAGGATTTGAAAAAGAATAGATACGTTATACGTATAACCGAATCACTTTGTTGTACACCTGAAACTAACACAACATTGTTAATCAAGTATGCTTCAATATAAAATAAAAAGTTTTTTTTTAAAAGGGATATTAATTCCACTTTACAAATGAAAGAAATGGAGACAGGGCAAATAAGGGACTTGCCCAGGGTCTCACAATTAATAAGTGGGAGGGCTCAAACTCAGATCGTTTCCTGCCAAATCTCACTCTCTCTTCCATAGCTTTCCTGAAAACTGGAGCACCCAGAAGATGCCATATCAGCCTTTATTTCAGGGTTGCAATGTCTGGGAGGACAGGGGGTGGATGGAGAAGAGGTGAGAGGGGCAGGGTAGTGAGGTCTGAGTGAGAAGGAGAGATGTATGTGGGGGTCCAAGTACACGGGAACCCCAGGTGCCTCCTCAGAGCAACCTGCACTAGGGAAGAGGGGGTACAGGTCCACAGGCTCAGCCGAGGGGACGCACAGCACAGGAGCTGGGAGTCCAGACAGACCCAGGCAGCAGGATGGAGGGAAGGTTTCTGGGAGGAGACAAGGTACCTCTCTTCTGTGCCCCTGCCCGGGGACCTTCTGTGGGGACCCACACTTCCCCCCTGCAACACTGTTATCTGATTCAGGAGCTCCCCGGATAGAGCCTCAACCCCCCAGTGAGGGCTGGGAGACAAAGGTCAACCTGCACTTTCCTTCAGAGCCAAGTTCCATCTGTGGTCATCTTCCCCAAACTCATACATAAAGGGAATGTGAGTCCATTCAAGGTCCCACTGAGCTTTTAATGGAAAAAAATGATGATAGATGTGTCCATATGGAAGAAAAGGTTCATGAGAATTGCCAAGAAAACTTCTAGGAAGTCGAATTGTGAGGGGGGACTTGCCCTGTTGGATAGTAAAACATTATCGAAAAGTTCCGTAATTGAAGGAGGAAGAGGCCAACCCAGGAAGAGATAAATCCAAGAGCGGGACAGGGCAGTGAGCTCAGAAACGTAGCCAAGTGTACTCAGGAATGTAACATATGATAAAGGTGAGCTACAGACAGACCTTGTTTTTCCATCTCTTTGTTCTTTTCTTCCTTCTACATGTAGTGAGTACCTCCCTTGTGCTAAGAGAGAGGGTCTACATTTGCGGGGGGCGGGGGTTGCCAAGCACTGTGCCAAAGCCTATATATTTATATACGTAAGACCTTCCTCAGTTCATCCACATGACATTTATGATTATTTATTAAGTATCTCCTAAATTCTCATAGCAATACTATTAAGCAGATGTAATCATCTTCCTTTGTAGATAAAAACTAAAGCTCAGAGAGGTTAAGTAATTTGCCCAAGGTCACACAGCTAGTAATCTGTGGAGCTGACCTTTGAACCTAGGTCAGCTCTCAACAATACAGCCTCTTGCCTCCCTGGTCCATGTACTTGTGCAAATATGAGAAGCAAAAAGTCTGTGACCCTACTGAGCTTACAGGCCGGCGAGGCAAGTGACAGCCACTCATACGTTGGCATGAGAGGTGGCAGAGGTGATGTCATCCAGGAAAGAGAGGCCAGGTGCAAGTTCTGCCACTGGCTGAGCCAGCTCCAGCAAGTCCCTTAACCACTCGGACCTTCCCGTCCTCTCTTGTTAATCGGGGCTGACAACCTGAGCCCCATCAAGTTCCCCGTTGCCAAGGGGTGAACACAGGGCTGCTTGAGGGAAGCCTCTCAGAAGCATATGACCAGGTACATGAACGCTGTGCTGATAAATTCCGGGGCACACATTAGGTCTCTGGTTGTCTATACACAGCTGAGACCCATATACCTTCTCGCATAGAAATGTGTGTTGGTGTGCACAGGGGTAAAAGCATGCACGTGTAAGTGACTGTGGCTTGTCTGAAAGTATAAAGCCCCATGGTGTGTGTGTGTGTGTGCTTGAGGATACGTGGGCTGAGTGTGAAATGCAAACCCACTTTCAGCCCCTCAGACCAACTACAGAATCACGTGGCCCCGGGTAAGTGGCACATCCCTTTTAAAAGATTGCAGGAGCATAAACGATATGGCTTCTTTACACTTCCTGTGTATAGCTGGGATCTGAGCTAGCATTTCAAACCCCACACCCACCAGCTCCCTGCTCAGAGCCTCTTCCGTCAGATTGGACACTCTGCCCCCAGCTCTGGGCCCCTCCCGCCCACTGCTTGTCCAGGATGCTGGCGAGAGCGCGGCTCGGACTGGCAATTTCCACCTGGGCACGGCCCTTGGTGAGGGCTCACCCTCTGGAACGGGCACGGGAACGGTGCTCCTTGGGAGACCCGATCCTGACCTTGGGCTGGGCAGTACCTCCAGGGTGTCAGCGGCATCACCTCCCCAGGTTTCAGGAAAGGTCCCTGCCCCACGCCTGCAAAGCAGCCAAACGCCAGGAGGCTGTCTTTGTACAAATAGAAACCCTGGAATTCCTCCCAGGAAACTTTGCCATCTCTCTGAGCGGTGGGAAGGGGCTGCTACACACACTGTAGGTTACATATGGGAGCAGGGAGGTGAGCCAGCAGTGGTCCAGGGTGGGATCATGGGAGGAGCTGGGAGGGATGCCAACCACAACCCAGGAAGTAAAGCAGGGTAGGAAGGCCCACAAGAGAACCGTATAACACTGCAGACGTCTGCGGGCGAGGCTTCAGCACATTGTTCATTCATTCAGCAACTCCTGTGGAGCACACTCTGTCCCAGTAACATGGATGACGATGAGGGCTAACACTGATCCAGCGCTCACTGTGTCCTGGGCACTGTATCCCCTGCATCTGCGTACATCAGCTCCCTTGAAAACCACACACCTACAAGGCAGGCTTATTATAGTCCAGACCTGCACTGCCCAACCAGTAGCCACTTGTTACATGAGGCCGCTGGGCAGCTGAGATGTGGCTGGTCCCAGCTGAGCTGAAAGGCTAAAATACACACTGGATTTCAAAGACTTAGTGTGAATACAAGACCATAAAATTCTCATTATAATTTTTTTCTGTTGACTCCATGTTGAAATGATAATACTTTCAATATATTGGGCTAAACAAAATATATCATTAAAATAAATTTCACCTTTACGTTTTAGTGTGGCTGCTAGAAAATGTAAAATTCCATCCAGAGCTCACATTATGTTTTACTAGACAGTGTTGTCCTCGAAAGACACAAGTGTACATAGAACGGTCGTAATAGGTGGGAGAGGGAAAATACTGAGCTCCTCTCCTTGCAAGCTGTGCACCCTCAGACAAGTAACCCAGCCTCTCTGAGCCAGTTTCTTCATCTGTAAAATGGCATAATGTTAGTACTCACTTCTTGGGTGCTAATCCTCTTGGGAGGCTTAAAGAATAAAGGGTAAAGACCCCAGGCTCAGTACCAGGTGGGCAAGAGGGGGGCAGAGTAATGGGTGGGCTGTGCTGGGCTCAGTGCTGAGTTGGTCTTCAGAAGATCTCAAGGTTTCCACATCCTGGCCAGCTTCCCAGAACACATAGAGGGAGTCAGTGAACACTTCTGGATTATCACGTAGGAGAAAGAAATACTGATGATGATGATGGTGATGGTGATGGTGGTGATGATGATGCTTGAAGGGGAGACTTGTATCTTACACCCCTGAGTCAGGTTGACAATGACAGTGATTTTCATAGCCCATCCACTCACTTGTTCCATGGATGCTAACAGTGCGGCTGTGTGCCAAGCCCCTTCCTGTTTCTAGAGATGTGGCGATAGATGGTTAACTCAGTCCCTATCGACAAGGACGGCTCACGTGTTGGAGGTAGATTTTTTCCCTAGCACAGACGAATGTGTTGAAAATCTGACAGGGAAGCTTAGAGGGCTTGCAGAAGAAAACAAACTAATGTTGGGGCCCTGAGCCTGAATTCCTGGGGAGACCTTCCACGCCCAGCCCCAGGCACTTGTACTTTAACTGGCACTTTGAAGATTCTTACACGCACATGGTTTCCAAAACCATGGAACTAGAGAGACTCTGGTATCTCCTCCAGCCATGACATCCCGATAACCTCCCAGCTCTCCTACCCCTCTTCCTTCCATCATGGCGGGGCTGGGGTTGGGGGGGCGGGGGAAGAGAGACAGAATCAGAGAAGGAACTGGGCCTCTCAAATGTGAATACTGGGCTTTCCAGGGGATGTGATAAAATCTGCTCATCTCATCCCCCTAATCTGGAAGCAAGTCCAGGCTTGGGGCATATGGGCCTTGGCTCTGCTCGGCCTTGGTGGTGGTATAAGCGGGGAGAGGGAGGAAACGAGAGCCCAGGCCCAAAGGACGGGAAGGGAGGGGTCCTGCCCTGCCCCTCCCATGATCCTGCATCGAGTCTTAGAGTGGAGAGAAGGGCCGTGTGCCCTGAGCCCGCCCAGGGCTGAAAGGGGCAGGAGGAAGGAAGTGGTCTAAGGGCGGAGGAATATTCTGAGAGAGCTGGGACTCAGATCGTGCTCCTGGGGCAAAATAACGCGCTTACGCAGAGAGCTAGTCATCACCGTGACATCAGACAAGCCACTTGCCTTCATAGCGCTCATTTGCAAATCTTGAAAATGAGGAGGTTGGACTTGACACCAAACTTGCTTCCAGCTGGAGGCGTGAGCCACTCCTAGGGGCCACACTCATTCATCAGGTGGGCCAGCCACAGGGCTCGGGTGCCATGATTCTTGTAAGGGAACACATGCTGCTGCCTCTTCATTAAGAGTATGGTTGGCCTGACACCCCAAAAGCCCATGCTCTGGAATGTCCCTCTAGATATGCTTCCTCCCTTCAAGGTGTCCCCAGATATTCTCCCTTTTCCCCACGTCTCCTCTTTCAACCCTCAGAGCGTACCCCTGGTCTCATAAAACTGGAAAGCATACCACCAGCTTAATCTCCAAGGGTCCCGCCATCTCAGTGGTACCCGGTCAGGCCTGGTCCTTAGGATGCCCGGGCGCTGCTGCAAAAACCAGTGGCGGCTCCCCTGGGCCTACTGAGCTGGTTGAGCAGCCATCCAGGACTCCAGAGTTTTGACACTTTCGACCACAGTCAATCTTTGAGGCCTTGCAAGTTCGAGAAGCATCCTTGTAAATACCATTAATAGCTTAGTCCCACCTGCCTCCCCATCTCCGTGAATAATGCCTCCATCTGCCCTGTGTGAAACCTCCACCATTATCCACCCTTTTCTCCCTACCCAGGGCCTCCAGCTCCCCACTCGGACCCTGTCACTAAGAGGACTGATCAGCGAGCCATAGCCACGGGCGTGGTTCCTGAGCACAGAGCAAGGAGTCACAAGACCCCATTCTAGTCTAGGCTTTGGTTTCATCTCTGAGCCTGGATTTCCAGCCCAGGCTTTGGTTTCATCTCTGAGCCTGGATTTCTTCATCTGAAAGTGGAGACGAGAAACCCACTCTGCCCGTGCTCCCGGCAGGATGGAGTGGTGGCCGAGGGGAGATGGCGGCACAGCACCTGGGGCTGAGAGCCAGCCCCCCACCTCCGGGCTGGGCCCCAGCTTTTCATCCATACAAGGGACCTAAAAGCCCAACTCACAGATCCCCAGCGACAGAGGCAGAGAATGCAGGTTGGATGCTGAGCACACGTCGAGAAGGAGTTCGGGGGCAGCGATGAGAGAGTGATGATCAGGGTGCTTTGGGGTTGGGGTCCTGTCTTCTAGGCTTTTCTGAGAGCTCCTGGACAGCAGAAGCTGGTGGGTGGGTGCTATGTGGACTGGGGGCTGCAGCCATCTACCCGTCCTCCCTACTGCTGCCCTTGGTGTTCAGATCTGCCCCCCATACACACACACACTCACTCCAGCTGTCTCTGGCCCTATACCCCAAGTAGCCACGTCTTGACAACTGTAAACTTCAGCTCTTAAAGGATCAAAAGCACCAACCCTTGCTGGGACCTCGCTGGGGGCTGAGGACCACACGGAGCTCACTGAGTCTCACTGAGTATCACTCCCACTTTACAGACTTGGAAACTGAGGCACACATTTTGATGACCTCCCTGCGATCCACGCTTCAAGAACGCCACCAAGCTCCCCACACAGGGCTAGCAGGACCCCTTCCCAGGGTCTCCTGTGCCCCAGCCTCTTGTCCACGTTCTTCCCTCCCCACCCGAGACAGGGGCCCATCCAGGAGGAGGGAAGGGGGGGTGGTCGGGGTCCAGGCGGTGGATGGAGGGGAGGCCTTATCGGAGGCCCAGCTCAGTGAGCCGATGGTCAGAGTCAGACAGCACCAGAGGGATTGCCTCAGCCCACTTGCCCCTGCCCTGTCAGGGGGGCAAGCAGCTCGTCCAAGGCCACAGTCTCAGCATCAGGGCTGCAGCCTAGGGCCTCCCACCTACAGGTCCACCCGTAGGGGCTGAAGACGGTTCCCTCTGTCCTACTGGACGGCTGCTAGCTCTTCCCTTGTATGCAGAACAGGCTTAAGCTCAACAGAGGGCAATTTCTTCCCCCTGTGTCTGTACTGGCTCTTGTTCCAGGGCTGGTCCCCTCCCTGGTCAGCCATGGCCACCACCACAGCCAGGCCTGGGATGTGGAAGGCTCTCTGTTCCTTTTCGTGAGTTGAATGAACTGCAAACTAGGCAAGAAGAGGGTCTCTTAGAGGTTGCTGGGGGAATACGAGACCCAGAGTCAGAACAGAGTGTATAATTGTCTTGCTGTGTCTCTAACTTCCATGGACCTCAGTTTCCCCATCTGTCAAATGGAGACCATCAGCACTGCCCTTACAGGGGTGTTCTGGTCATCGCCTGGCACAGTGGGTTGGCTGACTCAGGAGAGATCCCCATTTTCCCCCCAGCAGGCACACACGTCCCAGGCATGGCCCTTAGGTCCTCTGGCCATGACTCCTGCTTGCCTTCCCCGTGTCCTTGAGCCCTAAGCCCCAGCAACGGTGACCACTGGTCATTCCTG
>NW_006773072.1:3101069-3115648 GCF_000442215.2 Lipotes vexillifer
ATGCCACTTTGCAGCACCCGCACGCCCCTGTTCATGCCGTTCCTCAGCTTGGACGTTCTCTTTGCCATTCTGGTCAATTCTCACTCATCCTTTAAAGATGCAGACCAAATGGCTCCTCCTCCAGGAACCCCTCCCTGCTTCCATGGCCCCATCCCTTCCCTTCTCACCTTGCTCTCATAGCCCCTAGACTCTGCTGAGACACCCCGCCGTGTGGCCCTTGGGTGTGATGCCTTTAGAGACCGATACTGGCTCAGATCCCAACTGTGCCACTTGTGAATGGTCTTGGGCAAATGATCTGACCTTTCTGTGGCTCGGTTTACTTATCTGTAAACTGGGGGAGATGATTATAAAAGCAGCCTGCCTCTTAGGGTTCTCACAACGACTAGATGACTTAGCGTGGAAACTAATAAAAGAGGCATAAAAGGCAAAACGCAGACCATGTAGACCTCATTTTGATCTTGATTCATAGAAACCATCTGATTTCTTTTAAAGCTTTGAGATAATCAGTGAAGTCTGAATACGGGCTAAGTATTTGCTATAGGGAAAATTACAAAATTGTAACCAAACTAAGTTAATTGGTGTGAAAATTGTTTTGTTTTTTTTTTTTTTTTTAATTCTCCATACTTTAGAGACACTCTCTGAAGAATTTCAGGTAAAATCACATGATGTCTGAGATTTGCTTTGAAATCCTTAAGAATGAAAAAGTATGTGTGTAGGCGGGAGAAATAGAGGAAAGGAGATGGACAGAGGTTGGTTGATAATTATTGAAGCGGGAATAGGTATGTGAGATTCATTATATTATTCTCCCAACAGTGTGAATATTCGAACACGTCTCCAAAAAAGAATGAACATGTTTTAAGTTTGATTATACGTAACCCTGGTAGAAATGCCCGCCACTTGCTATGCACTCTGTCAGGGTTAGCTCTCATTAATAGCGCTGTCACTCTATAACAGAAGTTAGCCATCATTTCCTAAAAAAGACCAGAGAGTAAATATTCTAAGCTTTGTGGACTATAGGCTCTCCATGGAATCTTCTTTTTTGTTTTTTATACAGCCTTTTAAAAGTGTAGAACCCGTTCTAGTCTGTTACAAAAAATGCTGTGGGCGGCATGTCCCTGGGGGCTGGTTTCTGATCCTCGCTCCATAATGCAATTGCCTTTTTCATACTCCTGTCTCCTGGGGAGGCTGGGCACTACCTGAGACTTTATACGGGGAACTTTGTAGATGCTTTATATTCATTTGATGAATGAACAAATTCATGAGGGCTCGTTATTTGGAAAGAAATCTGGCTTCCTGCCCTTTCTACCTTCTCCATATAAAGTTGACTTTTCCAAACAGACGCTCATAAGACTGCATGTTTGCAAAACTAATTAGCAGAAAAGCTCTACAAACCTTCCGCCTCCCAAGACGTGCAGCCTGGCCGGCGCTGGGCCTCACGTCCCTAGAGATCCTGCCATCGGAACCGGAGTGAGCATGGAAGGCTCTGGGCAGTGCTGGGTCCTCCAAACACTCAGGCCAGGTGCCTTGGGGGGGTTTGAGCTAAGAGTTTTCCAAGACGGTGACCCCACCTGCAGGGCATTCCTACCAAGACCTGGGTACAGACCCCTAGGGGTATCCTTGGAGGAGGAGATGCTCAGAAAATGTGTCCACCAGGTCACATGGTGGCCGCCTGTTAGTTACACCAGAAAAGTGAGAGCAAACGGTCGGAGAGGGCTGACCACAGGGCATCCCCAGCTCTGGACCCAGGTCTGTGTCCACATTCTCCCACTGCCCACCGAGGCCTCTTTTCAGGGAAGGAGCAAACAGAAACTGCTTCCAGACAAGGCAGCCCTTTCCTAAAACCCCCAGGACCCAGCTGAGGCTGGCTCAGGCCATTCCTGTCTCAACCCTGCCCCCTGGTGGAGCATCTGGGGGTGGCCGCCCAAACGTGGGCAAGCCCAAGCTCTCTACCATCCCTTCCGTTCATGAAGCACACGCCCACGGTGTGCCAGGCTCAGTGTTGAGCACCTAGGAGTCAAGAAAGGGCAATCTGTCCCTGAAAAGCCCCGCGAGAGGCTCCCATCTCCTCTTCTGGGGACCCCTGGAAGCTTGGGCTCAACTGAATTACAATTTTCACCACCCCGTGTTGTAATCTTGCGTGTGTGTCTATACTGTGACTGCCTTCGGGTAAGAACCGCGCCTTGTTCATTTGAGCACCAACCGCGCAGGAGATGCTTAGTGCATGTGTGTGATGGGAGGATGGAGGAATGAATGTCTGGATATGAATGTGCAGGAATGAAGGAGTAGGGCAGCATGGTGATAAGTCCCTCTGGAGGGACACTCAGAGACCCCTTCTCAGCTGCGAGACTGTGAGCAAGTTACTTAAGCTCTTTGAGCCTCAGTTTCCTCATCCATCAAATGGGGGTAAGACTATAACTGCTCATTAGGGCTGCTGGAGGATGCTGTCATCATTACTACTTTACAAATGAGGAAACTGAAGCTCAGAGAGGGTGAGCACGGCCCCAGGTCACAGAGCCTTGGGAAATGGGTTCCACTCACTGCAGATGCCCTGCCCTTTCCTCCTGGTCCCAGGGCCCTGTTCATCGATGAACCACACACACTCTCAGAGGATGGTGGGGTCCAGCTCCATCATCGATCAGGATGATTAAGGTCTTAGGGTGGCACCCCACCACTGCCAGCCTCCTACTCTCTGCTCCCATGCCTACCACCATTCATTGTTGTAAAAATGTTTTCCTTCTTAATTTTAATCTGCTTGAGTTTGTCCAATAAATATGATTAAATGGATTGATTCGTTGCTTTTAACCTGCCTGCTGATTACCCTCCCTGCCCAGAGTGTTAAGTAGCAGACATGGTCTTAGCCCCTTTGGGCTTCTATAGGAAACCACACACACTGGGTGACTAACAAACAACAGAAATTTATTACTTATAGTTCTGGAGGCTGGAAGTCCACGATCAAGGCCAGCATGGTCACATTCTACATGAGGACCCTTTTCATAACTGGCATCTTCTCATTGTGTCTTCACATGGTGGAAGGAGCCAGGGAACTCTCTGCGATCCTTTTTATAAGGGTACTAATCCCATCCATGAGGGCTCCACCCTTATGACCTCATCACTCCCCAAAGACCTCACCTCCTAATACCATGACCTTTAGAGAGGTTAGAACGTCAACATATAAATTTGAGGGGACACATTCATTCAGTACCCAGCTGACACTTAGGGGTCTTATCATGGGGAGCTGCTCCTTTTTTATTTCTTTCATTTTTCAGTCTTTCTCACAAAACAGTAAAAGCAAAGTACATCATTTTCAATTAACTACATGAGGCCTGCTTACCGAAAACGGTGTGTGTTCTGGCAGGTTGGCCTGGACTGCTTTGTGGAAGGCTGATCAAGCTGCTGACAGGTTAGGCATGTAAGTGATGTTCTAGAAAAGTCATGTTAAGAAAGGAAAATGGCCTAGAATCTCCCCATCATACCCTCCCCTGGCCCAGTTCTCTAAGACAAGGGTTCCCATTCTCACAAGAATCACCAGGGGTGCAGGTCAACATATAAATTCTGGGCCCAGCATAGAAGAGCTGAAGCTGAATATTCCAAGTGGGCTTCAGGCATCTGTATCTTAACAAGGTCCTTAGGCAAGCGGACCCTTGTCACCCTCGGCTGCATTCAGTGCCCAGGATTCTGCCCAGACCACTTCAGTCAGGCTGTCTGCGGACAGTGGCCGGGCATCAGTGTTTAACAAAGCTTCTGGATGGTTCTAACATGCGGCAAAGTTTGGGAGCCACAGTAGGAAGTGACTGTGTGAGGCACTGCCCTGGGGTCTCTGAGGATGGAGGTGGGCAGTGGGCTCAGCCCGGGAGCTGAGGGGCTGAGCGGGCAGAACCAGGCAGGAGCCTGAGCCCTGGGTGCCCATCCCGGGAAGCATCAGGGCACAGCCCCACCCTCCTGGCTTTCCTGTAAACACAGTGGTGTCCGCGGGGAGTCCACATGCAGAAGCACATTGTAAAAGAGACTCTTATGTGAACAGCTGCAATTTGGAAGTACCCAAGGCTGTTCTTGATTCTCTTTGGCTTTCTCCAGATGATAGATATTCTCCTTGCTTTCTGATTGCTTTCCTTCCCTGTTTTCACCCTTAGCTTCTGCTGTTATAAAAAACAATGTAGGCCCAGTGAGTTTGCAATAGTCCCTGTACCATGACCAAGGGCAGGCGGACATGCAGTGCCATCTTGGGTATTCAAGGTGGCTGATATGTGTGTGTGTGTGTGTGTGTGTGTGTGTGCAGTCACTTTCCCTGGGGTGTGGGTGCTGGACAAGGCAGTCAGGATTCAAAGGGTCATGCACCAAAATGAGGAGTCCTCAGGCCCTGGGGTCTAAAGGTCTTCCCACCCCACAGCTCTCATCAAGGACCTTCTAGGGATGGCAGATTTCTACCACTAGATGGCGCCAACAGCAAGGGCTTGGCTCAGCAGACCCGGGGCCCCTCCCTCCACTGCCCCACGGTGCCATCACCTGCTTCCCGCATCCAAGGCGGGGGCCTTCTCTGCAGCTCCCCTTGAGGAGCTGGAAAGGAGACTTCCTTCTGGGGAGCTTTATCCTGGTATGGAGACAGCAGGATGGATAGTAACCACGTGGAGGTGGTTACTATCCAGATTCCAGACCATCCCAGCTCAGTTCAAAGTGTCCAGACCCCCAAGTTTTGGGCTGGGCTGTGTGGGTGCGAGGCAGGGCACACAAGCAAGGGAGCGCAAGGGCAAAGTCGTGCTTTCGAGCGTCTGCCCTTTGCCAGGCCTGCATACACAGTGCTTCTGCATACACAATGCCTCCACCTTCCCAACAGTTCCCGAGGAGGCATTACTGTGGCCATTTCACAGATGGGGATGTTGAGGCTCAGAAAGTTTGTCCAAGGACACAGAGAACCCACTTCTGACTGTCTCGGGTCCCATGCTGTTTTCTTGACCCTCAAACTTAGAGCAGAGAAAAAAGCTTCCAAGATAGTAGACCCTGAAAAATCAAGAGACACCAAAGCGCCTTAGAGTCAACAATTCCCCATCCATCCATTCCACCAGGCGACACTTACACAGCCCTGCTGTGGGCCGTGAGCCGTGTTTCAGGCCCACAGAGAGAAGTAAGGCACAGACTCTGCCCTTTACAAGTTAACATTTTAGTGGGGGAGGCAGCACCTCTAATACAACCTGGGAAAGGAATGGAAGGCTTCCTGGAGGAGAGGGTTTTTTAAACTTCCTCTGCCAAGAGTAGGTCTTGAGGGTCTAGAAACTGTCAGAGGTGGTCTGGGGGACTCATAAAGCTCCAGGCCTCCACTGTCACAGACTGACACGGAAAAGTCTCTCTGCATAGAGTCAGAAAGATGAGGGTGTGTGTGTGGTGTGTGTGTGGTGTGTGTGTGTGTGTGTGTGTGTGTGTGTGTGTGTGTGTGTGTGTGTGTGTGTGTGTGTGTGTATGTGTGAGTGTGTGGTTTCATTGATTTGGGGGTTTGGGGTTTTGTGTGTCATGTTGTATTTTTCGAGGAAAAGCAAACAAGGGAAGGTAACCTAAATGCTTTCCAGATGAACACAGACCAGCCCTGCCAACCTCCAGAGCAATCTGCTCCCCACCAGCAAACATGCCTGAAACCAAGCCTAGAGGTGACAAAAGCCTCAAATCAAGGTTTGCATTTTTGACTTTCAAAGGTCCTTAATGTGTCAAATCAATATTTATTGCACTTGTTATGTGCCGAGCACAGAACCAAGAGCCCAACTAATCCAACACTTCAACCTGGACCATCTCTCCTGGTCTCTGGTTCTCACAGCCAAGCATTCAAGGATGCACACCACTCACCTCGACACAGAGCTTCCTGCCCTGGTAGTCAGAGAGCTCCCGGGGCTGCCCTGGTGTCCAGAACTCACACACGGCCTCACATTGTGATAAATCACCTCGAATAACTGTCTCTCCTATAAGCTGTGGCGCCACAAGCACAGGACATTTTTAACTTCATCTTCAAATGCCTAAAACTTAAGAGAGACGGTGAGCTAGCTCCGCAAATGTTTGTGGAGTGACTGAAAGAGCCCAGAGGGGGCAGAGGTCCCAGAAATGAGAGCTTGGAGAGTCATTTGTGCCTAGGCCCTGACATGGGCCATGTCATCCTGGATGTGTCCCTCTGCCTTTTGGATCTCGCTTTCCTCCTCAGGAAAAGAAGGAATCTGTCGGAATATCTCAGCATCTATTGTTCAAAGAATGAAGCGCAGATCTGTAGGTCCACAGAGCAGGCTCTGGCTCAAGATGGAGGAGCTGGCCCGTGGGGCACCCCGCACAAGCCCTGGCTCCACCTCCACTAACCTCAGAATTCAGGAGCCCCAGACAGGAGGCTCCCCGGCAGGGACCACCGCCTGGGGGTGGGAAAATGCAGCCTCCACTCTCCATCCTCAGGCAATTCCCTTCCTCCCTGGGCCTAGGTTTCCTCCAGTATAAAGAGTGAGGGGCCAGGAGGGCCGTTCAGGAAGGCAGCCGGAGGGGCCGGGCGGGGGACTGGATCCCTGAGATACAGGCAGTTGGAAGCTCCTAATACTGGCTGGCATCCCAGAGCAGCCTCCCGTTCTATCTGCCTGATCTTCAGCGCAGGGGGGGCTCTTTGGGACTTATGTCTCCTTCCCCGCTGGCCTGTTGTCCTGTCCATCATATTTGCCAGCATAAAGATGAATATATGGGCTAGGGGATGGGAATGGGCTTCTGGGGAGGAGTACAGGTGAGGGAAGTGGAGTGCTGGTCCGTTACCCTTAGTGCAAAATAAGACCCCTCGCTGCATGGTTTGCACCAGCAACGAGAGCATGACTCCCTTCCCTACGGAGGCAGAGAAGCCACAGCTGCAGGAGCCACGAGGCTGGACACCGCTGCCACCCACTGAAGCCCTTTCCTGGGGCTCAGAGGGGAAAGAAGGAGAAAAAAATTAATAAAAATAGCTGCCTGAAACCCGATGTTAAATATGCATATCACTTATATGTGGAACCTGAAAAAAAAAAAAGATACAAATGAACTTATTTACAAAACAGAAGTAGGCCTACAGACATAGAAAACAAATGTATGGCTATCAAAGGGAAAGGGATAAATTAGGAGTTTAGGATTAACAGATACACACTACTATATCTAAAATAGGTAACTAACAAGGACCTACTGTATAGCACAGGGAACTATACTCAATATCTCGTAATAACCTACAAGGGGATATAATCTGAAAAAGAATTTACATATATGTGCGTGTGTCTATGTATGTATGTATAAGTGAATCACTGTGCTGTACACCTGAAACCTCAGTGGAGAGGGTAGATCTTTAGGACGCAGAGAAAAGAGCAACCGGTTGAAAAGAGCGATGGGGTGTGGGCCGTGCCGTACAGCGTGACTCATCAGAAGGCATTTTCTCAAAGCTGTAGCTCCCTCATCTCTAATCGAGGCCAACTCAAGGACCTCCCAGGTTTCGGGATGATCAGAAGGGAAGGAAACACCCATGGGGCTCAGAGATCTGACCTAGAGTCTGCCCCCTGCCCCCCCACCCCCCGGCCTACCAGCTGGGGAATTTGGGCAACTGGCTTAAGTCTCTGAACTCCGGCTCCTCCTATGGTTGCACTGAGGAGAAAGGAGACGTCTGGCTAGTAAAAGCATGGTGGAGAAACATAATTTCGCGTAAACCTTTTGAACACCATGAAGATGGGAAGGTGACTGCAGACCTTTGGCCTCTGAACCCCTTACCTGGCAGCTCCCTTTATGTCTGCCCTTCCCCTGCAGGCCCTCTCTCCAGCTCCCACGGCCACGGTCTTCACCCCGGCTCCCCTGGAGGACACCTCTGCACACCCCCAGTTCTGCAAGTGGCCGTGCGAGTGCCCGCCATCCCCGCCCCGCTGCCCGCTGGGGGTCAGCCTCATCACAGACGGCTGCGAATGCTGTAAGATGTGTGCTCAGCAGCTTGGGGACAACTGCACGGAGGCTGCTGTCTGTGACCCCCACCGGGGCCTCTACTGTGACTACAGTGGGGACAGCCCGAGGTACGCAGTAGGAGTATGTGCACGTAAGTGACACCCCACACACACCATCCGGCCAGCCCCCAGCACCCCCAGCTCTGGCCCAGGGCCCCCTACCCATTGCCCTTCCTCTGGCCTGGCTCCAGTTCTGCAGGAAATACCCCCCACCCCCTATCCCAGGCCATGATTAGAGGCCAGAGGCTGGGCTTTTCCTGAGGAGGGAGGGATGCTGCATTCCTCTGGCATCCAGAACCTGGCTGTCTTCTCTGTTCTCCATCCATGGATGAGTCCAGGGAAGAGGGAACCGCCAGTCAAGACCTAAGCCTGGTTCTGATTTCTTAGTGGTAGAACTCTTTGCTGGATGCCCATGACCTCCCAGGGGCACCAGGACCCTGCAGAGCTCCAGATATTTCAGTAATATTGTAAATTAAAATAACATGGTTTTAAAACATTTAGTAGCCTTGAAAGAATAAAACCCAGCAGCCTGAAACCACCCCTTCCTACCACCCACCCATGTTTCTCCGGTTACTACAGTCACTTTTAAGTTTCAGCCCTTTCTTCTGGTAGTTGCAAATACTCAATACATGTCTTCTGTTATATATTGATTGGCTTTAAATATCAATTGTGGATAATCTATGAATGATCCCTATATGATAGCTAATGTCTGAGTTCCTTAATACCACCTGACATCTCCCCCATCTTCCAATATCATTGTCATATTTTTGGTTATAAACCACTATTTACAATATAAGGATTATGTAAATGTTTTTCACTGTGACATGAGTTAGTGCACTTGTTTGAATTTCCTTTATTATGAAGTCTTTTGTTTTTCCTGGGGTTTCTATTTGTCTTTGCTTTTTCTTTACTCTTTGTCCTTATAATAGCCCCATGCCAGGGGAGAGGCTGTTTGTTGTTTGTTTGCTCTTCACAGGGTTCTACCATTTCCTTTGTTGTTCTCAGAGACCTCCTTTCTGGGACTTTCTGGTCTCCTGCTTCTATCTGGACTGTTATTCACTTAGCTTGAATCATGTAAGCATTTATTCAAGATACCTGATCCAGCATGATGAAAAGACGTCACTAGGCATCATGACGCAGCAGCCTAACTTCTGAAAAGTTACACAAAGCCTCATAAACCCAAGAACTCCCTTCTTCCCTTAATGCTGAATCAAGCTTTCCCCATAACTATGATTCTAATACACACCACTGCATATTCACACACAGCAGACTCTCTCATCCTCAGTTAACCCATTATATTTCCTGAAGTGGGCTGTTGATGAGGGTTTTGCACAAAATTCCAAGTCAAAACAATCATGGTTAACTTATGAGCACTTTCTGCTCTTTTGACCTCAGTTCACGCCTCAACTTTCATACCAAGTCATCTGTCTTTAGCGGTCCAAGTAACTACCATTGATTCTGCCATCTTTCCATTTCTCCCCCCTTTTACTGAGACTCATCATTAGCCCCACAAAACTCTGTTCAGTGAAAACTTGCAGATTCCATCCACATAGAATCATCTGACGTGTTGGTTAAAAATGTTATTCCTGAGCGCCACCCCAGACTTACTCATTCCAATTCTCTGGAAGTGGAGATGGGAATCTACAACTTTAACAAGCTCCTTGGACGATTGTCATACTCAGGTTTGAGACTGACTGCTGATGTATATAGTCACTCATATACTCTCTCCCCGTACCCAGGTAAGGAAACCAGGCTGAGCCTTCCTGCAGTAGAATCCCCTCCATGTCTATGAGACTGTCTCATCATTTCTTTCCCCTTTTACAGCTGTTCTTTAAGGTCATTAAAAAGAAATTCATTGTGACTATACGATTCCCTAAAGTTGCAATGACATCTCACCAAGTGCCAGGCACCACAACTTTAGAGACATTCTCTCATGGACCCATAGACCGTACAGACCCTGGGACTGCCTATCCTGCCTGCCTTTACCCCCAGGGGCCTGGAAAGCCAGCTGCCCAATCCAGCACCAGCCCTCTCTCTTTAAATGTCAGCTCCTTCCTTCACCTGGCTCCCTCTCGTCATGAGTCTCTATTTCCATTCCTTATATTTGAAAAGAAGACTGTGGTTTTCAGGAGACTGTAACGAGTACTACACTTGCCAAGGGTTCTCTGGTCATATAGGTCTACAGACATTGGAATAAATAAGGTTCAATAAGTGAAACAGAACTTTTCAGAGGTTTTAAACGTCCACGTCCATTGTCAAATTCCAAAAAGAGAGCTGTCATGAGAGGACTTTTCCTTTTGAACTTATTTGCACAGTGAACACGTTTTTCCAGGCAGATTTTTACCCAATCACCCACCTACCCCATCACACACACTCACTCAGATACACACGCGGCATGCATACATGTGCGCGTGCACACACACACACACACACACACAATTCACCAGTGTGCTACTGAACATCTTCCCGGAAATGCTGCCATAGTGTCTGAATTCGTGAGACCCTAATGCGAGAAAGAAGAGAGTCCAGGGTCTGAGACGCTAGAGAGGAAGAGGCTTTGGGGCCAGAGGGGAAAGAGAAAGAAGTGTTCCTTTACACACACAATCTGTCAGCAAATGGCCAACAACCAATGGACGATCCCCAGGCCAGGCTAAATCTGTCCTTAGAGATATGCGTGTAATTAAGCCAGGACAAGGAAATAAAAATGAGCAGTTGCAACACTGGCACAAATAACTCAGAGAGGATCACAGGGGTTATGGCAAACTAGTGAATGCAAGCTTTGGCCACTGAGGCCAGGCAGAAAAGTGAGCTTGGTCTGATCCAGTCTGCTCAGTTTTCAAGTGAATCCAGAAAGAAATCCAGATTTGTGTATAATTTGTAAATGTTGGCAACACATTGAAAACTTTTAAAAAAAAACACTCCATGGGCCAAACTAAATACATCTGTGGGCAGAGAGTGACCTCTGAGTTAAACTGTTTGGCTATTTTGGCGGACAAACATGACTGCATTCAATGCACTGGGTCAGGATTTAGGGCAGTGTGGTTTGCTGGAAGGATCACGAAATTTACAGGCAGACAGACTTGGGTTTTGCCTCCTGGCTCTGCCACTTACTGGCTACGTGACCTTGGACACGCCACTTAAGGAGGTTGATCACACCAGCTTCACGTGGTGGTTGAGGCTGAAGCCTAAGATGTGGTCGACTGTCTCATGTGCTTCAATTTTCCTTTGTAGGAGTTCCCTCAGCCTTGTCCACGGTCATCCTCAGAGTTTGGGGCAGGGCTGGTTCCAAGCTCAGACTCTCCCATCTGAAGAGTGAGGGAGTAGAAAACCCATGCATGGGGTTTGGAGCTAGACAACCTAAGCTCGAACCCCAGGGCCGTAACTAACTAGTACAATGGTTTTAGGAAAGCTGCTTAACCTTTTTAAGTGTCAGTTTCCTCATCAAGGAAAAATGCAATGAATGAATAATGCCTACCCCTCTGGGTGGTTAGGATGTGGAGTGCCTGATACACAGTAGAAGCCCAATACAGAGTAGGTGTCACCCCATCTGACATCCATCCATCCGTCCACTGATGCATTCACACGGTGAACACAGGTTAGTGATAATACAGCAATGGGGTTACAACGCATGGCCCACTGTCCCTGCTCTCAGGCAGGTGACAGTCCACCAGGGGTGGGGTAAGGGGAGTAGAGGTACAGATGGCACAGCAAGGTGACTTGAGTTCCTTGAAGTCTTGTCAATAAAATGAAAGCCCACCAGTTCATGCCCGGACTTGCAAGAATGGATGTGGAAGGAAACTCAGCCAGCTTCCCCATCTAGCCAGGAGCTGGTCCTTCAATTAGTCAGAAAGAAATCGGATAAGGAAGGGCCTCCAGAGTCCACTGATGAGACAATCCACAACCATCACACATACCATCCATCGCTTGTCCCTACCCCCTAAACCTCCCAGGAGACTGTGAACAGCTTCTAAAGGTTCCCAATCCTGGCTGCAAACTGGATTCACCTGGAAGCTACCAAGGGCAAAACAATAAAAAATACTGAAACCCAGGTCCACCCTCATATACTGGAGCATGGTGTGGGCATCAACATTTTAAAGAGCTCCCCCGGTGGTGCCATCGTGCAGCTGGTGTTGAGAACCACTGTGCTAAGGGCTCCCAGCACCCAGCGCTGCCCTCTCCACCAGAAGTTCCCACACACAGGGGCAGAGACGGGCTTCAGCACTCCTTTCTCCCCCTCCACCAATACACACGTGCACACGCACACGCTCCCTGGAGCAAAAGGGCGCCGCCAGGGGTGACTCAGACGCAAAGATCAGTGATTCACCCAGTGTTTCCTCTGCTTTGTTTTGTTTTCCTATTTCCCCTCCTTTACTGGTGTCTGGTGGAAGGAAATGGATGATGGAGTCAGAGCCCCCAGGCTTTGGGAGCAGCTCCATCAGTCACCTGTTGGGTGACCTCGAGCCCTAACCCCACACCCCCAGTTCCCGTCTCTGCCAAAAGAAGAAAACAAAGCTCTCCTAGGGCAGTCACTGCGAGGACTGCGTGAGATACCAGATGGTGCCTAGCTCCAGATCAGAGGGGCAGTAAGTGTTTAGTGCCTTTCCTTTCTGTAACTTCTCCGGCACAATCACCTCCCAAGGAAACCAGCAGTCACCCCAATATTCCCACAGGCTGCCCTCACTGCTCTGCTGAGCCGAGCTCTGTGACCTTAGGTGCGTGATTCAACATCACTGAGACTCAGGTTTGCTGTAGGTGAAAATGAAGGTGATGACGTGGTATGGTTTCCTTATGGGATGAAATCAGCAATGCAAGGAAGCCTAACACAAAGCAGGTCAGGCAACCAAGAGCCCTCACCCCTGTTAGATACAGGGATGATGATGACGATGATGATGGGGATGATGATGACGATGATGATGATGATGATGATGATGACGATGATGGTGATGATGATGTTGATGATGGTGGTGGTGATGATGATGATGATGACGATGATGATGATGATGATGATGATAATGGTGACGATGATGATGATGGTGATGGTGATGACGATGATGTTGATGATAATGGTGACGATGATGATGATGGTGATGATGATGACGGTGACGATGATGGTGATGATGACGATGACGATGATGATGATGATGATGACGATGACGATGACGACGACGATGATGATGATGATGATGATGGTGATGACGATGATGATGATGATGATTCACCTTCGGGTGAATCCAGGAGATAAGCTGGAACTCTTGGCAGACTAGCCCTCCTCGGGTGAATGCCCTTGCCACCCTGGGCTCTCTGCTTGCACTTGCAGACACTGTCCTCAGGGTGGGACCCGACATCAAGGGTGGGAATGCTGGTGGGGGCCCAGCAGCCCCAGATCTCTCCTGGAACTCCAGGCTTGCAGAACAATCTCCACACGGGCACTCTGATGTCGACCAGGCATCTCGTGTCTAGTGAGGAACTTGAGTCCACCCACCCCAACCTTGCTCCTCTGAGGACAGAGCATCCCTCTCCTTCCAGGGCTCAGGACATAGAACTAGGAGTCCTCTCATCCTTGCATCCTATCTGTCGGCGAGTCCTTCCAAACATACCCAGAAGCTGAGCCCTTCTCCTGGCTGTCCCTCACTGGTCCAATCACCACCACCTCTTACCTGGATTCCTAATGTGGCCTCCTGACACCACCCATACCCATCAGTGTGTTCTCAACTCAGCACCACGAGTGTTTTTGTGAAACATAATTCATATCATTGATTCAACAGTTACTCATTGAGCACCTACTGTGTGCCAGCCTCAGTTCTAAGCTCTAAGAGCTTTGTATTTTCCGCTGAGCCTCCAGGGAAGACCCTCTCACCTCATCTCCTGCCTCCAGACTTTCTCTCACCCTTCCCTGCCCTCTCCCACCTCCCAGGCTGCTCCCACCTCGGGCCTTCCTGCCTACAGACCCTCCCGGCCTGGAAGGCTCCTCCCCCAAGACCTGGGCAGCTCACCTCCTTCCCATCTTTGCTGAAGCATCCTCACCGCCCTGAGGCTTTGCTGGCCCACCTTGTTTAAATCTGCAAACCATCCCCCCCACCACCACTCCCATCAACTGCTTTACTGGCCCCATCAACATTCTAGATGGTCTACTGTCTTTCCTCTGTCCCCCACTACAATGTAATCTCTTCGAGGGCGTGTTTTTTTGTCTCCTTGCTTCACTACTAAATCCCCAGCACCTAGACTACTCTATAAATTTGCATTGAATGAACTGAGTCTTTGTTTCAAAGTGTTCGAATTGGCTTTACATCTCGTCTGCTGGGCTCAGAAGCGTGACCCCGGAGGCAGAAAATTGTCAGGACCAGGTTTTGTGCCACTTGATGGGATAGGACCAGGGGTTAGCCACCCGGCTCCCCGTCCCGGCCTCCCACCCCGCTCCAGGGTGGCACTGCGTATTTCTCCTCGGGTTGAATGAACTGGCGCTGCCTCTGCTCAGGTGCCACCGAACTCCCCCCACGCCGGCTGGGCCCAGTGGCTTCACACTGCTCTGCCTTCGCCCCTCCCCTACGACGGGAACGTGGGGGGGGGGCGTGGTCCAGCGGGGGCGGGGCTGCCCTGCGGGGGGGGCCGCCGGAGCCGACCTGC
>NW_006773072.1:3115753-3133441 GCF_000442215.2 Lipotes vexillifer
GCGCCCCCCGCGCGTCTGGTGCCGCCACGCCCGGCGGGTGAGCGTGCCCGGGCGCTGCTGCGAGCAGTGGGTGTGCGACGACGACGCCAGGAGGCCACGCAAGACCGCGCCGCGCCACACGGGCGCCTTCGGTGGGTGCTGCGCACGGGGTGCGGGGCGCAGGGCGCGGGGCGGGGGAGGGTGGGCCCTGGGGTCCGGAGCGGGGGCGGGGTGGGGAGGGGAGGAGGCGGACCCTCCCGGAGCTCTGACCGCCCACCTGTGATTGACAGAAGCCCCCGGCCCCCAGTCCCCAGTCCACCACTCAGGAGCGGTGTGACCTTGGGAAGGTCGCATCTCCTCCGGGACCCTATTTCTCCACTGGTAAAATGGAGATAAGACCAGCTGTCCACCTGTCTTATGGGATCCTCCATGCGTAAAAGGAGGAAGTGCTTTGTAAAGAAGGAAGCAGAGACCTGCGGCTCCTTATTCTCCTACTAAGGAGTTTAGGAGGGGAAGGGTGGAGGCGGAGGAAGGAACGGTGTGAGGGTACCCGGGAGGAGAGGCTTGAGCAGCAGGTGGAAGGGCAGAGAGGGAGTGGGTGGCTTCCTGCTCACTCTGGGGGATGGGTGGACAGGTGAGACTTCAGCCAGGTAAGCCAGGCCAGAGGAAGCTCCGGAAACAGAGGACGGGGACAGACCTGTTTGTTTCACCCACAGCTTATATGAGCCTAGCCAATGCCAGACACTTGGCTGGTACCAAATCAATGTTCGTCATGTGGATGGATGAATGGATGGAGGGATGCATGGATGGATATGTGGGCCGAGGAGACCTGAATTGGGGCAGTGGGAGCAGAGGTATCAAGGAAGGGACAGATGCAAGAGGAATTGAGCAAGTAAGACTGAAGGGCTCGGCGTCAATACAACGGGTGGGGGGAAGGAGAGAGAGCGGTAACAGAGACTCCCGGGGCTCGTCATGACCTAGGACAGAATGCAGGGAGCCCTTCTCCCCTTGCTGGAGACAGGCTGAGGCTGAGGCTGGGTGCCCTGCCCATGAGATCACCCAGAGGAGCATCCTGCAGGGAAAGCACTGGAGGAGGGAGGTGGGGCGGAGAGAGAGCTCTGGAAGTCTCCGGCCCAGAGCTGCTGAGGGCCTAGGGGTAATGTCTTGGGGGGTCCTGGGGCAGAGGTCTGGGGGGCTGATGTTTGAGGGAGGGCAGAAGAGGACACCGAGGGGGAGACAGAGAAGGAGAGCCAAGCAAGTAATGGGAAAACCAGGAGCATCTGATGACGTGGAGGACAGCAGATGAGGACACTTCTAGAAGGAAAGTGTCCACCAGACAAGTGGACATGAGGGACTGAAGAAATGGCAATGGAGTTTGGGTGTTCTGAGGGTACCTGTTGTTTTTTTAAAGTTATAAGTGCATGAGAGATTGTGCTCAGAGAGAAGTGCTCAGAGAGATTGCGTAGAGCAGGGTTTCTCGACCTCAGTTCGGACAGCATTTTGGACAGGATCATTCTTTATAGAGGGGACAGTCCTGTGCTTTGTAGGAGGAGGTTTACACCTGGCCCCCACCCACTAGATGCCAGTAGCACCTTCCAGCCAAGTAGCGACAACCAAAAATACCTCCAGACATTGCTAGTTGTGACCTGGGGGGCAAAATTGCCTCGATGGAGGACCACTGACGTGGCCCTGCGACACCACCATGTAAGGTGCGAGAGAGAAGGAAGCTGAGGAAGACGAATCCAAGAGGCAGGACGGATACAGGAGAAAGAGGGTTTCAGAAGCCAAGTGAGGGAGGATTTCAGAGAAGAATAAACTGGACAGGAGAGGGGAGGGGAGGGGAGGGGGGAGTGTAAAGGCCAGAATAGAGACCTGTCCCCAGGCTGCCTGCCCCCAGGGGTCTGACTGGACCAGGAAGGAGGGTGGTACTGCCACCCCTACAGTTCAGGGATGCACAGCCTCTCTGGATGGGGCCTGGGGTGCCCCACCCGGGGCTGAGCAGCCCCCTGAAGCAGCAATCCCCTGCCCGTGGAGGAGGTGGCCGGGGAAGTTCTGTCCCCAGCAGGCCTCCCAGGGCAGAGCACAGGAGGGTCACGGGGTGAGGGTGCAGGGCAGCGGCTGTCTGCCCATCATGTCATTGTGTGTGGCCCAGTGACCCCGTTCTGACCGAGCACAAGCAGAGCCCCTGCCGAGTGGCTGACCCAGAAACCAAAGCCCTTTCATCCTTCCAAGCAAATCCCTCCCCACTGCCCTCTCCATCTGTGCTCGCAGCCCCAGCTCATCCCAGCCCGGACCCTGCTCTCTTCTGTCCTCAGCGGCCTCTTTTTCCTTTCTTCTGTCTTGTCCATCCTCTTCTCTTACTCATTTATTCCTGCAGTCATTCATCCGTCTCCCCTGCACACCTGCTGTCTCTGCCCGTTCCTCTCTCTGGTTGCCATGCATGTGTATGCCAGGTTGGACTGGCTTCCTCTTCCAGTCCTTCTCTTGGGTACCTTGTTCCATCTTTCTGTGAGATGTCTCCTTGGCCTTACTGGCTTTTTACCTGCCTCCATCTCTAGCTCGCTCCATTTTCCATGTTCTGGATGCCAGGATACACGCGTTGATAGAACCAGCCAAGAGTTGGGGTTCAGTTCACATTTACTGAGGGCTTACTAAGGGCCAGGGACAGCTCGAGCGCTGTCAGGCGTCTGAACCCATCTTTTCTGTCCCCAGCCTGGGACAGGAGGGAGAGAGGTGCTACTGTCAACCCCTCTTACAGGTGGGGACACGGAGGTGGGAGCTAGTTTATTGGAAGCTATCCAGCTACTAAGTGGTGGTGCTCAGAGCTGAACCCAGGCCATTTGCCTCTGAAACCTGTGTGTCCCCTTAACCACGATGCCCGCAGCGTCGCCCAGATGAAATCCTAGTACTACAGTACAGGCACTTGCCTTTGACCTTCCCCACATAACATAATCTCTGCGGCAGGAACAGTGTCTTTTAACCTTTTATTCCCAGCACCTTGCAGATGCCTGATGTGTACTCACTCAATATCTGGACCCTTTTATTGCCATACTAGCCCTGCAAGGCAGATGTTATTGTTCTAGTGAAGAGCCTGAGGCCCACAGTGAGTTGTCTAGAATCACACAGCCTCTAGGTGGTCAAGCAGGAATTGAACTTAGGTCCACCTGTCTCTAAAGATGGTCCTCCCTCCGGAGAGGTATAAGGAGTTCAGAACAGCCCTCCTCTCCCTGGGAAACTGTGCTGGTTAGAAGCCAACTTGCCCTCTTGTGCTGAGGGACAGCCCACCTCTGTCCTGCCTGAGGTTCAGGGACCCCAGCCCTTCGGGCGGTGGCGACAGGAATTGGGGGCTGACAGAGACTGGAAACTCACAGGGCATCTGGTTCCCATCCGCAGCAGCCATGGATGAGATAGAGCCGTGGCACAGGAACTGCATAGCCTACAGCAGCCCCTGGAGCCCCTGCTCTGCCAGCTGCGGCCTGGGGGTCTCCACCCGCATCTCCAACGTCAATGCCCAGTGCTGGCCTGAGCAGGAGAGTCGCCTCTGCAACCTGCGGCCGTGTGACGTGGACCTCTGGCCACACGTCAAGGTGGGTCCGCCTCCCAGGGGTGGGGCAGGTGTCTCGGGGCGTAACAGACAAGCCTGGCTTTGAGCCTGGCTCCTGAGCTTGCTTGTGGGGGGCCGTTCGTATAATAATTAAGCCCACGTTGTAGCAGTTTCTTGGGATGACATGTGTCACTGGGTTGGTGGGTTGTGAATTTCACTCAGTGGGAGTAGTGACCATGTTATTACAATCAAGGTGACTCTGGAGAGATCCCAGGGTCCCTCAGAAGTGCTCTCCTGTGGTGATTCCAAGGACCCCTCACCGACTGCTCCTGGGCCAGCCCCCACTCACGTGACAGCCACACGGGGCGGTAGGGGACAACGGGACTCAGGACTGCTGGAGTCAAATGCCCATCTGCTGCTAACTCTGTGTGACCATGGCCAATCTCCTTGCATCTCTGAGCCCCAGTCCCCTCATTGGTAAAACACCAGAATTGATCTCGGACATCCTTTCCAGCTTTGAGAGTCAAAGACAATTAAAATAAAGGATCAAGGGTGAGGTGACCACAGGAGACTAAGACCCAGTCCTTGGAGTTAGAAACGGATCTGATTTGCTTAACCCAGGACCTCCTTGCTAACGCCTTAGGACCGGTCATCTGCCTTGGTGTCATGTGAAAAATAAAGAGAAAGAAAAACTCAGCACTGATTCCACTTGGGGAGCATTGGTGGTTTCTTGGGGGTGCTGAGGAGAGGGTTGTCCAGCAGACAAGGCAGCCTAGCTTCCCACAGTTCCTCCCCTTGTCTCTTTTCCCTCTCTGATTAATCTCCCCTGCCCTACTAGCCTTTGTATTCTTGGTGCTTGGTACTCAGCAAACATCTCTTAACTGAAAGCATGGAAGGGAAATTTACCAGCAACAGGACAGAGAGTCCTAAGCTGGGTGAATGCACGGTGCATGCGAGGTAGGGGTGGGCTTACCACCAAACGAATTCACGTCCCATGCTTTCCACCCAAGTTCATTTCCATAATTATGTGCCCAAGAGAGCTCTCAGATCAATCATACAAGCCTCAGACCCACCCCACATCGCCTGGATCTGCTCTACCCCCGTTTCTGGCATGGTGCCGGTACATAGTAGACCCCGACAACCATTCAGTCAGTGAGTTTAGTAAGTGCCTACTATGCACCAGGCACAGAATTAGACTGCAGGGACACAGAAAGAGCCCCACTCTCGAGTGGCCCACAGCCCTGTGGAGAGACAGAGCTCCCTTTAGATAATGGCAATCCAGTTGCATGGATTGTGAATAAATAAATTGCATGGAAAGGGTGTGTGCGGGAGTCTGTCAGAGGCAGAGGAGGAGGAGGGTTTAGGGTAAAATGCATCCCCCAATCGGGGAGGCCGTGATGGTTCTGCCCCTAACCAGCGAGGGACACTTGATTGGCTAAAGCGGCCGCAAAGGCATCCCGTGTTAGTGAAACTGACCAGGGACTGGGCATTGGCCAGGCAGGAACACAGGAGAGAAAGGAAATTGCAGGTTGACAGGTACCACCACCGCAAGGCAGCCCCCTCCTGTGCTCTCGTTTCCTCCTGCGTAATATGACGGGGTCTTTGCTGTATTTGGGGTGGTCCTTCCCAGTTGGAAGATGCCGCAAATCTGAAAGTGAGGCGGAGCGCGTGGAGAGTGAAAAGGGAAGAATTGAGGGCTTGGAGGGAGGAAAGTGGCCGTTGATGCCCTGAGCATCTCAGCTGAAACCTCCTTTCCTGCAGGAAGGGAAGAAGTGTCTGGCCGTGTACCAGCCAGAAGCGCCCGTGAACTTTACGCTGGCCGGCTGCACCAGCACGCGTCCGTACCGGCCCAAGTACTGTGGGGTCTGCACGGACAACAGGTGCTGCATCCCCTACAAGTCCAAAACCATCGACATCTCCTTCCAGTGTCCCGACGGGCCTGGCTTCTCCCGCCAGGCCCTGTGGATTAATGCTTGCTTCTGCAATCTGAGCTGTCGGAATCCCAACGATATTTTTGCCGACTTGGATTCCTACCCTGACTTCTCAGAAATTGCCAATTAGGCAGGCACAAAACACGAGCTCGAGGCCTGGCCCCATGCTTGTAAAGCAGGCAGCCTTCTGAGGCCCACACTGAGCCTGCTTTTGTCCACCTTACCCTGATCTGGACCCGTGGCCCCCTTTCCTGTCTCCGACCACCCAAAGCACCCATTGTGGTGCCGCTCAAGCCCAGACAATGGGTCCTCTCCTTGACAATTCCACGTACACTCCAAGGAAAGTGCCAGCTGTTCTGGTCAATACCCAAGCCTGATCCGGCCTGTCCAAGTCACTGGACGTCTTGCTGGATCTTGCCCAAGTCTCAATGAACAGAATCAGCTAGGCATTCAATGTCACTAATTCCTTCTTTAAATACCAAATCGTAAGACTCTCTGGGTCCATTCAGAAGGATAGATGGGATTTAGAACAACTCTGATCGACAGTTTTGACCACCGCACACCAAAGTATCTCTCGTTCCAAAGATTTGTGCCTCCCAAGGTCACCCAACATTTGCCAAGTGAGGTGAATTGCTGTTTGGGTTTGGTTTTTTTAATGAACAATCGTATCCATTATTCCGGGCATTGTTGAGGTTAGGTTTCTCTTCACCCCTGCACTGTGAAGCGTGTACATTGGGTTCATCCCAGTCAGAAATGCAAGATGATAAACTTCCTTCTTGTTCCTGGGAGAAGTCCCCAGTCAATACTCCAGGGTCAGAGCAAGGTCCGCCAATTGTCAGAAGGAGCGATTGACCCCAGCACTGAATCTGCTGCTCGTGGACAGGGCAGGGCGCTGGGCAATCAGCCAGGCTCCTCACTTCTGGATCCTCTCCCTGCACGGGGGCTCATGGGAGTTGGTGGAGTCCCCTGGGCTGATGTCTCTGACCCCGGAGAATGGTAACCTGTGACATTCCTGTGCTCTTAGGGAGCCTTGGGTCCAGGTTGAGTGTGGGTCAAACCAAGAAGTGGTTTCAGAAACCAAGAAGTGGGTCCAGTCTGCACCAGCCTAGGGTGGCAAGGGTCCCTGGGCCCAGGACATGTCTCTTTCTGCCTCAGTGACCCATTTCACAGACTGTGGGTCTGCTGACCCATAAAACCCAGTTCTGGTGCAAAGACAGAGGTTAACCAGTTGTTTCAAAACAGAAGTATATTTAACAGGGATGAAAAGCTGAAAGGGCTTGAAGCTATTCAACAAAAGGAAGAGAAAGTTGCTATTAATGGAAATGAGGCTATTATTTATTTTATTAGTAAAATATAGATATTTACTGTTATAATTCTTTTATATAGTAACTTCTATGTGTCACACATTGTTCTCAGTACTTTACGTAACCGTTAACACTAGCTCATGGAAACTTCGAGGTCGTGTTGAAAAGTGCCCGTTGTTATTTTTGTTCTTACAAATGTGAAACAGAAGCTCAGAAAGGGAAGGGAGCTTGACTGAAGTCACCCAGATGGCCAGTGGAGGAGTTGGAATGCAAATCCAGTTGAACTGACTGTGTAACCCATCTTTTCCCTCCACTTTTAGAGCTTCCAAATGTGTCAGAGCAGGAAAACACGTCAGGACAGGCGATTCTTGCATCATTTTTGCTTCTCATTGTCGTCTCTCTAGCTCTTTTCACAAGAGAAGAGAGTGTCTGACTTTCAGATTATTTACGTGCCTAAGCGTCAGACAAAATCTGGGCTAAACCAAAATCCATGAACACCCTACAGATCGTTCCCTCCTTCAGATCTGAACCAGCTCTCATATGTGTTTGAAGATGATTTTGTTACGCAGTGCTGCAGACTGAGTGATGGTGCGGTTATTCATGAAGGGATTCTGGGTGGCGAATTCTGGGTGGGATTCCTAGACAGGGATGAAGGGTTGAGAATGTGCCCTCCTTAACGGTGACCTCCGGAATGCCCGACGCAAGGCATACAGTGGTGCTCAATGTGTATCTGATGAATAAAGGAAATTGTGTACATGTTCCTACTTGTATTCAGAAGATCTCTTTCTTCCAAAGGTACATGACAGTCTGAGTTTTATCAGCCAAGTCTTAAATGCCATAGAAAGACATTTACTATTGAAAGAAGTGCACATTTTTATTGGGAAAAAAAACAAAACAAAAGAATTCCTGTGTGAAGAGAATTTACCCCATGAGTAATCTCTTCTCTGAGTCTACATGGAACATGTTGGATTTTCGTAAAGTGAAATCACCTGCCACCTACAAACTACGAGGACTAGATGAACGCTGACCCCATTTGAAATTCAGCAGACACCCGAGAGCTAGGTTCTTACTGAATTTGCTTCCCAGTTTGGGAAAGTGAGCATGGCTTCCAAGGTCATAGGAAGCCTGGGTGGTGGAATTGGGGGTTTTATCCTAGGAATGGGTGGGGTGGCGTGGCCGGAATGCTCCGGTTTGAGAAATGGATCTGTCCTATGCAGGCCCCAGAGGGAACGTCTCAGCCCCATGTTTTGAAGTCATGGGGAAGGAGCTATGGGCCCAGCCATGGTGTGCCCTGAGTCAGTAAAAGTTAAGACTAATAATCATAACGAAAAGCTGTCCCTCTATTTAGAGTGCTTGCTTGGTACCAAGCACTCTTAAGTTTTGAATTATAGTACTAATCATCACAGCGATTTTGAGTAAGCATCTCTTGCCTGTTTTATAAATGGAAAGTCTGGGACTCAAAGAGGCTGGGAGATCTGCCCCCCAAAGTAGCAGCCCAAATCCCAGCTTATTCCACTCTTCTTTGCTCTTGGGGAGGCCTCCGGGGAGAGCCTGAATGAGCCCTATCGGAGTGTCACGTTGGCGGGGGGCTCAAATAAAGCAGGAAGCTTGCCACTCTAGTCCCTTGTGACCCCATGTTCTGGGGGAAGGGAAAGGTATGCTAAAGATTTGTCAACTTTTGGTGAAGAAATTTATGTAGGTGCTTGGAGTGAACATCTCTTGTGTGTGTGTGTAGGTGTGTAGGGGAAAGAGGAGACCTGAATTTACTGAACCACCGATGCTTTTGCTAAACCTCATCATTAGCTTCTGTTGAGCACTTACCAGGCCTTATACTGGGTGCTTTACTGCAGTGTCTTATTTAATCCTCAGAGCAAACCTATGAGATACGGCATTATTATCATTTACCCATTTTAGAAATAAGATAGCTGAGGCTATTAGAGGTTAAGTTATTTGCTCAATGTCTTACCAGCTAATGAACTAGAGACCAGGATTGCAAACCAAGGTTAGTCTGACGCCCGAATCAAAAGGCACAAGACGTGCTTTACTGACAATAGCTGCAATTTTAACTTTGAAAGTGATTCAGAGAGTGATCAAAGAAGGTAGATTCAAGTGATATGATTGTCTAGACTCTCACTGACATTGTAAGTACTGTGTATACCTAGAGATTGTGGGGAGGTAATGTGGCCTGTGACTATTATACTGAATTAGGTCACTGATTTTTAAAGACTTACCTTGATCCAAAGTAACTGCAATGATAACCCTGCACAGCTGGGAATCATGAATGGTCAGAATGGCCAGCTGTGTATTTCTGCACATATACATATGTGTTGTATGTATGTGTATATATGTGTGTGTGTGTGTGTATCTGTTTTCAGATTATGACTTAATATTTAAGTATTCCTACTGCCATTTTGGTGACTAAAAAATACATATGAAGAAATGTCTTGGAATTTCCCAATAGAGGAAAAATAGCACTTGGGCAATCTGTCATGTTTTACAACAGTCCTCATTTTTCTCATGATTTGTGTAGCATGGAACTACACAAATTTATTTAATGTGAAGGGTTTTCATTGCTCAAATTCCCTGTTTATAGCTTTTCGCCTTAAAGCAATAAATCATCAGCAAAGCGACTTACTGGATTGGGTGAATTTTCTTGTATATTCAGTTATTATGAGGCAATGATGGAACATTGAACACGTTCAATAAATGTGCAGATGGTGGAAATTAGGTCCCAGATATTTTATACATGACAATAAAAATAGCTAAAAGTTTGGAAATGCACTGAGAAATGTGAATTCTGGCATGTAGAAAACACCAGGGGTACAAATGTGTCCAGGCCAGAAGACATCTCATGTGAATATAAAATGAACATTTGGCATTCATTCATTCATTCACTTACTCATTTATTCAGTGCCTTTTTATATCTCCAACTGCCCTGTGGGTACCTGGAGGTCAGAGACCATGACGGCATCCTCTGAGCCTTGTACATGTCAGGGACTGGGTAGCAGGGGTTGGATGGATGGAGGGATGGGTGGATAGAGATCTATTGCCAGCTGCCTTGGGAACCAAGGGGAGTGAAATGAAGTGTAAGGAAGGTTGCAGGACGCGATGGGACCAGTTCTGACTTCGGGAGGCCGGTGGATCTTTCCATCTTTTATTCTTTACTGGAATTCCTCACTTAACCGATCTGTGCTTCAGCTCCCTCAGCTGTGAAATGCAAAATATGACAGTACCGTCCTTGTGGGGGTGATGATGTGATAACCAAAATGCAGAATGCACGAAAAGCTTTAGAATAGTGCTTGGTACGTGGTAAGCACTTAACAAACGCATCTATTATTTAGCTGAGTCGGTTTCCTTATGAACTGGGAATAACCTGCAAGGCGATGGTAAGAATTGAAGTCAGTGTTTGTGTCTGCATATTTTACCTATTTAGTCCTATCGCAAAGGTAAAGAAAACGTGTCACCGATATTCAGTTGAATGCTTTAATATTTCCATCCTATGCTTCTCAATCCCTTAACTTTTTATTTTTATGTTTTCATTTTATGCTGTAATTTGATTAAGCCCCCAGCTTCTTGAAGGCAGGAAGGGTGCCATACTTTTCTGTGTCTCCCAGATCCAGTGCAGTGCATAGCACATGCTCAGCGCTTTGAACGGATGTGCAGATGGCTGAGTAAATGAAGTGAATGATGCATTTGATACCTTCCAGCTAAATCCCCCTCATCAACCCAAAACACGTTATGTTATTACAATAAAGTCTAGGGAGAATCCATTCCAGTACAAAAATAATTGCCCCATGAATCATTTCCAAGTACACTTCTATCCTGAAACATACTCTTTTCAAAATTGGAATTCAGATCGTGGAGTCCAATGGATGCCTCCAATTAAGATGCATGTGTGGACTCTGGGAAAGATTTCAGACGATATCAGGTGGTTGAAGTTTTGGGAAAATGGGATTCAGGGAAAATGCCCAGAGCATTTTATTATGAAGGTTAAAAAGCCTATAGCAGAGAAGCCACTCTTGTCTCTCACCCTCCACCGATGAAATGAAAAGGCAGAAGCATCCTATGTATTCAGAGGTCCCAGTTCCAGCTGAACCTGGGTTCTTTCCAGTGTAGAACTGAGCAAAGATGATTTCTAAGGAGATGAAAAAGCTGGCACCAAACCCAGGTATGGTTTCGTATATTATATGCTGTAAAGAATGTTTCCAGATCTCCATGCTAAATCTTGTTTTTCACACACCACTAGCGAAAGTGGGTTTCTTAGTCCATCCCATAAAGAGGAAGAGGAAGCTGCTAAGCCTGGCGTATTGGTGGCCATGAGCAAAGTGTCAGCCTGCCAGCAAAGGAGGAGACAGAAGAATTAAGAACCAGATGAAAGATACGGTAAAGGCTGGTCACCGCCTGGGTGGGGCTAGTTCATGGAGGGACAAACGTGTCCCCTTGGGCAGTAAAAGCCGCAAAGTCCTGCAGTTTATTAGTCCCAGGAACTAACCAACGTCCTACAGTCCCAAGATGTCAATAGGTGGCTGCATTAGTCACGTTCTCAGCCAACTGTTTTCCAGACAAGACGGACGTAATCCATTTTAGAAATGGTTGCACAAGCCATTTCGTCTCTGTGAGCCTTGGCTTTCTTATCTGTGAAGCAGATAAAGATAAAAAGGGAAAAGAAACTATAATAAATGCTACATATTACTATTATTAGTGATGCATTCTCTGCAGGGTGCCCTTGTCACGAGGTCATATGGTCAGTGCTTCCTGGGGAGGGCGGGGTGTTCAGGAAATTTCTCGGCTCAGGAATGAGGAAGGGCCTTTCCTGCAACAGTGAGTTTGGCTGTCAGTGGGTTTAATGGCAAAGCACATAGCAATTCACCGGCTCCAGCTACATCAGTTACTTGGAATCCTGCCGTGTGTATGTGAGGGAGGGGATGGCAGTAGTGTGAACTAACCTCTGATTGCAATGTAGCGTCTCCTCTGACCTAAAGGTGGGCCACAAACCCTAACATCACCAGTTGAAATCACATATATTATCACAGTGGTGACAGTTATCTCGAGATGCTCTTACGCTCATAGTTGATTGGACAGCGGGTAGACACTTGAATCAAGCTGGTCCCATTCAATTCTTACCCTTGAAAGACACAAAGACCTATTTAGTTCCAGGTCCAAGAACCAGAAGTTCAAGGATCCCATCGTTTTATGCTTTAGAGATGCAGGGAAATCTGCTCTTAGAAAGAAGGAGGCTCATCTGCTCACTAGGCCCCCTCCCTAACCCCATCTCCAAACCCATAAGGCCAAGCTTCCCCTCTGCCCTTGGATTCCATGTGGAACACAGTTGAAGGCTTTCCATGCAGCCTCAGAAGCCCCAGATGGATTTAGACTGTATCTAGGGACCCATCCAGTGACCAATAGTGAGGTTGTGTCTGAGAAGCGGAATGAGGAATGTGGCAGATGGGCCTCTGTTGCCCCTATAGAGCCTGCACGTGGTTGATCTTCGTGCACACTTGGTCTCCCAGCTGCTGCTGACACCCAAGGGTCTGGGGATCGAAACCAAAATAAGCAGCTAGGAAAACAGAAATAGGTCCCCAGCTGGCAAAACAGCCTCTGGGCACACCATCTCTAAATAGCATCTGATACATGCAAACACCTGCAGCAGTTCACTTCTCTCGATGGAAGGCTGAGCTCCAAGGAGCTGATCGTGGCAGGTCCAGAGAGTCTCTGTGCCACATATGCACCCACTGCCATGGTGATTCCTTGCTGGCTCTTCTATGCCTGCCTTTCCTTTGCTCCTGACTCTCACACAGGATCCGCCACAGAAAAGGCCCTTATTGTGAATGAAGAATAAGGATGAACCTATACGCTTCTCCTGCATCTAGAGCAGGGCTCCTTAACCTCGGGTCCTTGGACCAGGGATCCATGGATTAAACTCAGGGATCGTGTGCTTGGATAGGGGGAGGAAAATGAATCTTTGTTTTTACTAATCTCTAATTGCGATGTGGCATTGTGGGCCACACACCCTAATATCACCAGTTGAAACCACATGTATTTTTCTTACCACAGTTGTGGCAGTTTTCTCGAACTGCTATTATGCTCATCACTACCTTGAAATTATATTGAGACCTGCCTCCACATCACTATTTAACTTATTAATAAAGAAACGTCACACAATCGGAACATTTGGAGAATTACACTTCACTATCAGTGGTTTCTTTTGCACTATTATGTGCTGTATTTCATGCGTTAAAACCCGTCCTGACGTGCACACCACACACGGTCACCTCATCCTTCCCTGCCCAGGCACTTGCTGCATGACGATGCAGGCTGCAAAAGTGTTTACAGCTAATTATGCTAAGAAACTCTTCAAGGTACGTGAAGAAAAAAACAATATAATAAACAGTAAGATAGTTGTTTAAAAAGGAGGGGGGTGTTAAGTGTGGGCTGCATTTAGGGACTTGCTTCAAAAGAACAAGTATGGCAAAGCAGAAAAAGTAACTTAACAGTTGAGACACCTGGCAAACACCTCAGCCAGGCAATCAGTCAACCTCATCTGTGTTAAATCACGTTGGCCCATCATGCTGACAGCACGAGGTGATGAGAATGGCACTGAGCCTCTGGGGTCTTCATTCCAAACACTGAGAACCCCAACTGAACCATGAGAAAACCATATACGCAAACCTCAGTTGAAGGCCATTCTGCAAAATGCCCCACCAGGGCTTCTCAAAACCGTCAAGGTCATCAAAAGCAAGGATAGTCTGAGAATCTCTTACAGGCCAGAGGAAGCAAAGCAGGCTGGATGACGAAATGTAACCTGGTATCTGGACGGGATCCTGGGACAGAAAAAGGACAACAGGGAAAAACTAGTGAAATCCCAAGAAAGTATGGAGCTTAGTTAATAGTAATCTATCAATGTTGATTTCTTAGTTGTGACCAGTGCACTGTAGTAACATGATAATAATAATAGGGGAAACTGGAGGTGGGGTATACGGAAACTCTCTGTACTATCTTTGCAACTGTTTTGTAAATTTTAAACTAATTTTAAATAGCAATGGGAGGTTGTTGTACTGAAACCTGTTGTGTCTACATTTTTTAAAAAAATACAAGGGCCAGAAGCATTACAGGGATTGTCACTGGGTGGTCTTCCCACATGCTTTTCTATAATAAAAATAAAATGTGAAAAAAGATGTTTCCTTCTAATTACAGGTTGAAAAGCTTGATCCCCTTGTCACTGTATTATTCAGCTGTTGAGCGCTTGAAACAGGGCTGGTCTGAATTGAGGTGCTGTGATGTAAAACACACCCTGGATTTCTTAGTAGCAAGAAAACAATGCATGATGCCTTAATAATTACATTGATCCTATGTTGAAGTGATAATATTTTGGATATGTTGCGTTAAATTATTAAAGTTAATTTCACTTGTCTCTGCCTTTTTTAATGTGGCTACTTGAAAATTTGAAGTTACATCTGTGGTTCGTATTATATTTTTACTCGACAGGGATGCTCTAAAGCAAAGAATTCCAAAGGTGAGGGGCATGTGGTAGGAAGCCCCAGGTAAGGAAAGACCCATCCCAATGCATGACCTCTCAGGCGGAGGAAAAAGACACAAGCCACTGCAAAGTTACAAATTTATTGGTCTGGAAATAAATACAAATATCTCATTAAGAAACTCCTCTGGAAAGACTTGTACACAACAGTTTCTTGTTCTGATTCAGCCATTTCTGCCTCCCAGGGGGTAGGTCACAGATAAACTGAGTCATTATTCCCCCAAGCTACCTAGAAGGCTTGACTATTCCTCCCAGTAACCACTAGGCCCCGGTGGCTGAGTCACAATGTTCCTTTCACTCTGATCAAACTTCCTATAAGAAGATCCACGGTTAGCCAAAGTAAAAATCAAAAGGCAGTAAGTAGTACAGGAACTTGACAGCTACGCTGACGTTGCCCAGAAATGTCAGTGGTGCCACCCCGTTCAGCGAGAGGTTAGAGGGGCAGGGTAGAGGGGAAGGCGGGAGAGGGAAGGAAATCCCATGGAATACACATTCCAGAATCCTTGCATCTTCTGGGCCACCGCTCCCCAAGGGCATCCCCACCCGCTACAAGAGCGAACAGTTCTATCTGAAGATCCCGGAAGGTCACCAGGTCAGAAGTGTTTGGCAGTCAAGTTCAGATTCGACCCGGGTTGTCAAAGATTGGAAGCTAGATTTAACTCAGTCACACATGGTCCCTGGGAACCAGATGGGATCAACTGAAATCACAACTGCACTGGACTCCATCACAACCACGAGGAATCCTTTACATCTAATAACCAAAAATCCCCCCCCACCTCAATGCCCCTGCCCCCCTCCCCTGGCCACTGCATGGAGATGCCTCACAGCCAGGCACGGCCCTCCATTTCAAAGCAGCAGCTACAAAGCTACAGGATTTTCCCCATGAATGAAATAATCACTCGTCCATGTATCTGGGGTAGGAAGTAGGCGACGTGGAGGAAGAGGCAGGCAGCAGAATCAGAGCCTCAAACCCCCAATACCAAACGTTTGCCAAGACCGTCTCTTTGAAAAACTGGGAGATTTTGTCACCTGCTTCTGTCGTCCATTAAAAAAATGCCAGAAAAACAGGCTTCTGGCATCGGCACTAAAAAGTGCATATATGCACAGACGTTAAAAATCTACTCAAGTTCACGACAGAGATGTGCTCTTCCAAACACTTCGGAGCCTCTGCATAAATTCCACCTCTTTCCCCGATTCCTGTTTGGCTTTGTTAAAAGAGCTCGCCACCATTCCCCCCTCTCCCCCTCTCCAAATCAGAAAGGGTTTGGTTTCCAGAAACTGGGTCTGTTTTTTCTTTAGTTGGAAAGGAAACAGGAGGTAGGTGGGCTGGGCTTCCAACAAAACGTCACTTCGCGCCAGGATGCTCAGGTCAGCCTAGCCTTGGGTTGATCAAGTGTTTGCTCTGTGTTTCTTGTTTTTGGCAGTTTGGTGTCTCTGAGGGAGGGTAAGACAGTGGCCTCTAGGCCGCTCGCTAGTGGAAACAGGACACTGAGATGCTTCTTTCCCTTTGGTCCACTCCACCCCGCCCTCGCCGGAAGGGGAGCCCTCCACAAACCCAATCTCACTTTGTCCTCACCAGAGCTCACTCGTACAAAATAAGCTTTGGATTAATACCGAGCTACATGTGGTTGGCAGGCAGGGGCGGGGAGGGGCCAGAGGAGGGGCAGCTACAGCGATTGATCCCAGAGTCCAGGGGCGGCCGTCCCCAAGGCCACCTAGCAGGACACCTCCGTGGAGTTGGGCCCTGCGCTGCTCCCGGGGCCGCCGGAGTTGGGGACGATGTCCAGCCGGGCGCCCTCGCTGGTGTGGGAGCGGCTGCGGGCGCCCTCCAGGGACGTGACGCTGGAGCCCGAGGCTGTGCGGGACCTCATCAGGCGCGTCATGCTGGCGGAGGGCACTGTGAGAGAGGAGGGAGACCCATGAGGGGATGGGCCAGCGCTGGAGCACCTGCACACCGGGGATGCTGCCTGCTGTGCGCCCCACCCGCCTGGGCACCTTTGCTCCCGTCCATCCTCGCAGCCATCCGGCTGCTGGGCTCCGCATCGTTTCTGTCTCTGCCCACAGAGGTGGAGCGCAAGACCCAGGTGCAGTAAGGACTTGCTGTGATCCCACAGCGGCGTGAACCCACGGCTGGTCTGAATCCCAGCTCTGTCTGCTACCTGCTACTTGAATCCCAGCTCTGGGGCTTTGGGAGTGTCCCTCTCTGAGCCCCCGGCCCCCCCTATAAAATGGGAATACTACCAATGATGCCCTGGTAGCAGCGCTGGGGTGTGTGCCCACCACCCTGTAAGGTCAACAATTGCCAGAGCAGGGAGGATGTTCAAGGTTGGCCAGGCTAATCCCTGCACGCCACAGGCTGGAAACCAAGGCCACACAGAGTGGTCAGCTGTCATCTCTTCCTTCAGGAAACCTGTGAGCTCCCAGGTACTATCAACGGCACTGTCCATTCGAAAGGATTTAAAATGCCCTTGAACACAGCAGGTGGCTTATAAGGTGGAATGAAGACAAAAAATCGCCCCGCCTGTACTGGGTGGAATAGCATCCCCCCAAACTCATGTCCACTGGGACCTCAGACTGTAACCTTCTTTGGAAATAGGGTCTTTTCAGATCTATTTAGATACAATGAGGTCACCCTGGGTTGGGGTGAACTCTGATGCCATGGCTGGTTTCCTCTTAAGAAGAGGAGACACAGGTACACACAGGGAGAAGCCATGTGAAGACAGGGCAGATATCAGAGTGATGCAGCTACAAGCCAAGGACTGCTGGCAACCACCAGAAGCTGGGACAAGGCAAGGAAGGATTCTTCTTAGAATCTTTGGAGGGAGGATGACCCTGCCCGCATCTTGATTTTGGACTTCTAGCCTCTAGAGCCGCAGCACTGTGAGAGAATAAATTCCTTTTGTTCTAAGCCACCCAGTTTGTGGGGATTTGTTATGGCAGCCCTGGGAAAATACTACACCACCCAGCTGAAGCATCATTGCCAAGGCCATATTGAATAATGGATATCACACAATGAGGCAGCTGATAAATACACAGGCATGTAGGGGTTACACTATTCACTCAATGGGCATAGGTGTTGGCTTTCTGTGGCAGACATCCACAGACAGAATTCATTCTCGCCGTACCGAATCCTCTCCTTACAGAGCTAGTTGCTGAATCCAGAAAAAAAATTGGGATCAACCCTACATCTGTTGCTCACCTATTTTCTCTGAGCCCCTATTTCTTGACCCCAGATCTGGGGGCTTACTGACCTTGCAGGGCTCTGGTGACCCTAGCATGGTGTCATGTATGCTGAGGGCTCATCATTCTGGCCCGCTGCTGTGAGCAGGCACTCAGTAAATGAATGATTACTTTGTCTTTGGTTGATGCCTCCAGCTCTCTCTGCTGTCTTTCCCT
>NW_006773072.1:3133451-3135806 GCF_000442215.2 Lipotes vexillifer
ACGACCTGCAGGATGCTTCAGCTTTCTGGAAACAGAAGCTTATGTGGGGGGAAAAACAAGGCCTGCCTTTCACTTCCTTTCTCCCGAGAATGCACTTTCAAAGCAGAAATCTAAACCCAGGGCAGGTCCAAGACAAACGAGTTGCAATTCATGGCTGCAAGGTAAATGAAGGCCTTCCTCTAGTTACTGCCTTTGCCTGCACATTTTCTCGGAGGGAGAGAGGCTGGAAAGGCAGGAGACCCACAAGCAGATGTTTTCTGTTGGAAGAGGGCACGTTGGGACAGGGATCCTGTCCGAAGCATGTAAATCAGGCTCGTCCACTCTCAGCCCCTCCAGAAACTAAACACGGCTGAGGCCAACCTTAAGACTGCAGTCAGTTGACCAAACATAACATTACTATTTTAAATGAGCAAACAGTTTAAGCCTCAGCAAAAAAAAAAAAAAAAAAAGGGGGGGAAGTGATGAGACGCCCAGACTTCCTTGGTAAGGTGAGCACATGAATTATAATTCCAGGCAGCAGACAGAAAGAACCCAAAGAACCACATCAGGGCCGGAACCGTGGCCGACACACCAACATATACCAACGGTGGCTGCTGCCCAGCAGTGTGCTTACACTTGGTGTTGTCTGTCCTGGTCATGGGACTGCATTTCTGAAAATGTGTCTGTGAATAAATGTCTGTAAATAAACGATAATCATAACGCAAGAAGCTCCAAGTTCTTTAATTGTGCTTCTATTTATCCTTCAATTCCCAAATCTAATGATTTAGCAAAGACATGCTCTGTCTTGAATGTAAGTGGCTTTATCACCCACTTGTTCAGAGCTTTACAGTTTTCAAAGAACTTTCACAGATCCCCACTCTGCTCCTTACTTAATCTCTCAAAGCCTCAGCTTCATCATTTGTAAATGAGGATAAGAGTATCTCCTAGGATTATTGTGATGATTAAATAAGAAAAAAATAAAGGATTTATTAATCTTTCATCACCACCACCATCATCATCATCATCATTGCCATTACCAGCATCGCCATCATCACTACAAGTCTCTTAAAAAGTATGTAATCAAAATTAAAAAGATTTTCATGGTCTCATTGTTTGTTGTCTTCTTGGTGCTCAGAGGGATAATCCTCACCTAAACCTTAAAACATTCCCTGGTGTGAAACAGCTTCTGTTCAACAATGGAGGGAGAATGAGGCACTGTGGTGTGAGGAGAAACTAGAACCCCTGCCCTGCGGCCCATCCTCCACACACCAAAATACTTCCTCCCTGACCTGCCCGGTTTGCAAAAAAGCTGAAGCTGGCCAAGGTGATACAGAACACTGTACTCATCCCAACCTGGTTCCAATTCCCACACCGGCCCTTCAACCCACCGCCTGCTAGGAAAGGCCATACTCACTGTATCCCATGCCCTGCACAAAGTACTTGAAGGCCTCGGCAAGCTTGGCCGGCTGCAAGATAAAGAGTGGAAGTGCCGTCAGTCACCGGAGGTCCAGATCATACAGACGTGCCTGTGGCCACCTTCGTTAAAGAGCTTGGCCCAAGACGGAAGGCCACCTCAGGTGGACAGGACAAAACACAAAAGTAAAGGGAAGACTATGGGATAATTATGGAGACCAAAATTGGCTTTGACCAGAAGTTACACGACCTGTCTTTTCTAAAGAAGACATCATTGGATAAAGCGATGTGTCCAACTCAGGGTCTAGAATGTAATAGCCACTCACTGTGCTAAGGGCTTTGCAGCATTATCTCATCTTCCCGACAACAGCCTTATGAGGTTAGTACCATCTTCATATATGTTTCACAGCTGAGCAGACTTGGAGAGATGAATAATCCGTCCAAGGTCTTATGATTAATCAGTGGTCTTGTATATTAACCCAGGGCTTTCCAAACCCCAAAACAGTTTACTCTCAGCCTCAGTAGCAGGCTGGCTGGCTGGATGAAAGGATGGTGGATAAATGGATAGATGAAAACGAAAAAAGATGGATGGAAAGAAGGAAGGGAGGAAGGAAAGAAGGAAGGGAGGGAGGAAGGAAGGAAGGATGATGGATAGATTAATGAAAAGAAAGGATGGATGGACATAAAGAAGAAAGGCTGTATGGATGGAAGGAAAGAAAAAGATGGTCAAAAAAGGAAGAATAGATGAATGGACACGTGGATGGATGGATAGATGGATAGGTGGACAGACCAATCAATCAATCAACTGGGCTACTTTAAGTAAAATGAGTTGGGAATGCTGAGAACACACCCAGTTCTACCAATTATACTCAAAAATTTAATTTAATCTAAATGGGAGGTGAAGGCCATATTCGCAGGCTAATTAATTCCAACTCTTTTTTTTTTTTTTTTTTTTTTTTTTTG
>NW_006773072.1:3136169-3141996 GCF_000442215.2 Lipotes vexillifer
GGCGGACTCTCAACCACTGTGCCACCAGGGAAGCCCTAATTCCAACTCTTAAATGCAATGTCCTGGGTCTATTCTCACACCCTCTCATTTCACTGGTGAGCGGTCATCGGGGAGGGAGTGTCCCTGCCCACCTCCACCAGCTCCTGCCACTGTTCTCAAAGAGCCAAACGACATTTAAAGAAGAGCCTGTGCTGCAATTGGCCTCTGGGGATCACATGATGATTGTTAAGAAGGGGACGAGAATTGCAGGGACATCTGTGTTCAACATGGCGGACAGAAACAAGAGGACAGGCTTGGAAAGGAGAATATCTGGGCCCAAACTCGGCTCCCCTGGGTGACCAAGGGCAATCTCTCCCATCTGTTAGCGTCAGTTTCCCTTCTGTGACTGTGATAGAATGCATGCTCTTCCTTCCTCTAAAGACTGTTGCAAGGATTGAATGGAATGAAGGATGGGAACGCCCTTTGTAAAAACACACCCAACTTGCAAGGGCAGGAGGAGGAGGGATTACACAGTTACTGGTCCTCATTGGGCTGCTCTCCTGGAAGCCTGGGCTAGCTCAGCTCCTGCCGTGACATATAAAACGTGTTTTAACTAAGGATAGAGTTAGATTTTTCTCATTTCAAGTAGAGAAAGGAATAAAGGAAGGAAGGAATTATAGGTGGAAAGAAAAATGGCACCCCTTCTCTGCAGCCAACTTAAGCTGCACTGTCTCAGTAGCAGTGTCAAGCGGGCTGGGTGGTCACTAGTGTGCAGGTATTAATTCCTGTTTACATCTAAGCAGGGCTCTACTGGAAACCCATCTGTTCCCTCTAGAAACTGAGACATCCCATCCTTCTCTGGCTACTCCAGCTGTCAACTGGGCAAAACACAACAGCAGATGAAAAGTTGAAAATATTTTGTCCTCTGCCAGTGGGAGCAGAGAGAGACAATGGAAACAGAAGTTAAGAGAGAGCCACCCGAGGCCACTAGTGCCTGCTCGCTCTGCAAGGGAGGCTCCCAGGGAGCTCAGGGGCACTTGTCAGGACTGGTGGGGGGGGGGGCACCTAGAGCAAGAAAAAGGCACACATCCGATTGAGAAATCGCTGGATTACCGAAGCTCTGAAGTCCCTTTCAGGACTGGAGGGAGAAAGAAGGTCAGGGGACAGTTTGGTGGAAAAGACAACCCCAAATGCACAAAATATTTCATAGTAAGATAGAGTGCAAAACTGTAATGATAGAAAATTATAAGAAGAGACAAAAAATTCATTCACTTGTTAGGTTGGGGGGTGGTATTTATGGGTGGAGACTTGGAGGGGACAGTTATTGTGCAGCAAACACACTACAATGATTGATATGTTTATAAGTGCATACACACATATGCATACATGTATACATATACATACTCACATACACACATATACACATGTGCATGCACACACACACAAACACAGAAACACACCCTTCGGTCCATCTCCTCTCTGCGCTCCCTGCTTTGCCCCTGGGCTCCAGGAGCCTGTGGCTCCAGAGGAAGCCTGAGGTCTTTGGGGTCAGGCACACCTAGATTCTGGTGCACAACTGCCAAGCTGTGTCCACTTGGCAAATCCCTTCACCCCACTGAACGCCAGCATCAACTACTCCACAGGGGCTTCTGGGGGAGGACCAAGGAAGTCCTGACGTGCAAGCACCTTTTATAAACGGTAGCAGGTCCAAATGTGTCATCAGATGTAGTAGCAAGGTGGGCGGCCAGCAGGCAGTGAGGGGAAGGGGGGTTAACAGGTCACAGAGGCACAGGCCCTCCACCTGGGGAGCGGGGACAGGTGTAACTCACCTGGGAGATCTGTGGGAGGCCGCCACAATCCGCCATCTGGGAGAAAGAAAGCTGGTTAGTGCCAAAGGCCTCAAGTGGAGGGGATGCCGGCTCTGTGGACCAGCTCCAAACGGGCATCCACTCTGCCCGCTGCCCTGCCCCGGGCCTGCCTTGCTGAGCGGGGCCTGGACATGTTACAGGTGGAGAAACACCCACCCCACCTGGCACGCCTGCTTTGATTACTATCCGTCTTGGCGTTAAACTCTGCCTTCTTGGCAACCATTACTTGCAGCTTACAACAGGCCAGGCGCTGTGCTAGGCCCCGGAGATGATTTCTCTGCTCCCCCAAAACCCTGGAAGGGACAACTGTCCTACTTTAGAGGCAGAAACTGGGCCAGAGAGAACTTGAGGAACCTGCAAAGTTCTGGCCAGGGTCTGTCTGACCAGAAAGCATTCATGCTCAAGGCCCTGGACACACAATCTCTTTAAAGACCCCTCAGAAGGAAACTGCAGGATTCAAGGCTTCAGGCCTGATGGGGCTCCTGGTTGGCCACCCTTAGTAAATGCTATGATTTCCAGAGTTGCTAGTAAATCACCAAACCCAAAGCCACCATCACTGCTTAAAGCCATTCCAGGCATGTGTGAATATTTATCCAAAGCCCAGGGCTCTGGAGCACTTGGGCAGCGAGGTGAGGATGGGGAAACAGGACTGGAAGGTCTCGGTGAGACTGAGTGGGGCTGTGGCCAGCCTATAGCCCAGAGTCTCAAGAGTAAATCCCAAGGGCTAGCCTCAAGGTCAGCTAACTTGGGGCAGCCTTCAGCCCGACGGGAATGCAGCGACAGAACTCCAGGGGCCCACTCACCACCCACTGCGGGCTGGTGCGGCGGGACAGTCTGTCTAGAATCAGGCCCCGCCCGCACAATCCCTACCCATCCCCCTTCAGAGCACCGTGGCCGACAGCCCGTAGACTCCGGGGGTGCCAGAGAGGGACCCCCTCATCTTTGCAGCCTTGGGTTACCAGCCAGCGCCCAATAGATGTTCGTGAACAGACACATTAATTCACCACTTCTGTGATTTCTGACCACCAGCTTTGCCATAATCAGGCACAACTCAATTTTGCAGGAAACTTAGGGATTTCTGAGAGAACAAATGTAACCCTCCATCATCTTCCCTGCACCTTGAGAAGAGTGGTCTTCGTTGGGTCCAGTTTCGAGTTGCACTCCACCTAGACAAGAAGAGCGAGAAGAAATTTGAAAATTGTCTGCCTGGAGCCAAAGTCATAAATTTTCCCCCTCTCCCCGCCACCCTGCCACCATCACCAGGAGCTCCAGTATTCCTACTGTCATGGAAGAAAGAATGTGGGCTTTGGGATTCAACAGATGTGGCTTTAAATTCCAGCCCTACCATCACTAGCTATGTGACCTTGGACAAGTTACTTAACTTCTTTGAGCCTCAGTTTCCTCATCAATAAAATGGGGATAACATCTTTTTCAAAGGGCTGTTGTGAAGATTAGCTAAAATGTAGAAGGTGCTCCAGAAACAGCTACTAAATGAATGGGCTTGTTTAACCAGCTGCTGCCAGTAATTCTCTAGATTCAACAACCCCAGTCCCAACAACCATTCTTCAAATGAAATCATATCCACCAAGATGGTTTCTTTCTTCAGTTTGTCAATGACCCTCTTAAAAGTGCATCTAGAAGTGGGCAAAATACCCCCCCCCCGTAACGTGTGATGTTCAAAATGCCTCCCTTAATATAAAGAATATATCTTTATTGATGCATCTTATGATTATGTCCAGTGGACTAGACTGCAAGTAATTCATGGTTCATTTGGATACCCCAGGTCTTTACTAAATGAACATTTGCTGACCCTGCTCTAGCCTACTGCACAAGGCATGTCACTACTCTAGGACTCTGCCCACTAGCCCCCAAGTCTCCCATGTCCTCGGCTATGGGGGTGTTGGAAAGATGGAGTCCTGTTTTGCCTCCACCACATCACAGGTGGGAATTAAGGGGTGAAATGAGCCAGAAAACCTTTCCTAAGCCCCACTCCCCAGATGCCTGGCTGCCCCACCAGATGGATCAGGCTCCAACCAGCTCTGAAAGCTCCACCTGATTCCCAAACACGCAGACAGTCTCCTGGCCAGGAAGCCAAGTGGAAACACGCCCATATAAACAAGCCAATGGGAGGCAGACCAGCAGGTGAGGGGGCCTGGGAGAGGAGACAGAGGCCCCACTGCCAAGCAACTAGGGCTGGCAGTCACCAGGGAAGGAGGTTGGTGGCTGGACCCTCTGTCCAAAGGCCAATATGGCATCTAGAAGATGTCACTTGCCCTGACGGGAGAAGCAGAGGGGAAGAGGGTGGGCAGGGAGACTTCATACCAAGGTAACCAGAATTGGACCGTTGAGTTAAGCACAGAAACCAGTGGTTGATTTCTACATACCACAGCGTCCACAGCAGGAGAACTGTCCCCAACCACCAACAAAGCAGGACACCTGGGGGCACGGAGACAAGGGGGAGTTAACACAAGTTTCACTGAGAGAGTCTCATGCTCCTAGCCCTGCCAGGCTGGGGCCAGAATTCTAAAAAAAAAAAAAAAAAATTTACTTTGTTTTGCCCAGTACCTTTGGCTCTTTTTACTACCTTCATTCTCTATCCTCTGCTTTATTCTTAGGAAAAAAACGGGTTAGTAGTCATTTACACCTTAGTATGAATTTCAGCCAGAGAATTTCTATGCCCTGATGTTTTATTTTCAAGCACCCTCTCCGCAAGGAAGGATGAGTAGGACTTTGCCAGCAGTCAAAAGCAGAGATGAAAACGACATGCCTGACAAAGAAAATGGCATGTGCAAAGTTCAGGTGTCAAATAATATGGTTCACTTAAGGAACTATAAAAAGACATAGTTGTTACTGTTGGAATCCAGAGGGCTGTACCCACGACTGTCTTTTCCTTCTAGCTTTATAGGGCACTTCAGGGTGGGTCCTATGTCTTATTCATCTCCAGGCTCTTTGAAGCAAAGCCTCACGCAGTACTGGGCACAGAGTAGGTGCTTCATAAATTCTGTCCAGTTGTGGTTATTAGCATTCCTTGTTTGAGGTCCAAGGCTCCCCTCACAGCTCTCAGGGACACCCTACAAACCAAATTCCTGCACAAGGAGAAGACGAGTGAGGCTGGGCCGTGCCCAATCCCTGGGCAGAATCCACGCAGGTCTCGCTGACTGGGCTGTCCTAGCACAAGGGGGGCAGTCCTGCCAAACTCAGAACTAAGGCGCTGCCGGCAACGGTGAGCACAGCTAAAGAGACGGTGCAGGACAGAAGGGCAACTCACTGCAGGGTGACCGTGTGGGTTCCGGGCATCGGCCGCTCAATCTCCAGGTCCCGCCGGCTACAGACAAACAACAAACAAACATACCTTTACATCAGCAGACCCTCCCCTGGAGGAAGCCCCTCCCACCGAGCCAATCCCAGGAGCTCCTGCGCTGGCCGCTCTGGCAAACACCCACCTACATCCCAAGCTGTGTGAGGTCCCATCCCAGCCTCTCTGGGTCCATAGGAGTGGCTTCAGAGACAGCGGGACTCATGGACCCCACCTCATTGTCCCCCAGGTGCTTTTTTCCTTTTATGTACAAATCGCATCCTCCTCTACAGAGGGTCCCTGCTTCCTGTCCCCCCTCGTAGGAGCCTCTACCTCCCAAATGGTGGCCAGCCTCTTCTCTTAGCCTCACTCTCACTCTCACCCCCAACTCTGAGTCCTTTACATAGTAACCAAACCAACTCTCTAGAACTCAGACCTGATCCTTTCACTCCCTCGTTTTAAACCCTCCCATGGTCTCCCACCGTACCCAGTGTGGCTCCATTACTCTCCCCTGCAGACGGACACCAGCCTCTCCCTGCCTGGCAGCTCCCACCATGAGACACCCTTTCCCGGCTCACAACCCGGAGCCAGCCCGGCTGCATTCAAATCACACTCCTCTGCTTCCTAGCTGTGTGACCTTGGGCAGGATGCCGAACCTCTCTGTGCCTTCACTTCCTCAGCAGGA
>NW_006773072.1:3142129-3149346 GCF_000442215.2 Lipotes vexillifer
AGCAGGAAATGGTGGTGAGAGCACCCTCATCATAGGGTTTTTCAGAGGCACCAGTTCGTCCCTGCAGCATGTGGGGCAGCGAGGGGTTGTTGCTCATCTCCTCTGGGTGCCCACTGCCCAGCCGAAAGCCTGCCCACTCCAGTCCTCACTTAGCGCTTGCTGAATAAATGAGCACTCAGCCTCCGTGTCTTTGGTTACACGCTGGGGCCATTACCAGTCACCCCTGCACTGAGAGGCTGGGTGGAGGGTAAGAGGAAAGGGACACGAATGCCCTTCATGAAGTCAAGTTATTAACATGTGAGAGACACAGAGCCCCGGAAGCTTATTCCTGCCCCCTCTGTGGGAGCCTCAGGCTGAGTTCCCTGGAGGTTCCAGAACCCCTGGCTGCTCCCAGTGGCCTCCCCTAGCTGAGCCCCAGACCAGCACTCAGGTATCCTTAAGAGGGCTGCGCCCTCGCCAAAGGCCATGCTCATGTGTCCTTATCCTTGGAGTGACTCCTTCGCCTCCCAGCAGCCTCCCTGGATTCTTCCCGTCCTGCCCCAGTGCTTTGCTGCCCTCCCTCTCAGCTCTCCCCACATCCGGACCTTCCTTAGGGTCAGCGTTGGCACAGGCGTGGACGCAAACCCTTTGCGATGTGACTGTTCCCACTCGTGCGTGCGCCCCTGGTGGTCTGGAGTAGAAGTTCAGCTCCTTGCAAAGCACTCAAAACTCCCGGAGGCACCTGACTTCCCAGGGGCCCCAACTGGGCACCCTTGTTCTGATCATCTATTTGCTCGGGGGCTGCATCTTATATTAATTTTATAATCCCTCCTCTCTTGCCCCATGTTCGTTCCGGACCTACAAAAGGAGCCTGACAAGCGGCCATCGTGTGGCCCAGCGGCATCCTGGTACCTGTTGTAGACGTTGATGAACAGGTGCAGGTTGCCGGGGTTCATGTCGTTCACGATGTGCTGGCGGCAGGTGTGGACCACCTCCACGTTATTCTGCATTTCCTCCTGCATTGACAGAGGGGAGAATGTCGTTCATGGGAACTGCGGCCGCGGGCCGGTCACTACCCTCACCATGCTTCAGGTAATTCAGCTACGTAGTGAAGGCAGTGACGCCTATTCCATGAGCCTGCTATGGAGCCTGAGGGAACCTTCAGGAAAGCGGAAGCCGCACCCAGATGCACACTGACGTCTGGATATCAGCTGGGAGCAGAGGGAACGCAAAGCTGGGGGGCAAGCTCGCCCTGCTGGGCTCAGACTTCAGGAGTTTTGATCTGAAGTCGGTCCTCTCGGCTCCGTCACTGCCCCTTAATTGGGCAAGTGCGTCACCTCTCTGAGCCTCAGCTCCCTTTTAAAAAAAAGAGTGGGGATGACATTACCCACCTTCATCCAATTGTAGGATTTATCAGAGGTTGGCCACTCTGGAAAGCCCACTGTCAACAGTAAACATCGAGGCGACTCTTAGCAATTACTATTATTTTCTTTTTAATGGGGAGAGGTGAAAAGAAGTTTTTCACGTTTGCAAAACAAAACCAACTCATGCAACAGGAAGTTGTCGGAATGAAGGGCAATCTTGATTTCCAGGAGGGCCAACCAGACCCTTGCAGAAGGTTGGCCTCAGCCTTCCCTCTCCCTGGTTCCTTTTTGAATGTGATTTGGGACAAACAAACAAGTTATGAGCTTGCTCTGCTTCTCCTTTTGTGCGACAGCGGATGCTACAGTTTTCACGAAAGGGCCTGATGTGATTGACAACAACCAGATCAGGAGCGAGAGGGAGAAAAGGGGGCCCAGTGTCTCCCTGAGCTGTGTCAAGACAGTCCACGGTCACTGAAGCAAGAAAGAGACCAGCTTTTCCCCAAGAAACATCAGGAAAAAAATAGTCCGAGGAATTGTGCTGGGGTTACAGATTGAAACACAGCTGCAGCAACTCAGGGGTACCAACATATACCCCAGGTAATTTGGGGACCAGTCAGGCAAAGTTCTTACTCTATACTCGACACCCCTCTTCCAGGAAAATACAGATGCTGGCTCTGATCTTTCCCACATTGCTGTCAGATTCAGATTACACACTCAGGGTGGAGAAAATGTATTGCAAACCGTAAAAGGAAGCATGAGAAAGGAAAGGGGACTCTAGTGGGCTACAAGGTGGCCCCAAGGACATGTTTCACATCAAATTCCTGGACTCTGCGAACGTTATTTGGAAAAAAGGTCTTTGCAGACGTAATTTAAGTTAAGGATCCAGAGATGAGGTCATCCTGCATTATGCCGGTAAGTTCTAAATCCAGTGACAAGTGTCCTTGTAAGACAAAGGCAGAAGGAGATCTGAAACAGACACAGAGAAAGCCGTGCAAAGATGGAGGCAGAGACTGGAGTGAGAAACCACAAGCCAAGGAAGGCTGAGGCTACCAGAAGCCGAAAGAAGCAAGGAAGGATCCTTCCCTAGTACCACGGGAGGGGTGTGGCCCGGCCAACACTCGGTTTCGGGCTTCTGGCCCCCAGAACTGAGAGAGGATATATTTCGGTTGTTTTAAGCCACCCAGTTTGTGGTACTTTGTTAGAGCAGCCAGAGGAAACTAATACAAGGACCAAGCACAGTGCACACTTCAGCAGCCCAGCAAAACCTCTGCTTCCCTGGGTGTCATAAGGTCACACGCCAGACGGTCACTCTTCAGCTAAGGAGCAAACAGTGGTGTGTAGGACACACCCAGCGAACAGACAAGTCGCCTCAAGCTGGGCAACTTGAGGGCCACGTCAGACCCCTGCGTCAGAGCAGTACATCTTCCAGCCCAGCAGGAGGTACAAAGCCAGAGTCAGGGGCCACGCTGGCCGGGTGACAGGGTAGAAACACACAACACTCGCGTGCTGCCAGGGGCTTGGCTCAGCCCACGCCCAGTGGGGATAAGTGCACCACAACCCGCCTGAGAGCCAGGCACCAGCAGAGGCACAGATGGTTACCGGAACCCACACTGGAGCGAGACTCATAGTTTCCAATCCCAGCCCCTCTCGCTGGCTGTGAGACCTCACACAGCTCACTCAACCTCTCTGGTCTCAGCTTCCTCATGTACAACTGGGGAAAAAAAAATAGATCCATAACTAGGAATAAAAGGTCCTTCTCATACGGGTCATAGAGTCCTTAGGACCAAGGCTGACGCACAGCAAATGCCACGGATGTGTTTGCTGTAGGCTTTGTTATAGCCCAGAACTGGAAAGATCCCAAATGTCCATGAACAGGTGAATGGAGAAGCAACCTCTGGTACCCCCGTACCACAGAACACCACTCAGCACTAAAAAGGGACGAACTCTTGATTCGCCCAATGACACGGATGGATCGCAAGATACTTTAACGCTGAGTGAAAGAAGCCAGATTTAAAAATAAAAGAGCACGTACTGATACTGTTTACATAAAAATCTAGGAAATGCAAATGAGTCTACAGCGACCCAAAGCAGGTCAGAGGTTACCTGAGGAGGAGGGAAGGATTACCAAGCATCACAGGGCAAGTTCTGGGGGTTACGGTATTTCCTTAGTCATCTGTGATGGCTTCAGTGATGGTTTTTAGAATGTCAAGATTTGTCAAATTTGTCAAATTTCAATATGTGCAGTGTACTGTACTTTAACAAAGCCGTTAAAAAAAGACTTCTGTTAAAGGGAGAGCAAGAGAGAAAGAACGGCGTGACGATTGTGAATGAGTAACGATGGGCTATTTCAGGAGGGTCAGACAGAGCGGCCCCTTGCTGTGCCTGGGCCGTCTCTGCACTCTACATGCCTGGCAGCACACGACTGAACAACACAACGCCAGGCCACGCTGCTCACCTTCCCGAAGAGGTGAGACATCACCATGTCTGGAAGGGCTTGGGTCCATCCGGAGATCTGGGAGGACAGAAACGGGGATTAGAAAGCCGGCGTTCATAGTAGCCGGACGAGGTCAGGCCAATCCCACTGCCCTGGGGGCGGAGCAGCAGTGTGGGCTCCCTGGCACTCAGGTCTGAGGACGCCCCTTTGATGGGAAGGCGGTTATCTGTCCCCAGTTACTTACTAAACCTGGGGCCCCGGAAGGCAGGGTCATCGATTCCTTACTCTCAGAGCCCGGGGCACAGGAGATGCGGAGAAAATGCATCTGAACAAAGACCCCACGTACTCCCAGCTTTTGTCAGGCCTCAGTTCACCAAGTCCTCGGTAAAGGGGGCCTGTCCATGACTTCTAAACACACACTGAGCTCCCAGTCTACACACCAGGATCTGCTTACCTCAAACTATATCATCCTCTAGATTTTCCCTCTTAAGCCAGTTTCCTCTCTCTGAATATACTGACCTTCTCTTCTCTACCTGCTCCCACCAACAATGCTGGGTATACAGCAGGAGCTCCATAAGTGCTAGGTGTGCAGCAGAAGCTCCATAAATGCTAGGTACACAGTGAGAGCTCTGTAAATGCTAGGCATACAGCAGAAGCTCCATAAATGTGTGTTGGCCAACTTCAGTGTCAGGCAGGAACCCATAGGGGAGAGAAGCTCTAGACCTGGGGGACCTAGGCTGACCCATCTGCCACCTCCTAGCTGTGCGGCCCTGGGAGGGTAGCAGAGCCACTGGACCTCAGACCTCTCATCTGTAACCAGGATGCCAGGAGCTTCAGAGTCACAAGGCCAAGGTGAGGGTTACACACGGCAACTACACATGTCACAGGATCAGACCCCAGTGCCTGACACACACTAGACCCCCAAGAGAGGTCTTCCTCTTCCAGGGCTTGGGCTGGAAAGGAAGGATATGGTGCAAATACTAAAACCCCCCAAACAGCCCTCGGGCTCCACTTTAGCCAGTGGTCAACGTCCCAGCCCCCATGTCTGGCTCAGAACAGCTACCAAGAAGCCAAACTGGCCGACTGCAGTGCCATTGCCTTTGCTGGAAAACAAAATAAAAAACAGGGAGTGTGTTCCGCTTCTGAATATCACGCCGGTGGGAGGAAAGGGCTCCCTCATCCTGGCGGAATGTTCCAGGAAGAAATGGAATATCACAGTGGCCAGGATGGGGTGGGAAGCAGGGGGAGGGAGACCCCCTTCAAACCCCCTGTCCCCAACAGCCGTCCCAAACTTGGCAAAAACACACTTTCAAAATGAGAAGCCAGGATCACCCCGGCTTGAAAGTCTGTCCTGTTAGAGTTGGAATGGTTTCCCCCTCTCCTTGGCAAATACTGGGGCCTTTATGAAAAAAAACAATCATCTTTTTAAAAGATAAACAAGGAACCCAGCCAGAGCACAGCTTCCTGAGACAGCTCGGGCCCTTTCCCCAGCCAGGGATGTGTCCTGCTAGCTCTGCATTCCCAGACCTGTGGTGCTTGGGTCTCGGCGGGCATTTGACACCTGCTGATGGAGAGACGGGGCCGGCGGTGAGCCCAGCTCAGAGGTGATTCCAAGCACCACAGAGTCCAAGGGATCTTGTTTGGCCCCAGTTCTCCCACTGCCTGGCTCTGTGCGACCCTAGACAGCTTCCTAACCCCTGCGACCCTCAGTTTCCTCCTCTGTAAAATGGTTTTAACAATCCCCACTCCTGGAGTGACTGAGGATTGAGTGAGGTCATGAAGGTATAGCCACGGAGAGTAGAAAGAGAACTTAATAAACATTCAACACTTGTTAGCTAATTATTGTTATCGTAAAGTTAAATGGCATAGAATCAGTACCAGATACGTTTTTTCTTTTTCATTAATAATATGTAGGTGGGCTTCCCTGGTGGCGCAGTGGTTGAGAGTCCGCCTGCCGATGCAGGGGACACGGGTTTGTGCCCCGGTCCGGGAAGATCCCACATGCCGCGGAGCGGCTTGGCCCGTGAGCCATGGCCGCTGAGCCTGTGTGTCCGGAGCCTGTGCTCCGCAACGGGACAGGTCACGGCAGCTAGAGGCCCGCGTACCGCAAAAAAAAAAAAAAAGAAAATAATAATAATATGTAGGTGACTGGGGTGACAGGCATTTGTCTTGTTCATCTTTTTATGCTCAGCATCTTGATCTAAGCCCAACATATGCTAAGTCCCCAGTGAACACTTCTTAACCCAGGCTGTCCTTATCAAAGCTGGCTCGGGACCCATGTCCCACTGGTACTGCTGGCTTGGACAGCAGTGTCCTGTTGAAATCTGAATGGCACATGGCTGAGGTCATGTTCACTATTCAAAGTCAAGCGGAGGAAAGCTGCCTTCTTTGCTGGGGGTGGTGAAGGGGTGGGGCTAGGAGAGGTCTCTTGCATTTTGTGCTCCAGGCAGAGTCAGGCACACCTGCCCCTCTGCAGACTGGGACACCCCTGGCCCGACCCAGGCCCCCAGCCTCACCTTGGAGGCGGCCCAGTCCATCCAGCCTTCCGCACAAGGGTTCACGTTAATGAGGACGAGACCCTCCACCATCTCGGGGTTGTTCAGCTGCAATTGGAGATACGAAGTCAGAGAGACAACCTAGCCATCTGAGAGACTGTGAACTTTAAAGTCAAACCAAAGACTGAGAAAAGTACCAGCAGAGGACCCGTGTGGACCCCCAGAGCAGGCTGCTGCTCTCGACACTGCCCCCCTTCCAAAACTGAGGTTCTAGCTTAGTAGACACTAAATGGGGTTCCTGCGAGAAGGGAAAGATGAAACCACAGGAGAAGTAGGAGCACATGTGCTTGGCAGACCTACGCGGGACAAGTCACTTCACGCTGCTGCCCCTCAGCTTCCCTAGCTGTGAAATGGGTACAACATACCATGGCCCTCATAAGTCAGACAAGCTAATCAGCTCTTCAGTAATCAGTACGAATTCTATTACTTCTCAGAGATATGGAGACAGAGACCTAAGATACAGTTGAGACCTTATTTTATCTGCTCAGAGCCTAGACAGCCAGACCATTTTGTATTCGTGCCAGCATGCCTAACCTCTAGCAAAGTCCAGCAAATAATAGGCCATCAGATTACATATGGTTGAATAAAATGAGCATCACTGCATTTTGAAACAATTGTTTGGTGAGGATACAAAGGACCCAGCAGCACCTGACCTGGACTCCTAGTAATGTAAGTGACATCTGTCATGTTAACACATATATCTCTGATTAGTTTAGAGTTAGTCAGGGTCCAAGAGTTCCCTGACTACAAAAACTGTGCAGCTCTCACGAATAAGTAGCACAGTAGAGTACTCAGTGACATGAGGACCTGGCCACGATCACTGCGAAGCGAGTGAAGATGATGATAAAAGAACATGTCTCGTGCGGCATTTCAGTGAAGGGAAAG
>NW_006773072.1:3149484-3184407 GCF_000442215.2 Lipotes vexillifer
GGGAAAGAGCTGCTGGTGTGTACACGAGTGCACACCCACACACCCCATGTGCATACGTAACTCTGGACCACACCCCCCGAAGTGCACTGGGGCTCTCCTTTGGGAAATGGAATTATGGCTCATTTCCTTTTCCCTTTGGGGAGTTTTTTGGGTGCTTTTCTAATTTTCTTCCTTAATCTTGAATTAATTTTCTTTAAAACATATATATATTGTGCACATATATATAGAGAGAGAGAGTTGTTGTTTTTTTTTAAATGAAAGAACTCACAGCAAATCGAGTGAGGATGTAGGCACCCGCTCCGGTTCCCATGCCAATGATGCTTTTCAGTCTGGAAGGAGGAATAAAACTTCACGTCCCAGGAGTGAGCGATGGGAAGCGCCCTTTGAAAACCTTCCCCGCCCCTTGCCCTGAGGAACCCCATCTCCCCAAGGGTGTGTCTTGGGCATCACTGAGGGTGGCTGGCGGGCTAGACAAAGTGGGACCACGCTGCCATACGTGCCCTGCAGGACCTGCAATGCACCATGCTTTATGTTTGGACAGAAGACCATGACCTTGGAAAGACTCACGCCTTTCCCTCACTCCTCGCCCGACCGCGGCCAGGCTCTGACAGCCCCGCTGTCATTTCCGGGAAGAGGCCTAGTTACCAAACAGCTTCGTCCCGCTCTTTGGCTTTATTTTGGATTCTAAAACGTGGAATGAAAATGAATTGGGCAAGAACATGGAGGTGTTATCATCGCACAAAAGCCTCCACTAAGAAGTTTCCTTGAGCCCTGAAGAAATAAAGGCCTGGAGGGAGACGTTGAGGGTTCAGGCAACCCTATTCCAGAATGTTCCATGGGAAAGAGAAAGCAATAAAAGAAGAGAGGCGAGGAAAGGATGGGTGGACTGGCTGTCATCGGGTGATGGATGCTGACTGAAGGAGAAAAGCCCGACTTGCAAGAGGCAGATGGGAGTAAAGAGATTGCATGAAAAACAGTGTCTGCAGAGTATAACAAGCTGATTTCTTCCCTGATCTTTAAGCATTAACCTAGATTTCAGTGTTGGGGCCAGATCAAGACCCCAGGAGAGGCAGAAGCTAGAGATCACCCTTCTCTGCAAGCTGGTGGGGGAGTGGATCCCTCACTCTTACCCAAACTGTTGAAGGACTCCGGGCAGCATTTCCGCCAGCTGGTCCATGGAGGGGTACATGTACCTTGGGAGAGGCCATGCAGAGGCAGTTAACAAAAGCCGGGACCTCGGCGGAAATGAACAGTGCAGACGAAAACACACTTGATAGGCGGGGACCGTGCAACAAACCGCCCTGTGCGCCCAGACTCCCCAGTCTAGTCCCCTCCTGTGGCCCCCATTCCGAGCACCCCACCGTGTACACAGCCTGCTCCTCTGAGCAAGGATGCTCTCCATCCCAATTCCCCCACCTTTTACTTTGTAAAGTGACCCTCTTTACAAACCACTTCCTATGTTCCAGGTCCCACAACAAGCATTTGATGAGCATTGTAAGCTCATTTAATCTTTACAACTAGTCTATGAGGTTGCTATGATTTCCCTCATATAAAGGTTGTAAATATCATTAAGGCTAAGAGATAAGTGACTTGGCTTCACAGACAAGCAGGGATTTGGAGCTCTCAGGATTTCAAGGCCCATGTACTCACTTACCTTTCCAAAGGAGGCCTCCCGGCAGCCCTCCCGTGAAGCCCTCCTGACCTTGGGGAAGCCCCTCCCTCTCATCTCCTCTCCCCAAGACATGCTTGAGAAGAAGCCTGGGAGACAAGGCAGAGAAGGCAAGCCACCCTGATTGGCTGGACACAGTGGCTTCGGGAAACGGATACCCAGGGCGATTTTAAGGCACAGGGATGCCTCGACTCACACATCTTCCGGGACCACTCCTCCTGTTAACAGAGGGCTGGGGGAGCTCCTCTCCGTTCAAAACTGGCCCATGACAGCAGGTACCGAGGAGGGTGACAGTGGTGAGGACTCACACTGGGTGACCAGGGAGCCTGCAGGCTGCCTGGGTCTGTACATTAAGGCGAGGGCTTCCCCTTTGCAGGAAACAACAGTTTCCCATCATCAACTCCTTAGCAGGGCCTGGAAAGGGTCTCTTGTTCCCACTGTGCCCACCTTTCCAATGGGGACAGCAGAGGCCAACCTCTGGCACCACACGAAGCCACCTCCCAGGCTGGATCCTTCTCGGCCAGCAGGTTCTCCTTCCAGATTAGCTACCATTTCTAGACTGGCTCTCCTCTTGGCCTTTGCACATGCTGTTCCCTCTGCCTCCCCAGAAGCAAGTGTACGCTCACCTCCCTTGAATTTCCAGAAGGAAGCCCTAGAGCCTTTGCCCGGCCAGATGCCTACAACCCTAGCCAGAGTTCCCACACATTTTCTTTCCCATCTTCCTGGAAGGAACTCAAAGGTTTGTCCTTTTCACCAAGCTCTCGGCTGTCATCAGGGAGTCTGGCCCGTTTTATGGAAAGTGAGTCCACACGGCACACTGTGTTAGGAGCCAGCTCCTCCGAATATCCCGTGATCCTGGAGGCAGGTCCTTGGGGGAGCCGTCAAGATGCCTCACAAGACCCACTCAGTCTAGGTGCTGGGGGGAGGGGGGTTTTCACCCACTAGAAGGCATTCCACAAGGCCGACTTCGGGGCTCAGGAATCAGAGCAGGCAGGAAGGAGTCCCTTCAACAGAGGAGCTGTTGGGCCTTTCTCATGCCAGGCTCCTGGCGAGGCAACGGGAACCCACATGAGCAGAGCAGACACGGTCCCGTGCAGGAGCCGGGGGGCAAGTCAGCAGAAACAAATACGCGTAACTCATGACAGTGGCGGCCACCAGGGAGGGGAAGGTGCTGAGAGCGGGAGGCTGTAAGAGCAAGATCTGTTCTGACCAAGTGGAGGGCTTCTTGGAAGAAGTGCCATTGAAGGGGATGTGGGTTGGGGGGAGCTTGAGGACTGAAGAGTGTAGGGAACGTTCTAGGCAGGGGGACCAGCATGTGCAAAAGGGAGAGAGCCAGGAAGGCCCCGGTTGGCGGGGCTACACATCGATGAAGCCGTTGTCTTTCTGAAATGGCCACGGCTCGGTTTAGAGCCAGCGGCCCCCAAACGGTGAGAGTTGGGGAGACACCTAACTCCATGGCTTCTTTCCTCACTGCTCTTGGGGGGTGGGTACACAGCCAGCGGGCAACAGGATTCTACTCACGAGGCCCCATGTGTAGAAAGCTGACTCCAGAGCCGGGAGTGACCCGGCCAGGGGCCCCTATCCCTGCTTTGCCGTCTCAGCCTCAGGATGAGGGGGGGTGCACCCTGGAGGGCCTAGGAGACCCGTGACCACACCGGACCCCGCTCAGACAGTGGGTCCCACCAGCCACACGCTGGAATCGCCTGGTAACTTAGGGGAACAAATACCCTGCGCCTTGGCCTCCGGGTCAAGTGAATGAAAATTCCTGACAGCAGGGCCCAGGTTTCAGAATATTTTTAAAATCTCCCCGTGGGGAGCTGAGAGTCACTGGGTTACCCCAAGTCTTTCAAACAATTTGTCCAAGCAAAGATGGATATACTGACAGACGCTTAATCTGCTGCTGTATTAAGAAGCTTTGAACTCTTTTAACGTATGTCTGGGCATCCCTTCCCTTCCTCTCTGATAAAGATTAATGATTAAGGATGATTCAGAACACTAACAAAAAAGATCTCTTTGTGATACCGAGAAGGCCTCTTTGGCAGACTTTAAACCCAAGAACTTGGTCCCACCTTGGCTGAATCACAGCACGGTGAGGGGCCTCCGGGAGGTCTGCCACCCCCATGTGACCCTGACTGTCCAGTGCCCTCGGTAAGCCTGCCCCCAGCCTCACAACGAGAGCTGAAAGTCCACATCAGCCACGTACTGAGGAGGAGCAGGCAGTGTAGACACCCGGGACCAAGGCAGCCTGATATTCCAAAGAGAGTTTGAGTCTTAGAGCCCACAGACTGGGTTCAAATCCGACGCCGCCACCACCACTACCCAATTAAACCAGCTGCGCGAGCTTGAGCAAAGCAGTTAACCCCTCCACACCTCAGTTTTTCCATCTAGAGAATGGAGCTACCAGCACCAGCCATGTAAGGATTAAATACAAATGACATTTGTAAATAAAGATGATTAAGTCTGGCCCACAGGACATACTTCATCGATATCATTTCCAATTATGGTCTTTATTTTTCTTCCCAACCTTCTAGATCTTTCTCCTATTTCTTCTTGTCAAGACCCTCTTCCACTTTAGTCCTGTCCGGGCCATGTACCCCTAGTAAAAAGCCAATCTAGCTGGGCTGCTGTGGTGGGGTGGGGACAGGGTGTCTGGAGGGGTGAAGGTCGGGGAGCTATTGATTGATGGTTATGGGGGTTCAGTTTAAGCTAATTAAAAGGTCCTGGAGATAATGGTGGTGATGGCTGCACAACAGTGTGAATGTATTTAATGTCAGGGAACCATACACTTACAAATGGTTAAAAACGGTAAAATTTAGGTTATATATATTTTATTACAATTAAAAAAGAAACCTTAAAAGCCTGACTAATGCCTCCTCCCACCACCTGTTCCCAGCCTGCAGGGCTTTCCTTTCCCTGTCCTGGGGCCCGAGGCTCCCCCCTCTTACCCCGTGGGGAAGGACGCAGCACTGTCCTGCTGGCCGGGGGCATCCACGTGGCAGACAGCAAAGTGCTGGGTTATCTCCTGCATGTCCTCAGAGTTGAAGAGGGGGTTATAGCAGGTTTTGTCTGGAGAACAGGCACGGGAGAGAGAAGGGAAAGGAGTTAAGAGAGAATAAAGTCTGTATTCATTCTGCTGGCTTCATGCCCACACAGCAGGGGGAAGGAACTTTCAAGAAAGAATGGCTACATTTTCTTTCCCACTTTCCTCTGGAGATAAAAGGCAAGAATAAGTCACGGGGCAAGGGAGTGGGTGTGGAAGTGGAGACGGTCAGCAAACTCTCCTGCCTCTGCTGGTGGATGACATAAACTTCCAGGCAGCGCTGGGAGGGGATCGCATTCCAGCTCCTCCTTCCCCCAACAGTCGTGGCCGTGAGGGTCCTCATAAGAGGTGGGGTTGCCCCACTGACACTCTCTTTCTCTCTAGGTCTCCTAAGCCCTCACCTCAGGGATACTGGCCAGGGCACACGGGATTTTCAGACAAGGAGGACGACTCTTACGTGGGCTTGGATGAGCCTCCTAATTGCTGAGGCAAAGATGGCCAGCTGGTCACCAAAACACTTCCCTTTTCTTCCAGGACACACTTCTGGACTACATTTCCCAGCCTCCTTTGCAATCAGAGGCAGTCATGTGATCAGATTCTAGCCAATAGCATGTGAGGCTCCCCATTTCCTCATAACACCTGCCACCCAATCCTCTACGTTTCTCTCCTCTTTCTTTCGTGACTGCCAGGTGTGGAGGAGCCAACAGATGCCTCGGAGGCTCCAGGGGACGGTGGAGTCACAGCTAGAAAGGGCCTGGATCCCTGAATCACCACATGGAAGGTGTCCCACAGAATGTCCACTGAGTTGTTACTGGAGTGAGAAATAAACATATATCACGTTAAGCCACAGAGGCCTTGGGTCTGTTGTTACAGCACTCACTGTACTCTAACAATGGAGGAGTAACACCGCCAGATGCAATTCCATATCCTCATCAGAGTCAGAGGAATAAGGTGGTATATATCAAAGTACCTAGCATCGGATTTGGTACATAATGGTTACAAGGGGGCATATGGGGGGAAAAGAGAGAGAAAAGAGAAGTGAGAGTGAAGGAGAAAAATGGTTTTCAGTGACTGACATCATTCGCAGCCTCGAGGTATTAATAAGCTGTTGGAAAAACAATGTCATTCAGTCCATCTGTTAATCAAAAATCAAGCAAGCATCCAGCTCGCAATACGCACTGGACCGGGAAGGGCCATAAGTGCCTTCTGAATCATCACAGAAGCATTTCTGTTCTGTGTAACTGTAATACTAAGTAGATCTTCTTCCAGTCCCATTTGTGAAAAACCCACATTTGGGAACACTTCCTGGTAATCTTAAGAATTCGTGATCTAAACATCCATAGCAGCAGTATTCAGAATAGTCGAGAGGTGGGAAATCCAAATGCCCATTAAACGAGGATAGACAAATAAAACGCGGTGTATCCGTACAATGGAACATCTTTCAGCAAAAGAGGATAAAGTACTGATATATGGCACAATGCGGACGTACCTTGAAAACATTACGAAAGAAGCCAGTCACGAAAGACCACACGCTGTGTGATTCCATTGATAAAAAATGTCCAGAATGGGCAGATCTTAGAGACAGAAAGTAGACTAGTGGTGGCCCAGGGCTGGGGGGTATGGGAGATTGGGGGGCGATAGATGAGAGGACAGAACTTCTTTTCAGAATAATAAAAATGTTCTAAAATGGATTGTGCTGAAGGTTGCACAATCCTGTGAAAACGCTAAAAATCACCGTAGGCCTTCATTAAAGGCAGTCACTGTCACACAGACTGATGGTGGAGGACTCCTGAGTCCCCAGCATCTCCCAGCCCCCAGACAGTGCATTCCGGGCTCGTCCAGTCTGTGGCAAGAGTTCTCCCCAGAACAGCTCCAGGAAGTCCCGGCAAAGGAGGATGAGGCAGCCTCCCTGGCAGCCACCCTACTTAACTGTCCTTTCCTCCAGCCCCGGCAGACACCCGCTCACCCAGGACTCGCGGCTCCTCGGAACTTACGGTTCATGCCAATGTCGTGGTACGTGAGGATGACGGGTCGGTTCCCCTTGGGGGTCCCACACAGTGTGACGTGAATGGAGCCATGCAAAGTCTCGATGTCCTGCTCCTGGGGAGAAACAGACAGACAGACCTGTCACGTGGGACCCGCAGTCACGCTGTGGCTGGAATCACAGCCTGCAGACACCCAGCGCGCGTCTCACTGCGGTTGGAGGAAAGCTCCTAATTTGGTCGTGGGAGCACTGGGCTTCAGGTGGCAGCTCTCTCTGGCCAGAGAAGCCACTCTGAGAAGCAGAGACAAAAGGGGGAGGGGGACCAAGGAAGCACCCCGCCATCCGTTGAGGTCAATGGTTGCCAGTCTGAAGAACTCGGCTCAAAAATAAATACACCCCAACTTTCAGGTTCCACCTTGAGGGCAGGAAAACTCAGTATCCGCGCTTTGAACAAAACCCCTCTCCCTTCTCCGTCCCAGGCTGAGAGATGCTGGGGCTTCCAGGCATCCGCTCTGAAGACCCCGGAAGCATCTCCCAGGCGGCCGTCGTGCTTCTGTGAAATGGGAAGAATAATGGAACCTCACGGGGAAGGGTGAGTGCTTAGTGCCCAGGCCCATCCCCAGCACAGGGGCCCTCCTGGGCCACCTGCCTTATCCGCCCAACCAAATGAGTGCCCTGAATACAGAGGCCCCCATCTCCCCAGCCCTCTCTCTCTTCTTCTGAGTGCCTGTTCACTCCTGCCTATACAAACGCTGGAAAAATCCGCAAACGGTGGGGCGATGGTCCAGCCCCCAGGGGGGACCACAGATCATCTGCTGGGTGGAGCCCTGGCCCTGAAGCCACCGTGAGAACAATGGTTCACTGTGGGGACCGCATTCTCTATTGTCTCCTCAGCTGACCCACAAGGTGCCCTCTAAAAATAGGCCAGGCTGGGCAATGTCCCCACCAGCTTGGGGCATCAGGGTTCAAATCCAAGCTCTGCCTTCCCCAAGCCCTCTGAGCCCCCAGAGCCCCATCTGTAAGATGGGAGGGAGCTGACCACCCCGGGTTCCTCAGCAGAGGAGATAAGCCTGGTGAGGAATACAGCCCCCGGCGAGATGGGGCTGCTCGGGACACGGGTGCAGGGGGTTAATGATGCGCCTGAGCCCCACCTTGGTGGCAAGTGTGGGACGTCCAGCCCTGGCTGGCACCCAGGATGTGTCTAGCAGCCCCCAGGGGTGAGAATGGGTAACAGATGCTGACTGATCTCTTTGAAAGCCTTAAAATTATAAAGCCGTGGGACCAGAGCTAAATTTGTCCAACAAGGAAGAGGCTGCCTCTGTCCTGTTTATTATGACATCCTCAGGCCCTGGCACAGCTCAGGATCTGCTGGATAAAGACCTGACACTCGCATGATCATGGTAAACATAGCTTCTCTAGGGAGTCCATTGACCTATTTTGGATTCAGGGTCCACTCTGTCCCTTAACTGGCTGTGAGGGTGTCGGCAAGCTCTCTCCCCACAGAATTCCCAGGACTGGTGTGAAGTCTCCCAGGATTGGCACGAGCCCCACGGAGCACTAACGCTTCACCCCCACGAGGCACCACAGAAGTGCTGTGACCGTGGCCCACGGCCTCACACCACTGTAGACTTCAGCCTGTGCCTCAGAAGAGGCATCAGCTGTGGTTATCCTTATTTGGAAGGATAAAGAACCCAGTCTCAGAAGCTGGAAGTGGCCTGGTGTAGGTGTACAGGTGTGGCAAGGTCGCCGAGATGCTGGGATAAGATTCGCTAAGTGCCCACCAAGAGTCAGGTGAGCTGAGCGAACCCATTTTCCAGATGAAGAAACAGAGGTGACCCCCCACCCCCGCCAAGAGCACACAGCTTGCAGTGTGAACCAGGATTACAACCCACGTCTGCTGGGCCCTCATGCGGGTGTTGGCCCCCATCAGCCCTCCTCTGAGTTCTGTGTCCACCTGTCCACACGGAGAAGAGGGAAGGCAAGTGTGACCTTCCCCGTGCCTGACACCCACTCCTTAAGTCACCCGCGCACACGCACAAGGTCCTCAGCCAGCCCTGGGCCTCTCTCTCCACTGGCCCAAACTAAGAAGGCTGGGTCTGAGATTGGATGGAGGAATTAAAACTCTCACAGACACGTCCCTTTGTCCTCTGCAGTCCCTCTGCCCTTCTGTCTCCGTGGGGATGAATCACCCAGTGTCCTGGAGGGAGGAACCCACCCGTGTCCCCCCATGTTCTCCCAAAGAGAGGGCACCGAGGGACCCAGAACTGCATGGTCCACTCCCTGTGCTGATAGGGGAAAGCCTGTCTCAGGGCTCCTCAGGGGTCCCCCGTCTGGCTAGAACAGTGGCTGGAAAAACTCACAGAACCCGTCCACCACCCAGACCGCCATCCTCGGCTCTTCCAAGTTCAGAGCCAGATCTCAGAAGTCCGGGCTCACAGGGGTCTGATCCAGCCAGGGGCATGCAAGAAAGAGAAGGCCAGGCTGCCTGGATTTTCCTCTCACCTCCTCTGGAAGAGTCTAGAAAGCCACTCTCTCAGGGTGCAGAGGGGAGGGCAGTATGACGGCAATTATCATTGTATCTGGCCCTGCTCTGAGGATTTTACATCCGCTCTCCCGTTGGATCCACACAACAACCCCACTGGGTAACAACTGTCCGCATTTCAGATGAGGAGACTGAAGGGAATTTGCTCAGGGTCACACAGCTGGAGCAGTGCGGCAGGATCTGAACCCGAGGCCGTCCAAGTCCAAAGCCTGTGCTCTTTGCTGTCTCCGTTTTAACACTCTCTGCCAGGTGCCCCGTGAAGAAAGAAAACTTTTAATATGCAACGTGCACAGTGACTCTCTAAAGAGGGACGCAGGAAGTCAGGTCCCCATTGATGTGCTGTAGATTGCTTTTTATCTCCCCAGCATCTCCAAAACCCAGTAATCCACAGGGCAGGTGCTGGGATACGCTGGTACATAGAACAGAGAAATAACACCTGCTCCTCCCACACTCCCCAAATACACATCTGCCCCCAGACTGCAGGCATGTACAGCAGGCGTGTCTGACTTGGAACAGCCTCGGCACAAACGTCACTTCCTCGGGGTGGCCCTTCCTGCCACCCACTGTACACAGGACACATGGCTCTTGTCCTCTTCCTTGTAGCATTTACCACAATGGCACGTATCTGGCTCTTAGCCGTCTCCCCAGCCTGACTGCAGATTCCCAAGGAGAAAGGCTTGCTCTGCCCTGGAAAAGGTGCTTAGAGATTTACACAGGCTACACCACCTGTAAGCTGGTAAGTTGTGAAACGGCACCGATGCCTACTGTCTACACTGCCTGTAAGCTGGCAGGTGGTGAAAACAGAACCTACCATTAAGTGGTCCTCAAAGATTTCAGCTCTTCGGCTGCCAATTCTGGCTTGGGAGCTTTGTGAGCTATGGCAGACTATGTCGCGGGGCCTCCCAGACACTCGTTGTCCTCTTCTTTACGATAAAATTCCCAGCAATGTGCCTGATGAAATTCTCTCCTTCCGCATCTCCCTTGTAGCCAAGGATGGTCAGAAGATTCAGTTCGGGCCAATGAGATGTCAGCAGAATTTGCTGCAGCTTTGAGGAGAATTCTTTTAAAGACTCAAACTTGGCCTTTTAATTTTTCTTTTTCATCCTTCCACCTGCTTACTACCTGGAACATGGATGAGATGCCCAGGGATTCAGCAGCCATCTTATGATCACGAGGACAAAAGCTACACGCTCAGGGTGGCAGAGCAGGAAGCTGAAAGGAGTCTGAGACTGGGTGATAGTCACAGCCTGCTGTACTAGGCCTTCTGGGTCAGCGAAAATATCAACCATTTCCTTGTTTAGGGCACTGTTTGTTGGGTGATATTAATTATAACGATACACCCACCATGGGACCTTGGCCAAGTTACCAGACTTCTCTGAGAATTCCTCCCCTCAGCTGTAAACTGAGGTCAGTAACAAACCCTTCTGCTTGTGGAGATGCTCCCAAGACTTTTAGTAGGGACCGGAAAGTGTTTTGGAAATTGCAGCGTTTCCCTCCACGCTGGCTGTTACAGATGCCCACCCCAGAGACGATTACTGTGAAGCCACAGAGACTAGTCCCCAGGGTTTAAGGCAACTGGTTGGATGATCTAGGAGAGCTCTGAGACCAGCTGCTGCACCTCCCTCCATAATCCGCCTGCCCAGCAGGCCCTAGGGAGACGCTGAACGCTTTGGACTCTAAGAGGATGACACACTTACCCAGGCTCTAAGTCAGCTGGCGCGCTGGGCCGCCCCTCCCCTCAGTCTAGCAAGCCTTGGTCAAGCCACAGCCTGAGGGCAGAGGGCGCCCCCTGGGACAGCAGGCAAAGAAAGCTGATTTAGGCTCTTTAGACGTAGCATTAAGGCAAGGCTTGCTGAGGCAAGCAAGGCAAATCATGAGAACAGAGGCTCCAGAGAAAATGCCAGGGGCTTGCCCCACCACCAGCTTTATGTGAAATAACCCCTCCCCCCATCTTCCTGGTCCATCTCCTGTGCGCGCAGTTTGGGGGAGGGGAGGCCTGGCTGAGCCACTGGTCTTGTCCTGACCATTCAGTAAGGAGCACATGATTATGAGGACTGACAGGGGACGGTACGTGTGTGGAAGGAGCACAGTCGTATTTGCATAGAGGGGCAGCCGTCCCCTTACCGGGCAAACACCGTAAAGCCAGGTCTGGCCCCGGTGCTCTCAGGACAGACATTTCACAGATGGCAAAAGCCAGCCTCCAGGGCTGAAGTCTAGCACCCAAAGCTACACAGCTGCAGGTAACAGAGTTAAGATTCCGGACAGGCCCTTGGGCCTCTGAGTCCTGACAGCTGGCCCGCTGGGACACCAAGAAGAAAAGAAGATCTCAAAGAGGCCAAGCTCCCTCCGCCTCTCAGCTTTCTTTAATGCTGCCATCACATCGAGAAACAGAAGAGGTATAGCCAGGAAATGATCTGTAGCGGGGGAAAGGGTGCCAGCCTGGGAACACCGCGGGAAGCTGGAACCCACGTGAGGACGGCGATTCTCCAAGCAAGAAAGAATCAGGAGGAAAGTCTCTCTTGGATTAGGGAAAAGCAGAAGAGTGGAAGCAGGGCCATCCACGGAGCAGAGGGAGGCAAAGGAGGCCTGTATGCTGAGTCTGATGCTGTGTTTACGTCACAATCGTGACACCCTGGGGACAGTGCTACTACCCCCATTTTTACAGGTTAGAAGACTAAGCCCCCAGAAGGTCAGGTGACTAGCCAAGAACGCAGGGCTAGCAGAGGGAAAGCTGATCTGAACCCGCTTCTGTCCACTGTATCTATTTTGCAACACCAGGAGATGTGCGTCTACACTAGGTCAGCCTGATGGCCTGGGCTGGACCGACCTGGGAAGCCCATCGGAGCCCCATCACGGGGACGCTGTCGGGCGAGGTGCTCTGTCCCCTCCACCAGGAGGGCATTCCCAGGAAGCCCACAGAGGAGGGCAGAAGAGGCAAAGCCTGCCCTGGCACTGACCCAGATGCGTGCCGCTGCCATCTGTCGCTCGGAGTTTGCCCTAAGTCCCAACGGCTTTCTCAGAAGTGAGGCTGGGGGCAGGCGGGGATGGGAAATGGTGGGTTGAGGATTTCCAAGCCTCTGAGGTCTGCCCACCTTCAGTCAGGAGGCAGGAAAACAAGAAGCAATCGTGTGCAAAGAAAGAAATTCGTAAAAGGTCACCATTTCCATTTTCCCTGTGAGCTGATCTGCTTCCAAGAGACAGGAAAAAAAAGTCAGCACCCACACAATGGGGATCAGACGTCCCCCCCGGGCCCAGCTCCACCAGACTGGGAGCTCCAGAGCAGGAGCCAGACCCCAGGAGACCCTCCGGCCCACTGCCCCTCCTTCCCCGGCCCCCTCTGTCCCCTCCACCCAGAGGCCCTGTGGGTAAAATCAGCTCATTGCCCGGAGATCCCTGGTGAGCACACAAACACAGATTCCCATGGAAACTGAATCAAATCAAACCATCCAAATAACTAAAGATCCAGGTGGAAGGAATTAGAAATAGCACCAGGAGAGGAGATTTGGGGCCAAAGGAAGTTACCCAGCCCCTGAGTGGGGAGTGACGAGCAGTGGACTCAACTCTGCTGTCCCCACGCCGCCCTCCCCCCACTCATCCCCCAGTTATATGGCCTTTGGCTCCGCACTGAGTCAAGCGTTGCCATCTATCTCATCATTGTGTGACACTGGGCAAGTCCCTTAAACCCCTGTCTCTTCAGCACGGTTGGCAACAAAACCTCTTTTAAAGGGTTGTTTAGAGGATTAAATGAGATGATGCAGGAAGAGAGGGCAGCACAGTTTCTGACAAACAGCTAACGCTCAAGATACACCAGCTCTTACGACTCCCACGGTTTAGTACGTATCTAACAGTCAGATGGACCAAATTTAGGACTATCTCAATAGTACCCTTTGACGAGTTTCTTAACATCTCCAAACTGGTCTCTCATCTGCTAAGGAGAGTATCATTTCCCACCTTGGCAGGGAAGCCCTAAGACAACGGGTGGGCACGCAAATACCCATTTGCTCCCTTCCCACCTCTTCCCTCCCCTCAGTGGCCTTCCACAAAGTGGCTCCCCACCTGGAGCAGAAGGGGTAGGGCTGGATAATAAAGCATCTACCAGCTCTGATATTCTTGGATTCTAGAATTCTAGCCAAAGAAAATAAACCAGAACCCAAAATACTCTCACTTTCCCCACTCATCAGATTTGCAAACACAGCTGCCTAGTCTGATGCCAGAACCTTCTCTGCAGAGTCAGATCAAACCACTTCCTTCCTGCAGCCCCAGCACCTCAGGCCAGCCGCCCACCCAGCTCTGTGCTCTGAGGGCTCCAGAGCCTCTCCAAGGGGGGGACAAAGTAGGGTCTCGAAAGCTGCCCATCCTAAGGTGACGTCAGGCCAGAAGAGATAAGGCGGAGATGCCATCTGCTCTGGCAGCTAAGCTGTCTCCTAAGCCAGCAGCTCTGGAGTTGCTTCTCACTGAGGACCTCTGGGCTAACAGTGTGTATTTTGATTCATGCAAAAAAAAAAAAAAAAAAAAAAAAAAATTCTCGACCACTTTGGGAAAGGAAACGAGTCTGCCCGATTTAGTCAAAATGCTAAAGCACCAAATACTCCTTGAAAAATAACATTGGCTGCTTTTGGACACACACAGTGAGGCAGCTCAGCCTCCTTAAACTCAACTCCCAAAGCGCTGCCCAGACAGGGCCCTGATTCCATGAACCGTAAGGGCCAACTAAATGAACAGATGAAAGTGGGCTGCCGTTGAGGCATGTCAGTTCTCGGGTCCTTACAGCAGCTCCCCCGCAAGGGCTTGAACATAAACCCACCATAGCACTGTTCAGATTATCTACCTGGCCAGATCTTTTTTGATAGAAATTGCAAAGGTGACCTAGAATCTAGCACTGCAGTACATGTCGTGGTTGAGAGAGCTGATCTGGGGCAGAGTTGGGTTCGATGCGGCCCCTGCACAGTCGCTGGCCATGGGAAAGCCTCAGTTTCCTCATCTGTCAAGAAGGCATGAGGGTACAAAGTCCCAAAAGATTCAACAAAAGCCCCTGGGAAAGCCTGGGCCCCCGCCTGGCTCCTCAGAGAAGCTGAAGCCCACAGCAGGCAGGAGACCGTCATTTTGCAGGAGCTCCCGTGTGAATCCAAGGTCAGGGTGGGTGGGAGAGTCTCCGGGCTGGTACGCTCTGCAGCCACCGCTGACCAAGGTGCTGTCAGTCTCTGCTCCCGGCCCTGTGACCCAGAGAACGTCAGCCATCACGGTGCACGGCATCCTCTGAAGGACATCCTTCAGCGACCCACGCCCACGATTTTAGAGACTGCTGGAAATCTGGAGGAAACCTTCACAGATATCATGAGTCAACAAGATCTAGTAGCCAAATCTAAATGAATATAGTTTTATCCAAAGATCATTTTGGAAACAACCTTGACAAAGTGTCACTCGGCACTCGGATGCAGCTCAAATATTGTGATTCATTTGTAAGATGGATCCTATTAACAGCTTACAGGAAGAATACATTTCGCCCTTGGAGGACTCAGAATCCAAGCCAGAGGGACCTCTGCATGTGCCAATGCCTCTGCATAGGTGATCGGTCCCTAATCTTCTCCTGTCATATGACTTCACAAATCACTCAGGTCTCAGTCCAATGTCACCTCCTCCAAAAGCCTTTCCCGACCCCTTAACCGAAAAACTGCCCCATCTCATCAACCTGCACCATCGTCTTCCAAGCCCCTACAGTAGCTGGGATTGTCATTTTGCTGAATCCTTCATGTGTGTTGCCTCCCCCTTCTAGGGAGTCAGCAGGCTGGGTGCAATCCTAGCCCTACCCCTCTCCCACCCCGTGACCTCAGGCAAGCGACTGAACCTCTCTGCGCTCAGGCTCTCCATCTGTCAGATGAAGACAGAGTTTGTTGTGAGCAGTAGGAAAGCAAAACCGGGCAACACACTGGGAATGGTGCTGAGCTAACTGAAGCCCCTGGAAAGAGGGCTCACTGCCTGTCAGGCTCACTCCAGTATCCCCAGCGCCTAAGACAATGCCAGGCACAGAGCAGGCATTTGTTCCAGGAACAAAGGAATGCACAATTGGGAAAATGCATCCACCTCCCAGGACAGCTCTGGGACTCAGTGGGCGGGCTCAGCCCAGGCTGGGGCACGATGTTGATGAGCCGTCTCCCGCCTCCCCAGCCCCGCGCCGAGGCTATAACCTCTGTGGGCTTTAGGTTGCCACTCTGCTGATGTTGAGAGGACGTGGCAGCCCCACCCACTCCAGCCTTAGCCACCTTCAAGTTCGCCTGCGCAGGGCCCAAACTCCTGTTCCCTGCTCTTTTGCTACTATCTGTGCCCAGAGAAGGGAGCGCATAACCGTGCTTGGCAAACTGTCAAGAGTGACGCAGAAGCGAGGAATCATCTTCACAGAGAAGAGATAAACTACATTGTCCAGGTTTCTTGAATGACCAACATTTTAGAAATCTACAATAACCATAGGACCCAACGATTCCACTTCTGGGTATGTACCCAAAAGGACTGAAAGCAGAGTCCTGGACAGATGTTGCACACCCATGATCACAGCAGCACTATTCATAGCAGCAGAAGGGTGGAAGCAACCCGAGTGTCCACTGGTAGATGAAAAGGATAATTAAAATTCGGTCTAGACATATAGAGGAGTATTATTCAGCCTTGAAAAGGGAAGACATTCTGACAGGCTACAGCGTGGATGAAACTTATCTCACATGACATTAGGTGAAAGAAGCCAATCACAAAAGGACGAACACTGTGTGATGCCGCTTACGTGTGCTGCTTAGAGTAATTAAATTCTTAGAAACGGAAAGTAGAATGGTGGTTGCCAGTGGCTGGGTGGAGGGGAATGGGGAATTAGTGTTTCACGGGGACAGAGTTACAGTTTTGCAAGATGGAAAGAGTTCTGGAGGTTGCCAAGGGGAAGGGGGTAGGGGAGGGATGGACTGGGAGTTTGGGGTTAGTAGATATAAACTATTACATATAGGATGGATAAACACCAAGGTCCTGCTGTAGAGCACAGGGAACTCTATTCAATATCCCGGGATGAACCATAATGGAAAAGAATATAATAAAGGAGTGTATAAACTTGTGTAACTGAGTCTCCTTGCTGTGCAGCAGAAATTAATGCAATTTTGTAGATCAACTATACCTCAATAAAAAAATTAATTTAAAAATTAATTAAAAAAAAGAAAGAGTGCTGAGATGGATGGAAATAATGGTTGCACTATATTATGAAGGTACTTAATGCCACTGAAGTGTGGACACTTAAAAATGGTTAAGATGGTAAATTTTATGTTGTATGTGTTTCACCACACACACAAAAATAAAAATTGGAAGAACTTCATAATACAGTTGGTAGAGCAGGTGTGTCATTGGACCAATACTGATTGGGAAACATCACATCAGGGTTCCCCTCTGTCACTGTCCTCTCTACACAAGGCTGGAGCGAATTTCCCCATTTCACAGATAAGGAAACTGAGGCTGAAGGGAGGTGAAGCATCTTGCTCTGGGTCAAACAGCCAAGAAAGGGCAAACCCGGCTCTCGAGTCTGGTTGAATCTGTGGCCTTGACCTTGGGGAGGAGGGACATCAAAAGGCTGCTGCAGGAAGACAAAACCACAGAGGGGATAGCTGCTTCGGTGGCGGGAGCAGGACCAAGAGCTGACATTTCAGTGACAGAGAAAAGTACATTAGTCTCCCTGCCCGGAGCCCCGCCCAGCCCAGCCCCGAATGATCAGCCAGCCCCTGGGGCTGCCACTCAAACTTCACAGCCCCCAGAGCCCATCAAACAGCCAGGGCCACGGCTGCCACAGATGCTGCATCTTTGCAGCTCTACTGCCCTGTCACTCGTCTCTCCCTGTTCTCACGAGGGTGCGAAACGACCAGACAGAGGATCAGATGTCATCACCCTCAGCTGCCCACACCTCACAACCCTGGACAAACGATTCCCCTCTTTCTCTGTCCTTCAGTTTCCCCAGCTGTAAACTGAGGGGCTGGGTGAGCCAAACCTGGGACCCCTGGAGACAACCTATTCACCTCCCACTTTCCCAGAGCACCCCCATGTGCCCAGTGTCCTGTGAGACAAGAGACCAGCAGGCGGAGCTCTGGCCCGGGAACGGGAGAGGCAGAGACCTCGGCCCGTGAACGGCACAGTAAGAGCACGGGCTTCTTTCCCGCTCCGACAGACCTGGGTGGGATGTCCAGTCCCAGCCTCTGGCCTCAGTTTCCCCATGTGAACGATGAAGATAACGGTACCTCTGCTTATGCTATTGTTGAGGAGTTAAATGAGATATTGGCCGGGAAGCCCTTAGCACAGGGCCTGGCTCACAGGAAGCACCGTTAAACCAGCCTCATCAGGCGTGGGCAGAACGGGAAGCTCTCAGGGCTGGAAGAGGCAAGGCCCAGGGTCTGGTGCCACCTTCCTGTCACTGCAGGGGGACCTCAGGCAAGTGACTTCCGAACGCTGACTCTCTTCTTCTTAAACAAATATAACAAGGAGTAGAACCAGAGGCCATGTCCCATGAGACCAAGCGCTCCTTGAAGACCGAGGTCTGTGTTCTGGGTGCCGATACAGCCAGTGAAGTGATGGGTTCGGGTCCCCCCATCCTTTGATGGCCTAGAAGGTGCAGGGAGCTGACAGTCTGAGTCACAGTGGGACAAACGAACCAGACACGGTCGGTGATGGGTGGGGCTGAGTGACTAGCCATTGTCCTGGGCCTGAGCTACTCATAGCCCCGCCTCCTGGCTCAGTCTTGGACCCAGGGAGCTGCCCTAGTCCTATCCATCCCAGGTCCCTCTCTGTTCCTCTGCAAAAAGGTGGGCTGAACCCACCGGGTGGCCTGGCTTCCAGCTCTAGTAGGGCTGCAGGCTCAGTCGAGACCACCCCGCTGAGCCCCCACCAGCAGTGACCCCAGAGGAGAAAGTGTGCCTGGAGGTCTGACCACGTTTCCTCCCACCCCCGGGGACATGTGCAGGTGGGAGCTGGTGGCTCAGGGGGTTCCCAGACCCCGGAGTCTAAGGGTCACTTCCACATGTCCATCCATGCCTATGACCTGCATTCTTGCAGAGAGTGTGGCCTCTGCTTTCTGAGCAGTAAGCGCCGCTGTGAACGGCACTGGTGTCTGAGTTACAGCCGGGAGAGATGCGGAGGGGGCCCGGAAGTCAGGGGGGTCTCCCTGTCTGCATGACCTGGAGGCACCACTCATCTGTAATAAGGTGATACCAGAACCCACATCCAGGGCTCTTGCAAAAAGTAAATGCGCGCACTTAATTAAATTAAAGTAAAGTAAAGGCGGCCTGCTTAGAACAGTGCCTGGCACATAGTAAGGGCTCAAAATCAGTCATTCTTACTGTTTTATTAATTTTACAGATGGAGGGTAAGGGAGGCTCAGAAGAGTTGAGTAACTTGTTCAAGGGCACACACCTTGAAAGGGTCAGCTAGAATTAAATCCAGTTGGCCTGACTCAAAAAAGAGGGAAAAAAAGATGCTTTTGTTCAAGATGCCATGACATCTCAGCTGTGGCCTGACTGTGGCAAGTTTCACCGTCTGGGTGGCTCAGTTTCTTCACTCATAAAATGGGGAGATGCCAGCCCTGATCTGAGTTCATCCACTGCAGATGCACCAAGAGGCTGGGACAGCAGTGATGCTATAAACCCAGGGCTGATGAGTCACAGAGCTGCTCCTGGGGCGTGAGAGGGCATCTCCAGGCTCAGCTGCTTTTAATCACAAACCCCTGGGGTGGAAATGACCTGTCCCAGCCCAAACTGTCCCTGCAGACTGCCCCAGACGCCCACTGACAGCGAGGGAGGCGAGAGGGCCCCAGGCTGGAAGGACCTCCCTCGGGCAGGTGGCATCCCTGCCAGCTCACGGAGTCGCCTTCAAGCCAAGCCAGCACCGCTCTTAAGTAAATGGCACGTGATGGCTGCTAACCCTTGCTCAGGCTGCCTGCTCTTGGCCCTGACACAGATGCTGCTAGGAGGCTGTAAAAGCAGGTTTCATGGTCAAATCACACAGGGCACTGTGCTAGCCGTGCAACTGAGGGCCAGGCATGCCTGTTGCCCCAGCTTTAAGAATGGAGACAGCAATCCCGACTGCATAGCGCTGCTGGGGTTCAGTGGGGTGTCCCCTGCAGAGTTCAGGTGCCACACGTCTGGATGTCCAGGGCCTGGTGCACAGTGGTGGTGTAATAAGTGTGCTCTGAACAAGTCAATGTTACACAGTAGGATGTGTTGGCCTCAGAGAATAAACGGCCGGACAGAAACCAACACCTTGGACACACCCCGTGGGTTCCACGGGTGCGGGTCAGGGGGGTCTCCAGGTATAGCCAGGATGACGCATAAGTGCACTAAGGCCCACACACCTTGAGTGTGATCTTGGCACATTCACCTCCCTGATTTCACACCAGCCGACGTTTCCAACCCCTCTCCCTCTTTCCCCTTCCTTCCAAAGACAACGCCAAGATTCCCAGCCTCTGGTGGATGGTGGGCGGATCGTTGAAATACGAGATTCAGGAGGATGAGTGAGCTATTTGGCGGGAAAGGGGGTGAAAGGTATGATGGAGACGCAGGGCTCAGAATGGGCCGGAAGCCCGGGCAACTGTGTGATGTGCAGGCAGAGGTCCAGGTGAGCGTGACAGCCTGCATCTGGTCTCTCTTCGGTCCTGTCTTCTCCGGGAAGCCCACAAGACCCGGATGTGCTCAGGCTTCCGGCTCCACCCCCAGCACCTGGCACAGCATGGGGCCCATGCAGCTTTGGGATAATGAGTCCAGGATTTACAGTTCCTGAGGTTCTGACCCGCCCCTGGGCCATGAGAGGCCAACCCACTCTCCCCATAACTTGTTCTTGGACAGACCTTCAGATGCACCTGCCACCTAGCTCTCACGTCAACCTGGAGCAGAGATGGAGCCAGAAAACCACAGAGAAGGCTGGTTTCACTTTCCCAGGCAGAGCCAAGAACATCAAGCCTCTGCTTCCTCCGTTCCCTCCCATCGCAGGGTCCCAAGCCCACACAGTGTCTTGCCATTTCCTCCACACATGCCCCACAGCTCTGCCCAGCTCTGCAGGGTTGAACGGGGCTGGGTATCTGTCCTGCTTTCACAGAGGGTAACTGGCTCCTACGCCCTTGGCCAGAACTCAAACGCGCTTCTCTCCGGGGAGAGAAGCTGAGTGTGGAGAATCAGCTGAGGCCACTTCCTTCACTCCCCTTACCCCTAACATCTGATCACTGATCTAACCAATGGAAGAAAGAGGAAAAGAGAGAAGACAGAGTAGGAAAGGGGGAAGGGAAGGCACGTCTTCTACTTGCCTGAACATCAAACTCTTGCAGGAGGCCAGTGATGGTCTGTGGAAAGACAAGAGAGATGGTCAGTTTCCCGGGGCAGAGAAATAATGTCAGAACACATGGACCACTCCATGCCCTCAGTCTGTTAGATCTACCCTATGTCCTCTGTGGGGCCTCTCTAATGCCTTACAGAGAGAGACTTTTCATCTCAAAGAATAGCAGTCCAGCAGAAAAGTAGACACAGTAGATGGATTCCTTTTTGACTGCAGCCTTAGTGAAAAAAGATCTGAAGGTCTAAGCTGACCACAAGCTTGAGAGATACAGGACTGTAATTGCCTATTAACTGATCTCTCTGTCTCCACTTATGTGCTACACTTTTAAAGCTCAAACCTGACCATGTTACTGCCTTTAAATTTCTTCCACGACAGCCTATCATCTAGATTAAAATCCAATCTCTCGTGGGTGGAAGAGGAGACAGAGCATTTCCCTCAATCCAACAATTCTGAGCGTCCAGCCCAAATTCCATCTTTCACCACAGCTGACACTGGCAGGCCAAGCCCAGGAAGACAGGAAAGGGGCCCTTGTCCCCTGGGTAGCAGTGAAAGTACAGCTCAGAGTTGAAGCTGGAGCCACCCTGGGCCAAAGTTTCCAAGAGATGTTACTGGCATGCTTTCCTCTCAGCTCAGAGATGGAGTTCAAACACCCCCTGAAAGCGGAGGCCCAGCTAGACCCACCACTACCCACCATGAAAGAAAACAGCTCAGCAGAGCAAAAGGCAAAAGAGGTGACGGAAGGGGAAGGAGGACCCCTTGGGACAGCCAGGGGTTGGAAGATAAGATTGTAACAGCCGCCTGCTGAGAGAGATTAAAATAGCTTCACACTCCCTGGGGCTGGGCTGGGGTTAAGAACATTAGGGAGTTTGATAAATTCAGGTGGAAGCAAATGTGGCCAAAAATACTTCGTGTGTGTGTGTGTGTGTGTGTGTGTGTGTGTGTGTGTGTGTGTGTGTGTGTGTGTGTGTGTGTGTGTGTTGCTAGGAGGGAGTAGAAAAGCTACTCTGAACAACCCTAACCTTCAATATGTTAACAAGAGTGCAGAGGTCATCGAGATTGAGGACAGACATCAGGAAGAACTTCCCAATAGCAAACCTAATTAAAAACGCTTTGCTGAGTCAATCTAAGGAACTGGAAGCTTTACTTCGATCTAAACCTTGAAAGAAAGGGTCAATATCTACTTAGAGACAGACTGACATGTAACCTGGAGTTGATCATCTTTTAGATGTTTGTTTGAGAAGTAAAATTTTCCAAGGGTAGCACTGTGCTGCCTAAAATATATAAATGCTGCGTTTAAGAATGCATTTACCGTTGCATTCAGTGATGCCACTTGGGGAGTTTACCTTAGAGCTGCACCTGCACGTGTATGAAATGATGTGCATGTAAGATCCAACGAGTGTATGAACATCCTGCAGCACTGCTGGTAATGGTAATGTGGACCCAAGTGTCCACATACAGGGCACTGGTCAAATAAATGTGGTGGAACACTGTGACACTGGAAAGAGAGAAGCAAGTGCTCTATGGACTGATGTTGGAAAGGTCTCCAACCTAAGTGGTTAAATAAATAAAGCAAAGCACGGTATACTATTTCATATGGTTTTTCAAAAGGGATAAGAACATGTTGATATGTATTTGTATCACCTAGGGGTTTTTTTTTTTTTTTTGTATGTTTGTTTGCTGTTCAATACTGTGTCAAAGATTCAGACAGAAGAGGAAATGGATTTGGAGCATGAATAGTGAATAGTATTATAGTTGGCAAACTATGGCCCTCCCCATTCCTCCACCATTTTTTTTGTAAATAAAGTTTTATTGGAACACAGCAAGCCCATTTGCTTACATATTGTCTAGGGCTGCTTTCATGCCGTAACTATAAAACTGAGTAGTTACAACAGAGACCATGTGGTCCTCAAAGCTTAAGATATTACCATCTGGCCATTTATAGCAGATGTTTGCAGACCCCTAGCACGGGAATGATCTCAAGCATTCTGCTTCACCTGGCCTGGCTTCCACTACTAGCTGTGTCACCTATCCAAATGAACTTGGGCAATTCCCTTCCCAACAAGACCAGTTTCCTTATCTATATAATGGGAAATAGAAAGTTGCCTCCCACTTTCATAATGAAAAGTCCATGAAATAATGGACCTAAAACAGAGCAGCCACTAGCAGAGTCATAAGCCCATTCCAGTGGCAGCTGGCCTGAGCCTGGCTCCAAGCCCCACATTTTGTAACCATGTGACCAACCCAAGAGGACAAATTAACCTCCTGGAGACTCAGCTTCCTCTTCTGTAAAATGGGCACAATCAATGAACCTAGTTTCTAATCGGCCACAGCCTTATCCTTCCGTTTAGCATGAGAAAATCCATGAAGTATGACTGGCCCAGAGACAGGCACACAGGCCGTGGCTCATGCATGCTAATTTTTACTTTCAAAAGCATTTCGTTGACCTTAGAGTAACTGCGCTTTTGAACCTGAGCTTTACATTTTAAAAAAAGGTGTCTCATCACCGGCCGTTATGAGGCTCCGTGAGAACTGGGACACGAACATAGTTTAAAAATACAGTGTCAACTATGTAAATGAAAAGGCTTTTCACATCCATCCACAGCCGGTCCAGGATGGATCATGCCAGGCTGGGCTGTAGGGCAGGGGCTTCCGTTTCCAACAGGAAGGGCTTGTCGACCTGAAAGGTTTGGCCAAAAAGATGGTAATAATTGTAGCAACAAGAGCTCATGAGCAAAGCTCTTCAGGGCAGACAGGGTTCTAACGGCTCCACATGAATTAACCCACTCTATCCTCACCCTGGCCCCATGACATAAGTCCTAGTGTCACTGTTTTTTAAAGTTGGGGGCCTGGAGCACAAAGAGCTTGAAGGATTTGCCGGTGGTCACAAAGCTGCAGGGTGTCACAGGCAGGATCTGAACATAGAGAGTCTGGTCCCAGTGTACGTGGCCTTAACCTCTAAGCTATGGGGCAGACAGAGTCGATGGACAAACAGGCTTCATGCTGCAGGTTTCAGAACCACAGGATGCCAGAGGTGGAGGTGCTTAGAGGAACTCTGGTTCAATGTCCTTACTTCACAAAAGAGATCAGTGAGGAGAGGGCAGAAAAGCCAGCGATGGGTGAGAGGCCTGGCCACAGTGCCTTAGCACTCGGGAGCCAAGCTGGGACTTGGACTGGTACCTCTTGTCCCTTTGTATTCCTGGACAAGGTGACCTGTGGAAACCAGGAAGCAGTGGGCATGTGCGTGTGTGTGCATGTATACACACGTGGCAGTGTACATGCATGCGTGTTCCTATTGTGCACACACGTATGCCCATGTACGAGTGGGCACGGGATGGGGTCAGCCAGGGGCATCTCCACTCACCTCCCCTTTCTCCACCAAAGGTTTCACCTCAGCGAGGTCCACGTCCTGCATCTCCCGAGACATGTCCCTGCTGTCACCTGCCTACAAAGGGACAGAGACCAGGAGGTTAGCGCTTCCTGCTGAGACATGTTTTCAGAAAGGAGCAAATCTGAGGCCAGGGAGCAAGCCTTCACTTGCACAGCCCAGCAGCTCCTACCTCCTACCCAGCGCCCCATCCCATCCCACTCTTGCCCCTGGGGACCCAGGGGAGTAGATTTCCTAGGATGGGAAACTGAGGCTTACGGACGCATCTACACTCAAAACCAGGCCCTCACACCCAGTCCAGGACCACCCACCACACCGAGGACGTTTCTCCCTGCATTTTAGAAGGAGACCCACATCGCCGAGCCCAAAGTCAGGCAGCCCCAGCTTGACGACCGAAAGGGGACAGAAGGCCGCGGTGGCCGCCACAGGCAGGGGGGGCACTAGCTTCCTCCTCCTCCTTCCTCAGACTAGAGGGGCCCCAAAAGACGGGCGGCCACGCAGATGCCCCTGTGTCCAGCTCTGTGCAGGGCTGCATGTGGGGGGAAGAGGGGCAGGGAACACCTCAAGCCAAGGGGTCTGCCACTGACCACTCAGGAGGATTTTGAAAGAAAAAGGACTTTCGAGGCAAAAAGCACTGCATGAGCCGGAGCAGGGGTGGGAGAGCAGGGGGTGGGGAGGCCCAGGATGGGGTCAGAGATCGGGGTGGGGCAGAAGAGGTCCTCCTTGGCTCTGACACCCAGGCAAGTGCAGAACCAAAAGAGCTAAGCTGAGCAGAGTTCGGGCAGTGGAAATGCCACCATAATCGACTCCCTGGGGAGCGAGGCTTGGGTGGTGACAGTTACTGAGCACACACCTGGGTGCCTAATCAAGGACCTGGTGGCATAAACGTTTCTTGTTACGGATGGATAGTCAAACTGGGAGAACGAAGCGCCCACCAGTACTGGGTGAGGCACAAAGAGCCCAGAAGGAGGGTTCCGTGCTGCAGGCAGAGGCTGACGAGAAGAAGTAAGTGACAGGAGGAGGCCAGGGACCCTCAGGTCACAGACCCAGAGCTTCCGCATCGGGTACTTGGTGAAAAGCCGCCTGACCTCGGCCCTCACGCTGCTCCTTTCCAGGATGGGGACCTCGCCCCAAGCTCCCCGCAGACGTTAACAGCCAGAGAGAGAATGCAAGTCTCTGAACTTTCAGCCCGGGGCTCCTCTGAAGATCCAGCTCCCCGAACCCAGAAGAGCCCTCTTTGTGACACATCTCTCAGAGGTCAGCGGGCAACAGAGCAGGGGCCACCCGGCCCCCAGCCCTGCGCCGCCGTACATGGCATTCCGTGGGCAGATTCCCTGGGACGCTCGGGTCTGGGGCCCCGGCACGGTTTTCCCCAGTAGATAACCAGCGCCACAAGAATGCCTTTATGCAGCCTTTGGAGTCCAGGCTCCAGAACATTCTGAAAACAAAGTCGGTTTTATATTTGTGAACATTGCTGGGCAGCTGCCAGCTTGGAAGCAGGAGGCATGAAAAGCCAAGGTCTGTCGGCCTTGCTAACTCAGCGTGTTCGTGGTCCCGAGACCCCGGCCGTGGGACACCTCGCCTACATAGCCCAGGGAGACTTCCAGAAGCCTGGGGCTCTGGCAACGCCACCCTTCATGCTCAGAGGGAAAGGAGTTTACATTTCACAGGGGCTCCTTCAGAAGCCAGGGATGAAGTCGGGGTCTCCCGCTACCCCCTGGGCGGGCCCAGGCAGGCCTCCTTCAGCCCCCTGTGCGAGTTCCTTAGGACAGGTAGCCTACCCGGCTCCTTCCCTTCCCTACCTGTAGCTCCTAGCATCACAGCCAGGTGCAAAGTCGGGCCTCAACTCGCTTGTTGAATAGATAGATGAACGGCTTTTGTGCAGCTTCAGAGCAATGTTTGTACGTAAATTCACTCTTACATGATCACCAGACCACAAGAGTGAAACACTGTGAAAACAGGTCTACATTTATAAGGGCTCATCCCAGACTGCAGTTCAGCCCGGTGTGCTCACGTCTCCTTGGCTGCCAGATGCCATGATCCCACTAGACTGTTGGCCTCTACCTGCCCCCTCATCCTCTTTCAGAACAAGAAATAGTTCAAGTCCAACCTTCCTGGCTTCCCAAACATGCTCCCAGAGAAATCTCTTTACTCCACACCTTATTTTCCTTCCGACAACCCAGCTTCCCAGACCCCAAGAGACAGCAGGTTGAAAACTGGCACGAATCCCTTAAACATCAGCATTTGAGAATCGCTGCTTTGGGAGGGCTGGGTGAGGGCGCCTCCCGGAGCCCCACCCTCCATGTGCTCAGGGCCTTGGGGAGGCTCAGGGCGGAGCCCACGGAGAGCTATCCCGGTGTTTGTCTAAACGAGGGTGATTCTTCCCCCCCACCACCACCATTTGGCGCTGTCTGGAGACATTCTTGATCACCGTGACTGGGCGATGCTACTGGCATCTAGTGGGTGGAGGCCAGGGCAGCTGCTAATCATCCCACAGCGCACAAGATGCTCCCGCAGCAGAATTATCTGGTCCCAGTAGGGAAGAGGCTGAGACACCCTGGTCTAGACCAAGAAGCAGCTAGTGAGGTCCCCAGGACTCTGAAGTCTGCAGGGAGACCAGATAAAGCAGAGGGACGCTCCAGTTCTCCTTGACCAGGGCAGGGGGGTGCCTGCAGGCCCAGGGCAGCCTGTAGCTGATAACCGTAACTGCAAATGTCCCAACAGGAAGAGTTGGCCGGGACCTCCATCTAGGTCACTGCCCGCAATAACCAAGGCTGCCCAAATGGGCTGCAGAAGGTGCACCTTGAACCTTCCCCCTCCCCATGCCCCCCACCGCCCTCCCTGCACTACTGGAGGAGCAAGACGACAGTCTGCTTGCCACCAGCTCTGCCGACTTAGGCCACTTGAGGCCAGCCCTCGTCCTGTCTCTGTCGCCTCAATCCAAAAACTTCGCAGACTTTTGGTTCAGAAGCTGTTTGCCTAAAGGAAACCTTATAAGGAAGATCAGTACGTAAAAACTGATTGTCTTTAAGAAGAAAGCTGACGTGCTTTGGGTGAAGCCAGGGACATCTCCCAGCAGCCCCTCGTGCCCCCCCTTCCTATCATCTGCCACCGCCCCCCTGGCAAGACGAGCCCTCAAACACCATCTGAGTTCCAACAAGTGTGGACTGCACGGCGATTTACTCGGAGGTGGCTTTCCCGTACAGTAGGTTCTCATGCGACAGGCACTGAGCAAAGAGAGAAAGGACCCCTGATAGCTCCGTTGACAACTCTACTATGTGACAAGTCAGGGACCGATGGGAGGTGACCTGATTTGGGTGCTCTGGCTGGTGCCCCCACCCCCACCAGGTGCCACTCGGAGGGTCACACCAGGGTCACTCCCCGCAGCCGACCTGAGGCCCAACTTGGCTCAGCAAGCTCTCTCCCTGCACTTGAGACCGAGCGTTGGATGCCCGTCCCTGCCCTTCTCCACGGCCTCCTGAAAAGTCCCAGCGCAGTGTCAGACTGAAAAGGGCTGAGGCAATCATGCAATGGACAGGGGGTTACAGGCCCAGGCCGCACAGGGCACAGGGGTGGGAGCCCAGGAGTCCGACTCCCAGCCACCCTGCAGTATGGGGATGGGGCCGTACCTGCCAACTGTGTCTCAGCACAGAAGGAAGCCACTCCAGACAGGAAATGAGGTTGGGACAGGTCTCCTTCTGCTAAAACCCCACTCCATGCCCCAAACAGGGCTCCAGGTCACAACGCCAGCTGCCAGACTGGTTTATACCACATTTTCCTTTCCCACCTACTTGCCCAGAAGGAATTCTGAGAAAACCAACATCGCAGAAGTGAAAGGTAGCCAGGAGCTAGGCGGGGAGACTTGAGGATCAGACCTGGGCATCACCATTGATTGACTCTGTGATCTAACCTCTGAGCCTCAGTCTGCTCATCTATAAAATGGGCATAACAACTCCTGTTCCCAGCGAGTAGCAGCGGGGCTTAAATGAAACTATGGCACACAGAATCTGGCAAATAGCTGCTTAATTAATCAGTGCACTTTTCTGGTTGCCTCAGAGACCGCGGACATCCGTGGGGACACAAGTCTATGTTTTATACATTCTTAGTCCCCGAGTGGCCCAGCAAGCAGGGGACACAGAGAAGAGCTTCGGCAGGTGCCACATGGGTTTCCAGCAATCAGACCCAATGCACCATCACACAGGTCAATGAGTAACAAAGGCCCAAGGGGGGCGGGCAAAGACCTTTCCAGTTCAACAGACCCAGGAGTCAGTCAGCAATTAGCTGGACTTCATGGGTTCCAGGGAAGCCAAGACTGAGATTTGTCCAGAGGAGGGAAGTAGGTGACCTCGGGGACTGGGAAGGCAGCGGGCAGAGGCATTTCAGGCAATGAGGTCACGTGAGAGCTGTTAACCAGTCACCGGTGGGAGAGTGAGGGGACACAGAGCCTGGGATTCTCAAAAACCCTGGTAAAGCAGCAGGAACACTGCTTAGGAGTCAGGGCATGGGAATCCCGCCACATGACTTTCGCCAAGTCATTCATCCCCTCCCTGGGCCTTGGCTTCCCATCTACAAAATACGTGGCGGCGTGTGTTCTACGGACAGCACATGGTCCCCAAAGCTCAGGATGGATGGGAGCCTAGGTGGGAGGGTGCTGCACGCAGACAAAAGAGCCGTGCACCCTGGGGTCCTACCAGGGCCCCATGCAGCTTGTCTCTGCCTGGATCCATCTGCCCTGGGAACCTGGAAGAACGTCTCCTCCCGGCCTTGACCCCTCCCTGTCCGTAAAACAGGAGTCTCCCTCCAGCTCTGGCACTCTTCTAGCAAGCCACACAGGGGGACCTATCTGCAAGTTCTGCTGGGCCCCTAGAACTCCCCCGAGGCAGGGCCGGGGTGTCCAGCAGACAAACATCCAGGATGTGCTCTGGGAGCCCCAAGATGCACCCATCTCAGCAAGAGTGGCCAAAACCCTGCACAAGCACAGCAGGATCACAGCAACAAGAACTTCTATGGCACCTCCTGGGCTCCAAACTCTGTCCCTCCTTTGAGCTTTCCAGCAACCCTAGAAGGTGGACCTTATCGTGAACAATCTGACAGGGAAAAACGGAGGCACAGAGAGATTATGAAATGTACCCCAAGTCACCAAGCATCAAGATGGCACAGCTTAAAGCAACCTTAAAGGGGACAGTTGACCACAACACCAGCTTGCTCTAAATGGACATACATACCGTGCACCCAGCCCCAGGGTGAGGATGTGCTGAGGATGGGCTATGTGTGTGCCCAGGAGGCTTCTCCTGTGTGGATCAGCTGGGGGAGTCATGTGTTTCTCCCACTACCATGGGCAGCCCCCCAGAGACACCACGAGAGGCCCCCTTCCCTGCAATACCACCCGGGATTTTCCTGTAGGTTCTCAGCCCCCCTGAGCCACCATGAGAGGCCCAGCCCACGACTTAGACTTTTCTGTTCTCCCTTCACAATAGCCAGAAGGACTTCTGTGTTTAGCTTTTCCCCAGAGCGCCTTCCTGACATGGCAAATTCAATACTTTGAAAAAGGGTTCACTGCATTGTTCTATCTGTTCCTCAGGGAGGTCCCTGGAAGAATGTGGATCTGATCATCCCAGCTTACAGATGGGTCACCTGAGGCTCAAACGCCAAGGCCCACGTGACTCCCTTAAGGCCTAGACTCCATCCTTCGACGTGGGTGCAGGTGTGCAGGGCAGGGGCAGGCAGACCACAGCCTCCTGGAGTCCTTCAGTGAAGCAGAGAGAGAGGGCCCAGGAGTGATTGTTGATAAGTTTGCATCGATTGTGACGGTCAGCCAGTGGTCCAGATTTTGTCTGCTCCAGAACAGGCCTGGTTTCCAAGCCACATGAAAGCGGTGTTTTTTCCAGCACACTGGGCTCTTTATAGGACAGAATTTAAAAGGGGGGCGGGGGGATCAATGGGTGCTGCTGTCGCCACAACATCTTCCCCGAATACAGGGATCCCCGGAAGCTTCCAGAGAACAGACCCCCGTCTGCGTTAACCTCAAGGAAAGTAGCCTTGGGGTATGCCTGGCCTCTCTCTGCCTTGCTGTGAACGCATTCTTTGGTCCTTTCTTTGCCAAAGAAATTTTGATGCCAAGCTACCAGGCAGTTGGTGGGTTCTCTTGATGTTTTCTGGACCTTTTGAAACCCAAGGCTCTGGGGAGGGTGAGGAACTTGGTGGCCTTAACTCTCAATGTTTTTCTTAAGTAATAAACCTAGGAAAAAATATGGCTGGACTCACTGGACCGTCAAGAAAGTTCCCCAGTTGAGGGGAAGGGAAGTCAAAAATAGGGCTTTCGAAAGTCAATAAAACAGTGACAACGCAATTGCGGAAAAGCAGATCAGACAATCAGAATTCCTCGAGGCCCCTCGGCTGCTTTGCATGGAGGTTGAACCTCGGCAGCATTCAACGAACTGACTGATACTGAAAGAATGAAAAAGGAATCACTAAAGAGAAGACACACCCAACTGCATGCATTCCCCAGGTACCAGAGTCTAGAGCTGAAACGGAACTTGTCTGTGCTCGGCCAGAGCACAGAACCAGCAAGAAGGTCAGGGAGTGTGTCTGGGAAACAATAGCAGGAAGAGGGAGGGGCCAGCACTTGGTCCTCGCCCACCCCCTTCCCTGCAACACCACCCAGGATCTTCCTGTAGGTTCTCAGCGCAGTTTTGGCAGCCCAGCTACGTGTTTGGCAGAGAAGATCAGACCGTCAGCAGGGACGAGCAGAATGACGGAAGTCCAAAGGAGGATGCTGGGTGGGTTAGAGGATTTTTCTGAGAATCTGCGGGACAAGCACAGGCGGCACTGGATGGTCTGTGGGATAATTTGTGGAAAGCACACAGACGGAGCCAGTGTTCGCAATGGATGTGGCTGTAGTTTCTTCCTACAAAACCCTTTGTCCCCGAGATGGGACGAGTGCCACGCTGACAGGATCCTTCCCCGAAATGGTCCTGCTGCTTCTGGATGGCCTTCCGACCTTTCCTACACAAGAGGGCCCAAGTTATTTCCTTAATAAGTGGAGGTTTCCTCTGGACCAACATTAATTGAGTGCCTACTAAGTGCCAGGCTCTCAGGTCTACGGGGAAAAGGGTGAATAAGGAGACAGCCCAGAATGATCCAAGAAGGGTACCTAACCCAGCCTGCCTGCCTGGAGGGGAAGGCCAGGGAGGGCTTTCTGGAGAAAAGAGATAAGTTCAGTGATTAATAAGGAGAGGGGAAAGGAGGTGAAGGCTTCCAGCTAAGACAGTCCTCAGAATTACCTGCCTCTTAAGAATGCCTCTCACACCCACATTCAGAGAGGGCTGCCCAGAACCTTCTCAAAGCCAACAGGGTGGAGTCGGGGGGTCAAGATGGAGGAACAGGATGGAACCCCGGTCCCCATCCACCTCTTTAAGCAGAGCTGCACATTGGCGTAAAATTTATATGTACAGAGGTTTCCACAGGTTTAAGGAGGAAAAAAAAATCTATAAAAGATAAGGCCCCCAGACTGCTAACGAGCCCCATTTCCTACCACCTGTTGGAGGAACAGCCCTGCCGGAATGGAAACGCCTGGAGATGGAGCCCGGGTGAGCAGGGGTTGGCAGGTCTTCAGTAAATGAAGTCAAGGATTGGGTCAAAGAGAGACCTCTGTGTGGACCCGAATTCTGTAATCTGGTCTGTCCTGCGATGCCAAGTCAGATTCCCAGGATTACCCAGGTCTCTTCTCACAAGGCACCCACCCTGGAGAGCTGGGCTCCATGCACACCTGATCAGAGTCCCCCACCCCTCCTGCCCACCCCGCTCCAACAAGCCTGGGCTGGCACAGCAGGGGGCCAAGTGAGTGTCCAGGGAATTTAACCTCCTCAGGTTCTGCAGCAGAAATGGCCAACCCGCCTGTCTCTGTCTCCGAACATAAAGAGAGAGAGCAAGCAGAAGGGTAGGGCTGGAACCAGACTGAGATCAGGGAGGCAGGAAGGGCTGCCCGAAATGAATCCAAGAAACAAAGTTCAAGTTCTAAAGACAGGTCCAGAAGGATCTGGGCAGGGAAAGGTCCAGGGCGGCTCACGTGGAACAGAACCCCATCACTTGATTCTGGACAAGCAAGTGACCTGCGCAAGCCTCAGTCTTCTGACCTGAGAAATGGCAAGGATGTCTCCTATCTCAACCAAACCAGGCGATGCCCTGAAATCACAAGTCACGTTAGCCAGATAAGAGCTACTTACTGAGTACTGTGTCCCCAGACCCTGGAGGTATGAGAAATGTGGCCAGCCCTTTCTTTTCCTCTCCCCCTACCCATTATTCTGGAGCAGGTATCCTCAACTCTGGCTGCCTTCAGTACACCCTACCCCCAGCCCAGCCCAGGGAGCTTTGAAACAATGCAGATTCCTGGCATATCCCAGACCTACTGGGCCTGGAAATCTGCATTTCAGACCAGGTTCCCATTACATTTTTATGCGTTCAGCATAAGCCTAGCTTTTTTTTTTTTAAATAAATGTATTTATTTTCTTTATTTATTTTTGGCTGCGTTGGGTCTTTGTTGCTGTGTGCGGGCTTTCCCTAGCTGCGACGAGCAGTGGTCACTCTTTGTTGCGGTGCGCGGGCTTCTCATTGCAGTGGCTTCTCTTGTTGCGGAGCATGGGCTGTAGGCGCGCAGGCTTCAGTAGTTGTGGCATGCGGGCTCAGTAGTTGTGGCTCTCAGGCTCAGTAGTTGTGGCGCACGGGCTTAGTTGCTCTGCGGCAATGTGGGATCTTCCCGGACCAGAGCTTGAACCCGTGTCGCCTGCATTGGCAGGCGGATTCTTAACCAAAGCACCACCAGGGAAGCCCAAGCCTAGCTTTTTCGAAAAACTTCAAGAAGCAAAACATGAGTCCAGCATTTACAGGTGCTCCCACTGGTCTGGGTAAGTTTAGAACAAAGGTTCCTGCCACTGATTGCCAAGGAAATGCCTTGTCATTTGTGGAACTGATTGACAGCAAAGTCCCTCATGGTGTCCTCACAGGCGAGTACTGTTCTCAGTTCCTTCCATGGATTAACTCAATTAATATTTACACATCCCAGTGAGACAGTGCTGTCTGTTATTCCCATTTTTCAGGGGAGGAAACTGAGGCCCAGAGCTCCTGATTGCCTCTCTGTACTTTTCATTCAAGCCCTTATGCAATCACCCCAACATGCTATCATGAAAAAGAACAAAGGCTTTCAAGTCTGACTCTCTGGGTTCTAAGTCTGGCTCTCCCACGTTCAGTCACATGGCCCACAAGCAAGTCCCTTAAACATTCTTGGCCTTGGTTTTCTCATCCATTCAATGGAGCCAAGACAGCCCAAGCAGAGCTCTTGCAAAGATGAGAGGGGATGCGAGGATACGGCCACTGATCTGAAGAGAGAGAGGTCTTGTCCCTCCCCCGCCCCCTCCGCCTGAGTCAGGCCCCCTCCTTGCTAGAATCTCAGATGCTGAGTCATCACCTTGGCTTCCTTTCTGAAGCACAGGGCCTTCTGAGTCACGCCTTGGATGGGATTCTCTGGAGTTGGGTCCCAAGGAAGAACTGCAGCTTCAGGCCATCAGAAAAACACAATGCGATCTTTCTTCCCCTTCCTTGCTGAGGCAGCTCAGGCCAGATTTCAATGCACTGAGGGGAGGGAAAGGGGGGTCCAGCTCTGTTTAGATCTGGGGTCCAAGCTGGAGGAGGCAGCCCAAATCCCATCAACCACCGCTTAGCAGGGCTGCAGCCCTTTCTCACTAGACTGAGTCTGCTAATCTCTCAAGGACATACAATTCACACTGAAAATCAATCAGTCACCCACATTCTGTCTGGAAAGTTTCCTCACCAGAAACTCAGTGAAGATCCAATTTATTTTTGCGCCTCTGACAGCAGAAAATAAATCTCTCAAGACTGAGACCCCCTTTCACCGCCTTCAATCCCAGCCAGGAGACCCCTGGAAAGGGTCTTGGAGAGCCGATTCCCAGTTTCGGCTCATCCTTGGTAAGTCGTTCCCTGTCTCAGTTTCCATCTGTAAAATGGGTAGAAGTTGGACCAGGAAGTTGTGTGAGTTTTTAATTCCAGTCCAAATTATCAAACCAATGGATAGTAATCCTGGATTTGATTCTCAGGAGAGGAGACCCCAAGAGATGCTCCAAGGTCTCCTTGGAAAGCCCAGGCACATGCTACCACCAAAAGGTCTACTGCCTCCTTGGGCTGCTGGCTACCTGCGGGATCATGGGGGAGTGGGGCAGAAGGGAAGGAGGCATTCAATTCATTCAGCGTCTGTATTTGATCCCTGCTCAAGGACCTGGCCCTGGGCCAGGTGCCAAGTGATGGGGCGAGGCAGGCAACACCTTCCTTCTCACTCTCTAATGAGAGACAAGGTCCCACAAAGCTAAGAAGGGACATCCCAGGCTTCGATCCTTACACCAGAGCACCGCCCCTTTGGAGGTTTCCCAGCACTTCCGGACCACCTCTACCTCCCCTCCTCCCCTGACTCCCACCCTGTGCCGCTCCGTTCCAGCAGTTACCACCACAGAGGGCTGGGGGCTGCACCCGCACCTGCATTCCTCCCCTACTTGGTGAGCCCCTTGAAGGCAGGGGCCGGGGCCGGCACTCTCTGTACCTTGCTTATTTCAGTTCACGTTTGTGAAACTCAGTAACGATTCCAGAATTTCTATAAAGGAGGAGGCTGTGCTGGAAGGTTTGCCTTGAAACTGCATTTTTCATAGCAAGAACACGGTTTGTGTTTAGATATTTTGTTCTTTAGGAGAAGGTGAAGTATGGCCAATGGCCATTGGGAGGAGGCTAAAGCCCTCCTGCGTGGCCACTGGCTGAACTCTCTTCGAATCCTTAATCTTTCCCAGTAACTCAAAGGAACCAAGCAAACTTCAAACTGAAGCGCCCAGGACATCTGCGGAGAAGAGTTGGTCTCGGGCACAAGACAACCGGGCCCCCCGCCACCAGATTCCCCTCCCCCACCAGCTGCCAG
>NW_006773072.1:3184549-3185964 GCF_000442215.2 Lipotes vexillifer
AAGCCACAAATCGGTGCTGCCCCAGACCCACAGGGACGTCTGACAGCAGAGGCGACAGACGGGCGAGTGGGACTGGTGGGCTGGGGTGGGGGGGGGAGGGGTAAGGAAAAGAGCCACTAAATCCCAGCGTCAGCCACTAACGTGACCCAAGCGGTGACCGCGCGTGTGCCCCGGAGCGCACCGCTTTGCACACGCCCTGCCCACGGCTGAACCAGAGACCGCGGCGGATGGCCCAGGAACGTCCGAGCAACTCCAGCGGCTCTGCTCCTGCAGGGCAGGAGAGGCGGGCCCGGGAGGCAGGGGAGAGAGGCGAAGCGGGGGAGGCTGGGCGGAGGCGAAAATGACGCCACTCGAAGCCCCCTCCGGCCCAGGCCACCTCTTCCGCGACGCCACAGTGCCCACCCCGGGCCACCTCGGGGGCCGCACCCTGCCACCCTCGCTCCCGCGCGTGTCACACGCGCTGTGACACACCTCGGACGCACCCCACCACGCACACACACACACACACACACACACAGAAGCGCGCCCCACCCCTGCTTCCAGGCTGAATGGGCCCCCGCCCCTCGGACGCACCCTGACTCTGGGCACAGTCTGGGAAGCAGGCACACCCACGCCCCCTTCTCCCGCCTCATCCCCATCGCCGCTCACCCCTACCCACCGCCTTTCTACACACGCGCACTCAACCCCTCCTTCCCCAGACACCCCACTGCAGGGACAAACGCCACCCCGCACACGCACTCTTGGTCCCTCCCCCTGCTTCCAGCTCCAGCTCGCCCCCCGGCCCGCGGCGCCAGCTGTGATCTGGGAGGGCCCCGGGAGCGCGGTCAAGGTGTGCCCCGAGCCTCTCCACCCCCGACCCCGACCCCCAGGATCCCACTTCCTCAGCTAGGGGAAAGGTGAACGGGGACCTTTCTTTCCTCTTGTAGCCGAATCGAAACCCCTCACTCCGGCAGTGCCCGCGCCCCCAAAGCCCCTGCTCGCTCTCGCCCTCGCGCCACGGGAAGCCGAGCACTTGCAGCTCCGCGGGGCCACAAAGGGCGGTCCAGGAGCTGCAGCAGCACCCACGGGCGACCGACCCCTCCCCGCCCGGCGGGAAGAGGGCGTCAGGCTTACCTGAGGTTGAGAGAGAAAAGCAAAAAGAGCCGGAACTAGGCTGGCGGCGCCCAGAGGGAGCGAGGAGAGCGGCGAAGAGAGGCGTGCGCTCTCGAGCCGGAGCTGGGAGCCAGGGGAGGTTTGTTTATGCCCCGGAGGAGGGCGACTTTATAGGCGCTGTGGCCCCGCCCCCCGTGCCTCGCCCCGCCCCCGCCCTCCCGGGCCCGGCTCGCAGCGGGGACACACCCCTCGCCGCTCCCTCCTCGCGGGCGCTCCTCCCGCTCCCTTGGGCGCCACTGGCCGTGCTGGGGCAGCGCGCGGCG
>NW_006773072.1:3185977-3228969 GCF_000442215.2 Lipotes vexillifer
CGGAGCCGCCGCCTGTTGCGCAAGCCCGAGTAGGGGCGCGGCGGGGAGGGGCCTGCGGTCCCGGCGGCCGTTAGGCTCTGCTGTCCCTTCCTTCGGCCGGAAGGCCGGGGCCTCGGCGTGTGCAGCGGGCGTGTGTGCACCGGGGATGCGTTTGTGCGCGGGTGCGTGTGCCTCTGCGCGCTCGTGCGTGTACATGGGGACTTCCGTGTGTCTCTGTGTGACCACCTCCATCTCAGAGTTTCTTCTTCCGAGTCCCGTCGCGCCACGCCCTGACATTCCTTACGGACGACTCCCCACTTCCTCCAGGTTTTAGCTCCCGAGCCCCATTTAGCTGCCTCCTTTGCTTCCCGGAGACCCGCTCCCTGCGACTCTCACCCCATGCCCCTGCCTTGTTGCATCAGCTCTCCGCTGAAATGCACGCTCCCATTTAATCACGTCCGTCTTGCTCAGTCCATCCTACAGCCTGGACACCGCCCCGCCCCCACCCCGCGCACCGCTTCCTATCCGCCTCCAGAGTTCGGAGCCCATCCGCCCTTTCCCGCCCTGGCGCCCTTCTCCCCGCCCCCAGGCCCCTGGCTGGAAGGGAAGATTCTCACGCTTTCCTCTCCTGGATCTGCTGTCTGGTTTTTGACTCCGTGTTCTTAAGCAGCTCTGCAGGTCAGAATGCCCGGCGGAACTCTTTTTTATAAGGTACGTGCCAGGGCTCCACCCCAGGACAGTTGGATTAGAATCTCAAGGATGGCAGGCCAGACGTCTTTTAAGAGCTTCCCAGATGGTTCTAATGTGCAGCCCCGGTGAGAATCACTGCACCGCGAGAGCATCATTTTATGGGTGAAGAAAAGACCCTGTCGTTGTCCCCAGACCCCTTGCCCAGACTTGTGTTTGCAGGGAACTGTGCCCCTCCCCCTCCGTCTGCCTGCCGGTGGTAAACCTCTTCCCTCCACCATCCCAGGCTTTGCTCAAGGCAGTGGCCTGCCTCTCCTCTGTGCGTCCCATTTACCTGCATGGGCTCTGATATTTACCTATTCTGTCATTCCACAAATATTTATTGAGCCACTGCTGTGAGCCAGGTCCTGTGCTCAGCTTCTGGGAAAAGGAGTGGAAAGGCAAGGTCCTTTCCCTGGGGTTCGTAGCACAGGAGCCCCAAGGCTCATTTTCTCCATCTGCACAAGGAGAAGGTTAAGCTGAGCTCATTCACTGGGTAACTGGATTGAGCACCTTTTCTGTCCAGGCTCTGTTCTAGACTCTGGGGACATGGTAATGAACAAAAAGTTTGCCTTTTCCAGATCCACCCTGTTGTAGGAACACCCTCCCCGGTCTAGCAATCTGCAGGCCAGCTTTCTTTTACCCCACTCACATACATCCATTTTCCCTTACCTCCCCCATTTTGACTTTGAACACACATTTCTTGAGCCCCTGTGGTTTATTACCTGGCAAAACTATTGAAGGTCCAGTTCGAAAGTGGAGTAGGCTGCCTACTCCTTCATTAACAAGTGGAAGCTTTGAGGAAGACTCGGGGGTGGGGCACACAGAGCAGCCCAGACCTGCAGCCAGATTTGCCCAGTGGGAGGCTAGGCTTGTGCTTAGGAGCCCCAGCCTTGTGGAACACAAGGAGCAGAGAACAAGTGAGAGGACAGAGGAGACAAGGCACCAGAGGCAAAGAGAGGAGAAAAGAAGAATTCTACAGGGAAGGAGAATGTTCTGAGAGGGGTGGCGTTCTTCAACCAGGGTGAAAGGACATCGTTGCAGAGTCCACACCAGCTTGGAAAAGTTCTGATGAAGGTGTCGTTTGGGTCCCAGACTCCCTCTCATGGGTCCAACACAGCCACGTTTTCCTTCAGTGCTGCAATGCATTGCTGTTTCTGCGATGCACTGAGTACCAGATGAAGTGGTTTTCTTGCGTTTCGCTGTAGGAAGGACTGACTTGGGGGCAGCCCCGGCTGCACACACACGGGTAGAAAATGCTCATCCTGTGGAGCAGCCCCAGGGAACCGAGAGCTTCCTGCACCTCCGCATCCCCCAGCCCAGGCCAGCTGCGACAGCAGAAGCTCTCCGAGCCAAACGTGGGTGCAATTGTACTGAACTGTTTAAATTATTTCTCTTTCTCACTGGTCAGCAGTAGAATTAGGTTTGCTTAGTAAATGCACGTGTGCTGCAAAGCCATCACAGAATGAGACTGGATTTTCTGGACTAATGTCCCTGGAAATTTCTAGTTAGCAACACCAAATTTTTTTTCATAGGCTATTCTAACTAAAATGACCAGAGGCATCATTCATTCCCTGCCTTCTTTCTTGGAGTTCATGGGTACTCAGGCTTGAGAGAGACCCAAGAGAAAGCTGGAGTTCAGGGGAAGAATGCCTGATTTAAACACCCAGGAGCTGTGGTACCTTGGGCAGTTACCCTGCCTCTCTCTGCGTCTCCTCGGGGCAAGAGGAGCCGTCAGACCTAATGACCACATTTTATGAGTCCGCTGCTGCAGTTCCGTGTTTTCCCCTCCCGTTAAGATGAGAAAGTGTCCCTGAAAACCCAGCATCCCCCACTCTAGTATTGGGCTCCGCCCCCCATCTTCGAGCTTCTCCAGAATCCATGTCTCCCTCTCTTGTGGGTCGTTCTAATCAACAAGTACACGTTCACGGCAGCCACTGACCCATCCTAACAACCTCCCCTTCCTTTAACTTTTCAGTGTTTAATTTATCAAGTTGCTCACGGGTCAGTCCTGGCTTAACAATTCTACAAAGCTTGTTAGGAAAAACAATAGCCTTCTCCACCTCCACACCCCACCCCCCAACTTTCTTACTTCCCCCTCCTCCTCGGAAGCCAATTACTTTCATCTCTTTGCAGATCATCTGTATCTCATCTCTGCCCCTCGGCCAGCTTTCTACCCCTGGGCAAGTTCTATAATTTCCTGCCTCAGCCTCCTCGTGGAGAAGATGTACTCATAATGACAGAGTTAACTTCTAGGGTTGTCGTAAGAAGTGTGAGTTACTACATGTAAAGGACCTGTGAAAAGTCCTAGAACGGTGCCTGGCACGTAGAAAGCCCTTGAGAGAATGTTAGTCATCACCATCATCATCATCATCACCATCATCTCATCCCACCTCTCCTGACGTCTTGCAAAGTACCTGATTCATACAGAAATCCAGTAAATATTGGTCGAATAAGTGAGTGAATGCAAACACTTATTCCTGAACTCTCCTTACTTTATGCAGCCTTGCTTGGAAACTTTGTTGGGAGGGGAAGGGATCTCTCTACTTGCTTCAGGAGCCCAAGTGGAAGGATCTCTCTCTGTGGACCTGTGTACATTCTCCCAGTCCTCTGAGAGCATCCTTGACATATAATGTCCAGTTGTGAGCAATGGGGAAAATCCGCAAAAGCAAAACAATTCCAGAGGAGGAATTAGCATATTAGGTGTTAGCGTATGTTCAGGGTCTGTAATGAATCTTTTACTTTGAACAGAAATGGAGAGGTGTACAACTTTTGGCCCATAAAAATCAGGGTCTCTTTGCTCCTGGTTTGTAATAGTTTGTCAGGGATGCTGTAACAAACTGCCACAAACTGGGCGGCTTAAAATAAGAGAAATGTATTGTTTCACAGTTTTGGAGGCCAGAGGTCCAAAATCACAGCGTCAGCAGGGCCTTGCTCCCTCTGCAGCCTCCAGGGTAGAATCCTTCCCCTCCTCTTCCAGCTCCCGGTGCTTGCAGGCAAGCTTGGGTGTTCCCTGGCCCGTAGCTGCATCTCTCTGATCTCTGCCTCTGTCATCACACGGGCTTCTTCCCTTGTGTCTCTGTCCCTGTATCTCTCCTCTTCTTATGAGGACCCCAGTCCTGTTGGCTGAAGGGCCCACCCTAATGCAATATGACCTCATCTGAACCTAACTGATTACCTCTGCAAAGACCGTATTTCCAAATGAGGTCACATTCTGAGGGGTGAAAATGAATTTGTTGGGGGGAGGGGGGCAGTGGTGACAGGATTCAAGCCAGTACATAGTTAATATGTATTTAACAAATATTTGCAGAGAGACCTACTTACGTGCCGGCTCGGGGCAGCCCTGATGGAGCTACTCTGGGCTGATCCCACAGTGGTTCTTAACCAGCTTCCCACCAGCCGCCCCACTTCTGTCATCTGCCCTCTCCATTCCCTTCATCCCATGCTTGGCTGGCATCTTGAATAACCTAAATCATAGGTCCTGCCTAATTAAACCTTCTATTGCTCTCGCTGCCTGCCAAGTTCACCACCCCTCCCCCGTGTGTCAACGGAGATGTCCCTCGACATGTCCACATTATTCTCTCCGTCCTTCAGTCACTGGGTTACTCACCGCTTTCCCTTGGTAGACCCTCACGTCTTCATCTCTGAACTTTTGGCCAAGCTTTTTTCTCCTTCTAGAAAGCCCTCCTACATCCCCTTCTTTCTCTGGAGTTGTCACTCATCTGGGAAAAACACTGATTTAATCTAGAAAGGACCTGCCTGAGAACAAAGCTGGTGTGGAGCAGACTGATCTGGGAGCTGCTGAGAGCTGAGATGCCACCAGATTGGTCACCCCCATTTCAGCTCTTCCACCGTCCCTGAAATTAGGCACATGGGTATGATTTTCACTGTCAGTGAACGGGGAGTGGAAGTGATTTGTGTCCCTTCCAGATGGGGACTTTAACAGCCAGCCTATAATTCACCTCCTGTCCTGATCATTCTTAGCCCAGCCACACTGACAACTCCAGATGGTAGAAACTCCATCCTCTGGGCCCTGGAAGGAGGAAACTCAGAGCAGAGTCCCCAGCTGACCAAAGGGGACGTGTGACAAGGAGAAGAAATAAACCCTGTTGCCACGTGCCACTAGCATTCTGAGGCTGTTTGTCACTGCAGCCCAACACAGCCCATCCTGACTGGGTCACCATCTTCCAAGGCTATGGCAAATGTCAGCTCCTCCAGTAAAAGCCTCTCTTGTTCTCCAACTAGATTCACTTTTTTAAAAAATTCAATACGTAGTTGGTCTAGCATTTAAAATCCATCAGGCACAATGTGAAATGCTAGCAATAAAGAGATGAAAACGGCATGATTCTATAATTGGAATTGTTACAAATGTTGTTAAGAACACAGAGTCTTAGAAGACTATATGACCCGAGATCTCACCTACTCTCAAGATTTTAGAAAAACCTTCCTGAAAAGGGGGTATTTGAAGCAGGCAGCCATTAGACTAGGCATGGATAAGCATATGCTCTTACCACCTTCTGCCCCCAGAGCATTGTGTGTTTTCCTTTCTTGATAATTTCAGATGGCTTAAGCAATAAAAGGGGGACATACGTATGGGCTCATGTAGCAGTAATAGCCAGAGGAGTGCAGGCTTCAGGCATGGCTGGATCCAGGGCCTGGTGTCACCAGATCTCTGTCTCTCTAGCTCTCAGTAGCTCCCAGATCAGTTTTACACCATGTTGGCTTTGTTCTCAGATGGGTCCTTTCTAGAGTAAATCAGAAGGCCGTCAGTTAATTTTAGGTCAGTTCGTTAGAGAACTCTTAAACTCTGAGGAGGACAGAACCCTGGGAAACTTCCCCTATTTTCTCTGAGAGGTCATGGGAGCTTTGAAGAGCCTGCATGTATGTTTGGCAGCCACTCATCCTGAAGTTACTGACCCTTCACTCTCCACCCACCTTCCTGGCTTGACCGCCTGTCTCAACCACCACCTCCAACTGCACTTTCCAGCCTAACCTGCCTGCCTGCCCGGCCCGGCCATTCTGGCTCCTTCATCCTCTCTGCTTTGCTTGTACCTCTGTAGGCAGAGCTCCCTGCAAAAAGGAGCAGCAGCTTCTCTGTCTTGGGACCACACTACTTTGCACAGGGCAGGCAAAACTTAAATAATATTTGCTAATTGAACAGAAGGAAGGAGGAAAGGAGGAAGAGGATGTGAACTTATGTACGGACAGTAGGCTTAAAACTGCTGTAACCAAGCAGGACACTGTGGGGCCTTCCCAGGACAGACACCCGCCACCCATGTCCTCTTGTCTGTAGGAAAACTTTAGCCAAAGAATAAATTTAATCAGAGAAACAAGAAAAAGCCAAGGAAAGCAATCAAACAAGACCCAATAGTAATAGTTTACCCATTAAACAAAGTCAAGGACTTTTAGTTCCTCCTCAAGGGCTATAGATAATATTCTGAGCCATATCCTGTGAGCTGTTTTGCAGATACTGAAACCCCCGCCAGGTGGGAGAAGTTAACCATATGCTGCCCACAAGCACGCAGACCCACACAGGTCGGAACCAGAAGGTTGCTGATGCCGACTCCCACTTACGTCCCCACCAACCCATCCGAAGAGTGTCCCCGAGCTGATCACGTACCCTACGACCTCTCCTTAGCATGTAGCCCTTTTACCCTTTTCCTTGCATAATCTCTGAGCAAAACCTGGGAAGCGGGGAGTTGGTTTTAGGGGGACATGAGTCCACCTTCTCCCCAGAATTGCAGGCTTCCTCAATAAAGCAATCTTTTCTTTTACTCAACACTTATCTCTCAGTTTTGGATTCTTGAGCCACGAGCAGCTGAGCCTGAGTACAGTAACACAACCGCTAATCATCCAGCTTTAGGAGATAGGATGGTTCTTTGGCATTTCCTAAACTTGAATCTGCTCTTTTTGCCTCCGAGTCTGCATTTACCTTATCTCTGCAGGTGCTCGCTGACGTTCTGGGCAAAACTTTAGATTGTCTTAGTTGGTAGGAAGTTAGACCAGAGTCTGATAGGTGTCCCTGGGGGCTCCTGGCTGACAACTCCCCATCCACCATCACCTGGGACCAGATCAAGAAATGCAAAAGGACTTTTTGGGTAGCAACCATGAATTTTACTTCCCAGCCAGATTAGGGAAGGAGTATCACATGACTTTGCATTCCTTGTGTTAAACCCCAGCCACCACCACCCCTTTCCTGGACCTAGCGGCAAATTCCATCTTGGTCAATAAATTATCCTACCAGGCCCAGTGTTATTACAATTAGGGAAGAGAGTTTACTGCCTTCTTCCCCCCTCACAATGCTTTCTGAAGTTAAACCTGAATGATTCTTAGCTTCACCGCTTGCTGGGAGCGTCCAAAAGCACAGCTCAGCGCAGCCCTGATTCTTCAGGGGCCTGTGGCTCCCTCTTTCTGGACAGAGACTGAAATTTTCACCCCACCCCAGCATTCAAGCAACGTGTGCCCTTGGCCACCATCGGGATCACGTGCAAGAGGAGGGGGCTCTGCAGTGCACCCGGAGGAACAAGGTGCAAACATGCCCCCTGCAAGCTGCAAGGAACCAGACGACAGACGTGGACATGTACAGGGCAGAGTGGGCTGGAGCAGAAGTTAGGTCATTTTCAAGGTACAAGGCAGACAAGGCATAGCTGCCCTGTTCCTAAGCAAAGAACAGAGGGATGTGGCGGGAAAGCAAACAAGTCTTTACTTAAAACCCAACCAGGTTCGGGGCTTCCCTGGTGGCGCAGTGGTTAAGAATCCGCCTGCCAATGCAGGGGACATGGGTTCGAGCCGTGGTCCGGGAAGATCCCACATGCTGCGGAGCAACTAAGCCTGTGCACCACAACTCTAGAGCCCACGAGCCACAACCACTGAGCCTGCGGAAACACAGCTACTGAAGCCTGCGCGCCTAGAGCCCATGCTCCCCAGCAAGAGAAGCCACCGCAATGAGAAGCCTGTGCACCTCAACAAAGAGTAGCCCCCGCTCGCCGCAACTAGAGAAAGCCCGTGCACAGCAACAAAGACCCAACACAGCCAAAATTAATTAATTAATTAATTAATTAAAAAACCCAACCAGGTTCACCTGAGCAGGTGGACAGGTTTGTACCTAGTATTCTTTCTACAAGTGCAGAGCACAGACTTATCAGAGGGAAGTGCCACTTGTTCTGTGGGCAGTGTGGGCACTTTTAGCCCCATTTCACAGATGAGGAAGCTGAGTCCCAGACTGGGCTGATAGCACAAAGCAATCCAACTCTTGGCCTAGGCCTGGGAAGGGGGCCCTGGTGACCTGCAGGCTGCATGGCTGCTGGACAGGGAGCCAGTGACCTGAGCAGTTTGTCTCCGAGGAGGAAGCCAGCCGGAGAGTGTACGGAGAGGAGAAAAAGTGGCTGCCACAGTCCCCCGACCTTCCAGGGAAGCAGGGGACAGAGCCCCCAGAGCCATGTCGGGGCGGGGGCGGGGAATGGAGCCTGAGTGGCCCAGTGCACCCACAACAGACAAACAAGCCCTTGTTTATATCAAGTCCAAATACATGTTTGTCCAGGCAGATGCTGACTTAACCTTCGGCATGTGAGCGCCAGCGGCAGTGGACCATGGCTTAATCCTGAGCCTGTTATGAACCAGGGAATGCTATAGAATGGGTGTTACTCCATAATAAGAAACAAAAAACGTTTCAGAAACTAACGCCCCCTGTAGAACTATTAGAAAATTCAGAGGAGCGCTAAATACATATATATACATACAACCAAAAAAAAGTACAGAAAATTCAGTAAACAAACCACCCCACAGAAATAATCTCTACGGGTGCGGGAATCTCTCCGCTTTGCCCTCCGCGCCCCTGTTGCTGCGCTGTCCTCCGCGGCTCCAAAGCTCCCCCCTCCGCCACCCGCAGTCTCTGCCCGCGAAGGGGCTCCTAGTGTGTGGAGACCTTTCCTCCTTCACGACTCCCTCCCACTGGTGCAGGTACCGTCCTTATCCTTTTGTCTCTGTTTATTCTTTTTTCTCTTGCCCTACCCAGGTACGTGGGGAGTTTCTTGCCTTTTGGGAGGTCCGAGGTCTCCTGCCAGCGTTCAGTAGGTGTTCTGTAGGAGTTGCTCCACGTGTAGATGTATTTCTGGTGTATCTGTGGGGAGGAAGGTGATCTCTGCGTCTTACTCCTCCGCCATCTTGGAAAGAGTCCCCCTTAATCACTTTAAATATACAGTTCAGTGGTATGAATACATTCATAACATTGTGCAACCATCACCACTATTCATATCCATAGTTCTTTTTCCTAGCTCATGAAGATATTCTATTATTTCCCTAGAATCTTTATTGTTTTAACTGTTACTTTTAGATTTACAATCCAACTGAAAATAATTTTTGAGTATAGTGTGAGCTGACAGTCAAGATTCTTTTTTTTTTTTTTTCTTGGTGGATATCCAACTGGACCAGAACTAATTCTGTGGCGCAGGGGAAATGCCTCTCCCCACCACTATCTGGTACCACTTTTTTCATTAATCATGTGTCCATATATGTAAGGATCTGTTTCTGGACTCTGTTCTACTTCATTGATTTATGTGTCTACCCTTATACCAATACCATACTGCCGTGAATAATAAAGTCTTATAATACAAAAAAAAATAAAAAAAAAATAAAAAGAAATAAAAAAAGAAATAATCTCTATGAATATTTTAGTGCTTTTGTCCTTCCAGCTATTTTCCTATGGGTATGTGTGGGTAAATGTATATTTACAATCGTATGATAACATTTAATTGCAAATAGATATTTTGATGACAGTATTTAAAAATGCTAACATACTATATTTTTATATGTCTTATATATAAAGATACATATATGTTTATAACCTGCTTTTTTTTTACAAAGCCATACATGATAGACACCTTTGCATTTAAAAAAAATCGGTCCATACATTTTTTACTTTCTTCTTATAAAATGCAACATCATAAAACAGAAAATGCATCAAATGTAAGTGTACAGTAGACTAGAATAATTATAAAGTGAACGCCCATGAATTTGACAGCCGCCTGGCGTAAGACAGGGACCATGGCCACCCCCTGGATGGTTTCCCCACTACCACCACCGCCATCCATGAGGCTATACTCGTAGTGACACATAGTATTTATTCCATTACGTGGATGGACCACACTTCATTAAACATGTCCCAGATTGATGGATATTTTGGGTGTTTCCAGTTTTCTGCTGGGATGACTATCCCTGTATATGCTTTCCCAAACCCATCATTGTATAAAGCTATAGAGCAAAATCTCTAGGCCAACGGGTATATATATACATATATATATATGTGTGTGTGTGTGTGTGTGTGTGTATGTATATAATTATAATAATATATTTTATATATTATATAAATAATTATAATATATATAAAATATGTATTTCATATTTTTTTTTCAAGGCTTTTGATACAGTGTTGCAAACCACCTTCCGATAGGCAGTGTGAGGTGGGGTCCCAGCAGGCGTGCATGGGCACATCTCCACCCCTGGGACTGTTTGCCCATCTGATAGGTGAAAGCTCATTGTCTCAACGCATTTGCACACCTTTGTTTGCTGAGGAGGCCGAATGATGTCATTTATTTTATGTATTTATACTTGGCCTCCCAGGATTAGAAGTGAGAGGTCCTATTATTAAGACATGTCATCTCAAGAGTTTGTCCCATCTCTGTGTTCATCCCTAAGAAATAAAAATCCCATCTCACCCTTCCTCTCTCTTACCCCACGTCCGGAGCCAGTTTTCAGCTCCCAGGCTTGAAGCCAAACTCTGTATGATTACTTTAGACAAAGTCCTTGGCTCTAACAAAGAGCTTTGGGAACAGGGCTGCCACCCCCCTCTCTGAGCCTCATGATCCTGGGCAGACAAGAGGAGAGAACAATCAAAGTGGAAAAGAATTTGAACTCTATTTTTTTTTTTAAGAGACTACTTAGTTGAACATCTATTATACACCAGGTACTGCATTAGACACTACACATTTTATTTCTAGTTTTTACAGCAACCTGCAAAGCAAGTATTATAATCCCCATTTTACACTCGAGGAAATTGAGGCTCAGAGAGGGGAGGTGACTTGCCCAAGGACACACAGCTAGGAAGACTAACCAGTGTGGCTGATTCCCAAGAACCTGCTGTCTCTGGAGGGCCTGGCACCATCAGCAACTCTTCCCAGTATACGGAATGACCATCACTATTAAATGGCATCTGGGAAATATTATGTCTCAATCTGGGAATTTTCTTGGAGAATGTCACTCTTCCCCGGCAGTGGTACCATTGCTGCTTGGTGCCACATCCAGGCTGATGGAGAGACTGCTTCATACCTGTCCAGAAGGCTCTCCCTGATGGAAACTCAGAATGTCTAACCTGATGATTCTTAGAAGGAAAAAAATGAGGGGAAGGGGCTTTCAGTGACTAAATGTCAATTCCAAACCAGGGTCTTTACATACATCATCTCCTACAATTAGCAGTCTAACCTCAAAGTAGGGGTTGTCTCCATTTTGCAGATGGGGAAGCTGAGCCTCAAACAGATAAAAATCCTGGGCCAAGGATTCATGGCTAAGGTGAATAGCTGATACCTATCAAGCACAAGGTACTGGGGACTGTTATAAATCATTTGCATGTGATAATCATAGTCTTCGCCACATCTCTAAGACTCAGGGTACCATTTTTGTCATCTCTACATGATAAATGGAAACACCAAGGCAGAGAAAATTAAGTAATTTGCTGAAGACGGCCCAGCTAGTACACAGTAGAGCTGGGATTCAAACCCAGGCGATCTGGCTCCCAAATTTGTCCCTAACCACTGTGTCTGGAGCGTCCCCGAACCCACATTCTTTCTCCTAAACCACCAAGTGCCTTCTAAATGCAGGAGGCTCTACAAACACTCTTGTATGTAATGTTGGTGGGGAGATGCTTGGAGCCAACACTTTCTCTCTGTAGGTGGAGGACCTGACAATCAGAGAGAGTACATCGGGCCCCAGGCCCCCAGCCCTGTGACTCTGAATCCAGTCTTCCCACAATCCCAGCCAACACCACCTCTTCTCAAAGGGAGGGAGGGTTTTGCCGGTGATGTCACTCCTGCCTGCTCCAGGGCAGTAGGGCTGCACTCTGGGAAGGGGTGACAATGTGTTTAATCATTAAGTGCATAACTGTGGGTGGCTTCCTGTGGCTGATTATTAATAGAAGCTGGGGAAGGTGGACACACTCACCGACGGGCCAGCGGTTTCTGGCATCACCTGGGTGATTCAGATTTTAGGCCATCTCCCTTGACGTGCCCCCTGGCTGCAGGCTGGGCCTCTCACCACTGGGACACCGCATTCCCAAGGCAAGCTGCTGTCTCACCTTCCTCCTTGCTCCTCACCTACATCATCTGTTCCCAGGCTGGCTGCAGGAACTGAAGCTTCTAGTCCATGAGACCTGGGTTTAGATCCTGGGAGACCTTGGCCAAATCGTCTGACGTCTTGGAACCTCAGTTTCCTCATCTTTGAAATGGGCACGACGACATCTAAATCGCAAGGATTGGCGGGAATAATCACATAGCAGACACTCAGTGAGCTGCCACTATTCAGCTGAACTACCCTGAGGCTGCCCCACTGGAATCTGATTGCCGCGGAGCTTAACGGCCTCTGTCCCTTTGCACATGCTGTTTCCTGTGCTGTGAATGTCTTTTCCTGGCCTCTCGCTTTCTTCTCCTTGTGGGGCATCACAGTTGTATGAAGAGGTGTAATTAACTGCAATATTAAACAGTAGGGTTCTTTTTAAGTTTTTTCAGTAGGGTTCTAGGGAAAAAAAACCTGGCCATTTTGAGCCTTTTTTTTTTTTTTTTTTTTTTGCGGTATGCGGGCCTCTCACTGTCGTGGCCTCTCCCGTTGCGGAGCACAGACTCCGGACGTGCAGGCCCAGCGGCCACGGCTCACGGGCCCAGCTGCTCCACGGCATGTGGGATCTTCCCGGACCGGGGCACGAACCCGCGTCCGCTGCATCGGCAGGCGGACTCTCAACCACTGCGCCACCAGGGAAGCCTCCACTTTGAGCCTTCTTGACCCAGAGTTGGGCTTACTGGGCTCAAAGCAAGACACAGCCCCTGCGGGGTTTTGTTTTGGTAAAGGCTGAAGCGAGTAAAATTTTGATTCTGGCCAAGAATACCAGAAGGGAAGGAGAGAAGCTAGAAGGTAGAGGGGGAAGATCTTTCTGTCTGGGGTGCGGGCAGAGTCTAGGGTTCTATTAGCAGCCGGGACCTTTGACCCCATGTCTTAAGGAGGGGGAGGGGCGGCAGTATCCTCAGCCCACCCTCTCCAGAGGGTCCTGGTGACCAGGAGGCATCCCCTGCCCGGAAGGAAGCTTGGGTTGCCCAGTGTTTGGCTGCTCTGTAACCCAGCCCTGGAACCTTGCTGTGACACAGGTGTGGAAGAGCTGGGTGCCCACTCAGGACTGAGACTGAACTTCCCCCAGAGCTGGCAAAAAGGGAACTGCCAGTCAGGTTTTATCTGACTTAAAGAAAATAAGGAAATGGACGTTTCCCGTGCACCTGAGTGTGTGGCCAGAGGTGTCAACACCACACCTGCAGCAGGGTGCCCGCATCCCCGCAGGAGACAGAGCACCAGGGCATGAAGCGCTCCTGGAGAGAGCCTGCCTTAGGAAACAGGGTGGATGCAGGTCTGATGAGGCAGCTTCCTTGATGCCCAGCCCTGCGCTTTCTAATATAATAGCCAGTAGCCACATGTGGCTATTTTAAAATTAATTACAATGAAATGAAGTGAAAGATTAGCTACACTTCAAGGGCTTATGATAGCCCCACGTGACCCAGTGGCTACTGCACCAGACAGCAAGTACTTGCATCATAACAGGAAGTTCTACTGGGCGCCGCTGATCTGGACAATTCCCTGGGAAATAACTTTCTCTACTCTGCCTGACAGCAGGTGAAGACCTCCGCCCTTTCCAGGGACAGTTTTAATAATTTGCAACTATCAACATGGAGGAAGAGGCTTAGAAGAAGCATGGGAGACAATTAAAATTTACTCGGAGGACGTGTTCATACAAACAGTGTCTACCTGGCCTGCGAAGGTATTTGTGGTCATTTTGTTTTCTGAGACACATCTGTGGGTTCCTCCTCCTCAGACCTTCCAGGATGCCATCCGGAAGGTCGCCATTGCCGTTTCCTCCCATGGCACCCCTAAAGGAGGTTTTCTGTGATGGCAACATTGCAGTGAAGCCTGAATGTTTTGTTTGCAGGGCTGTCTCTTCTTTTGTGGGGCTAGCTCTTTGAGAAAACTCTCCTGCTGACCAGTGTGTCCCCAACATCCAGAGCCTGGCTAGCACAGAGAAGACACTTAATAAACGTTGATGGAAGGATGCATATGTTGCCGGATGGCAGGCTGACTTGGGGTGGCTGGCTTTAATGTCTGATATAATTGTATTTAAACCTTATTATCTCCAGGAAATTTCTGCCAACTACAGCCTCCAACTCTGGGCAGAATCATAGGTATTTAAGGGCCAGAATTGCTCTCTGTAGGGATCCAAGATTTCCCCATTGCTTTCTTAGGTTCACAGAACTGGCTTTAGGATTACAGGTAAAAGGGCAGAGAGATCAGTGACCAGAAAATGGGGAGGGCCGGGGTGGGGGGCGCGTCGAAACTCAGTACGCAAAAAAGAAGGAGAAAGATGGATGTAGGCGGGGCATTTGGAGTGGACAGGCCCTTGTGTCTGCCCTGGGCAGGTGCCGGCCGCTATGCTAACAGGCAGCCCAGCTGGAAGGGCGTCTCACCTGTTTCTCTGACACCCTCACCCTGCTTGCGTGCTTGGTCATGTCCTGCTCGTCGGCCACATCCCCCACGCACGCTGCGTCAGCCTCACAAGATGCAGGTAAGCCTCTGGCCCAGGCCCAGGTATGTCTGGTAAAGGTCACCTGCTGGGCAGCAGTGACTGAGTGTCACTCCCTCTCCTTTCCCCCAAATACAGAAATCCCCCATCTTGACACTTGGGCACTGACTTTGTTTTTAAGCATTTCCATCTAGATATTAGAGAACAACTGAAAACAATTTTAGTCCTGCCTTCTTCCAAGAAGCATTTGAAAGGGCATTCATTCATTCACCCATTTGTCCAACACTATTCCCTTCCAGGAGCAGAGTGTTCTATATTCCACTGAGTGCTAGACATTGAGAAACGGGTAGGGAAACTCTGCCCTTGAAATCTGGTGGGGCAAAGGGACAGGTAATCATCGTCATAATTATTCATTTACTTACTGAGGCCCTGTTCTAAATATATTCTGTGTTTAAAGCCTCAAAACATTCTTATGAGGGAGATCCTATTGTAACCCCAATTTTATAAATGAGGGAAATGGACACAGAATTTATGTGAAAAGATGTCACACAGCTCGTATTACTTTGCTAGGGCTGCCATAGCAAAGGAACACAGACTGGGCGGCCTAAGCAGCAGAAGTATATTTTCTCAGTCCTGGAGGTTAAAAGTCCAAGATCAAGGTGTGGCGGGATTGATTTCTCAAGTCTTCTGTCCTTGGCTTAGAGATGGCTGTCTTCTCCCTGTGTCCTCACATGGTCTTCCATTTGTGTATCTTCTTGTCCTAATCTCCTCTTCTGTTTTGTTTTATCTTATTCATTTTTATTTTTATTTTTTTATTTTGTATTGAAGTGTAGCCAATAAACAATGCTGTGACAGTTTCAAGTGCACAGCAAAGGGACTTAGCCATACATATACATGTCTCTTCTTTTAAGGACAACAGTCATATTGGATTAGGGTCCACCCTAATAACCTCATTTTAACTTAATTACCTCTTTAAAGACCCTGTCTCCAAATACAGTCCCATGTTGAAGTCCTGGAGGCTAGGACTTCACCACGTGAATTTTGGGGGCCACAGTGGCAGAGTCAGGATTTGAACCTAGGCCGGCAGCTCCAGAATCCATGTGCTTGGGCCAAGTACTGCCCCTTACAGAGAATTGCCACTGTGGATGACGGAGCCACAGAGGTCCCCTAACCTGAGGTTGGAGGAGTCCCAGAGTAGGGGGCACCAGGAGGCAGTGAGAGGGACTGATGGCTGGTGTCCTGCAAGCCCCCTCACCACAGCTCTCCAAACCCTCGTACCCCACGTTCCCTGGGAGTTCTCAGGCTCCAAAAGGACCTCCTTACAAGGCCAGGGAATCTCTCTTCCCCTGCAGCAGAGTGACAGACATGTAAACAGAAGAAAAATCCCTGCTCTCCACCAGGCACTCTGCTGGGTGCTTCCCCCCAGGACCCATTCAACTCAAACAATAACCCTGCAAGTGGGTGACTGGCATCCTGGAGAGGAGAAAATGGAAGCCAGGTTCTTTGTGGTCCTACCTTTTCCCACATCTCAGAGACATCACGTCAGAAAATATTCTAACTGGGAGGTTTATATGAGCTACAGGATTCAAGAATTCTATAGCCGAGGATCCACTGAGGATCAGAGAAGGCATGTGGTTTACTGAAGCCATAAAACTCACTCAAAAGTCATAGCTAGGACACCCAACTGGACTTTGAGCCTATAAGGGCAGGGATGGGGTCAGCCTTAGTCACCCTGAATTCCCTGCATGGAAAACCAAATGAGCAGAAAGTAAGCCTTTTGTACATATTTGTGCATATTTGTTTGAAGAATGAATGAACAGTGAATAAATTAATTCCTAGCCCAAGCTTGTTTGCTTGTTTTTGCCCCATTCTAGAATGGGTTCCATCCGTTCTCTTCGTCTTTCTCCATCATAGAACACCAGTTTTTAACACAAAACCAGCCAAAATAAATATGATGTTTCCGTTTCTCTTGTATGTGACTAAGTTTGGAGCAACACTAAGTTTTAAGTAGAATTAGTTGAAATCTAAGAAATATGTTTAAAGGGAGAAAAGCATATGCACAGATTAATGTGCTTCCTCCTTAATCACAGCAAGAATGAAATGCAATGGCTGGAGCTCCAGCAGCCATGGTGGACCGTAAAGTAACCTTAGGAATGAAATGTAGCATAGAACATGAGAGAAGGGACCTGGGTTATTGATATCATGGGGCACCATACCAGCCCTGAACAGCTCCTCTGGACACCTTGGACATGAGAGAGAATTAAATTTCTATATTGCTTAAACTACTGTTATTTGGGGGTTTTGGTTTTTTTTTTCTATTACTCAGAATTAGACAAAACTATTCCAAGTCTCTAGTAGAGAAACCTATTTAGCAGAGAGGCCACATGGAGAACTAGTCAAAAGCTAAGGCTGTAGATTTAGATGTACTTTCTAAAGGATCACCTTGTACAAGTTACTCTACCTTCTAGAATTTCAGTTCAGGGTTAGTAATAACTTCTACCCCGTAAGGTTGGTGTGCAGATTAAGTGAGATATATCGTATAAAGTACTTAGCACACAGATTACTGTGAGGTCCAGGCAGTGGAATATTCCCGTAGAGATCCTGCCCTGAGCACCCAGGCCCCAGCATGGACACAGGATCAGCTTTTGTCAGACGATGATGATAATGATGATGCTTTCCTTTCTGTCATAGGTGACTGTGAGTCAGCCCGGGCTTGACCATGGGACAGCCCAGGACTCTTGGCTGAGCCTTCATCAAAGGGGGAAGAGAGCTGCCAGGCAGGAAAAGGCACCTGGGGAACTCCCTTGACTTTCCAGCCTTTGCCAGCTCAGAGAATTCTCTAGAAATGTGGGTGAGCCTAGGGGGAACTGGGCTGACTGTTCCACCATACCGCAGGAATCAGAACACCACAACCTCTAACCATGAAACCACGTGCATTCAAATAAAAAATTTTTACCACTCTATGCCCCCAAACTGTCCAATACTTTAAGTTATAGGGACAAAAAGAAGTCTGGCTCAGACAGTTTTAGTTTGGAAGGGTTTGTCCTGTCTCGTATCTGTTATTTAAACAGGCAGGAAATTCATTCACTTGGTTTACCTGCCCTGGAACCTTGGGGAAGAAGCCATTTTAACTCGTTGAGCCTTAATTTTGTCACGTGTACAATGGGGATTGTAATACCAACCACAAAATGTTGCTACGGTATAAAATACAATTTTCTGACAAACAGTAGGTACTTAATAAATATTCTCTGTTCCTTCCCTTACCCACCCCAGCCCCCAGGGCCCCAATAGTGGGCCCCTAGAGGACACAGAATTTATTTCAAGAGCGCAAGTAGAGAAGGATGTGTATTTGTCCTACGTGATCTCCTGACCACAGGTGAGCCAGACAAGGGCAGAGCCCAGGCCAAGTGACGCATGTCCAGGTGCAGCAGTGCCTTGCAGGAAGGCTCTGCTCCCTGGCCTGGTCCACATCACACCAAAGAGAAATGTTTTAATGTGAATTAAATGTTAAGTAATTTGGAAGTGGCAATATCTTTTAATTTTTAAATTAAATATTTAAATTATTTTATATTTTAATTTCTGATAGAATCTGAGATATCCGAGATAGCAAGATTGTAATGGGACTTTGGAGATCTGTCTAGAATGGATAAATGGATTTCACCTCTCCTGCATGGCGGTGGATGAGAAACGGCTGCCTGGAGTGCACTGCGTTAGGAATTCTCTCGTCATAGCAACTAGTGATGTCTGCCCTTCATGTCAACTAGTGATGTCTGCCCTGGGCATAGGGCAGAAGTGTGACCATATACACATGTCAGGGCATTTTCCATCCCTGGGTTAGTCCCTTCCTATCATCTGGTTAAACCGCATGAAGCTAGGTAATAGCTAGGTAGTAGCTCAGAGACCTTCCCTTGGTGAAGGTCTTCTCCAGGCAGAGCTGGAAGTGAAAGATACATGGATCCTGTGTTAAGCTATCTATCCAGAACTGAGCACAGAAGACCAAGCATTTCACACACATTGTTTCTGATCCCCCCAACAACTCTGCAGCGAGACAAGAGGATACCTATTTTACAGATTAGGAAATTGAGTTTCTGAGAGTTTAAGTGACTTGCCAGAAGTGTAATGAACTGTTAAGTGGCAGAGCTAGAATCTTCCATTCAGCCACGCCATGTTCCCATGGGGCAAAGGAGTGGACCCTCCAACTAGACCATTACAGAAGCTCTCTTTTCCTTGGGCCTCACAGGGTTACCCAGGCAACCTCTCTGGTCTCCATTTGGCTTTGACTCTGGGACACAGCCTTGGCTTTCACCAGACAGTGGGGTGGTTCTTCCAGGGGTTGGAAAATGCCTGTGTTTTGTCCCAGACAGTTCCGCTTGTGCCAGAAGCACGTTCTCCATGGACTCACCTTTGAAAGTCATTTTCTCTGCATGCAGAGGCAGGGCCAGATGCTGACTCAGGGCTGCCTGGATGGTGCGGGTTGCTTATTCCAGCAGAACTGGGAGTGTCAATACCTGTGTTCTCTCCACCAGCTTCTCGCCTGTGGGCCAAGAATCTGGGGGGGCCAAAGCAAGCTCTTCGTGGGAGCCTAGGAGACTTCGCTCACCCTCACCTGCACCCCTTCTTTGTATTGCCTTTGTGCTAATTTTGCAAATGTTTTCATGTTAAGTAACTTTGAATAGGGAATAAATTTTAATAGCTTAACAAAATAAGCAACATAAAAAGGTACAGATGAAAATTTCTTATTCCCGCTCCTGTCCCAACCACTGAGTTTCCTCCCCTCCACCGTAACAACCAGTTTTGTTACCTTTGTGCAAGTCTTTCCTAGTTTCCTAGAGAAAACACTCTCATATCTGGACATATATGTTTATCACCCCACTTCTACTGGGCAGAAGTTAGCATATTGTATATATCAGCTTAGACCTTGTTTATTTCAAGTAACAATATATCCTGAGGCTCTTTCCTTATAAAACATTTTTAAAAGTCCTTGTTCTTTCTGACATTTGCATAAATTCTATCGAATGGATAACAAGAGTATTTGATTAGTCTTCACTTGATAGATATCAGGTACATTTCCAAATTTTTACTGTAAATAATGCTGCAGTAATACTTGTCACATAGTAACTGAGTGAGTTTATCAGTTGGATGAATTCTTGGAAGTAGGATTGTTGGTTCAAAGGGTACACACTTTTATAACTTTGCTAATATTGCCAAATTGCCCTTCATAAAGTTTGTGCCAATTTACACACTCACCAGCAATGAACCAGTTTCCATCCAATCCAATCTCATTAATAGAATGTATTATAAATAATTACATTTTTAAGTAAATATGATAGGTGAAAATGGTGTCTCAGTTATTTTAATTTAATTATCTCTTATTTTGTGTCAAGCTCTACATCTTTTTAATATTTTTAAAAGCCATTTAGGGGGTTCCCTGTTGGTGCAGTGGTTGAGAGTCCGCCTGCCGATGCAGGGGACACAGGTTCGTGCCCCAGTCCGGGAGGACCCCACATGCCGCAGAGCGGCTGGGCCCGTGAGCCATGGTCGCTGAGCCTGCGCGTCCGGAGCCTGTGCTCCGCAAAGGGAGAGGCCACAACAGTGAGAGGCCCGCGTACCGCAAAAAATAAAAATAAAAATAAAAAGTTTTGCATTGACACCTATTAGTGAGACTTGTCTCTTTGTGTGCAGCTGTGCCTCCAGGAGCACGTGGACGGCAAGATTGCCATGGCAGGAAGAAAGGGAGGAGGTGTGATGACCTGCAGCTGACACAAGTCACTTTTGCTCATCGTCTGTTGACCAGAAACAGATATGGGGTCCCAAAGTAAGTAGAAAGGATCAGGTAGATATGGGGTGAGCGTTAACGTCTTCTGCCACAGGTGTTATCATTAGTGTCTGTATGTTATAATGGTATCACCAATAACAATGGGAATGTAAAATGCTTTCTGCTTTGGGGATGGATAAGAATCGTTTTGTGAAACATGTGTGTTAACTTTCCTACTCCTCGCTGAAGCCCTATGAGGTGGGTCAGAGCATGATCCCCATGTACAGCTGACTCAACCAGGGAGAATGAAGTTAAATAACTTTCTCTCCATGGCTGGCTAGGAGAGGAACAGGCAGCCTGCTGTTAGCGCTCACTGGATCACTTCATTAGACAGCTCATGGGAATGGAAGCGTGTTAACTGCAGGTGAGCTGGTAATAAGACGTCATTCTACTGCACACCTGCATCTTGGAAGAAGAGAAAGGGGTATAGTGACAGCTTCTTTGATAAGACTTGGGCAGAACTGAGATTCCCTCTCAGGAGCAAATCACGGTTGTCGTCACCTCTCTGGTGGGTTTCAGCGGAGAAACATGAGCGATCTAAACCGTCCATCATTCGAGGAAGAGAACAGTGTTGGAAGACAGTTGTTTCATACAGAGCCCTGAGTATGTGCCAGGCTCAGACATTTGTGTCATTTAATTGTCACAACCAGCCTGTGAGGAGGCATTATCACCCCATTCTCCGGATGGGAGCTGAGGCTCATGGAGGTGAAGTGGCTGGACCAAGGTCATAAATGGAGCAGGGTCAGGACTCAAATCAAGTCCTGTATTGTCAAAACCCACGCTCTTGGCTACACCCATAGTCCACCCCCAGCTAAGATGCCAAATGATCTTGGAACATGCTTGGAGCAGGAGGGAACAGCCTGGAATTGGAATCAGAAGACCCGGACTGGATTCCTGATAACTGTGTCCTGGAGCAAGTGACCTAAACCCTCTGTGCCTCTGTGTCTTTAAGCACATGATAGACTTAATGTACGGTACAGAATGTGAAAGCGCTCTGCAAACAGTAAAATCTGGGAAAAATATACAAGCCCTTGCTTCCTCCTCTCTCCTCCCTCTCCTGTGCCTGCTTCCCAGTCTTAACCTCTAGGGAATATTTAAGTCCCCTTCCTGAGCTCTGGACCAACAGGCTGTCCTCCTAAGATGAGGCAGAACAAGGTTCAAGCTTGCTCTTTCAGTGAATAAGAAACAATCCCATTTGTGCTTATAAATGTTCCCATTTTAGGAAGAAATTCCAGGGTCTCATAATGTAGGAAAGAGCATAGGGAGGGGTGGCTGCTTCATGCCATCCTGCCTTCTAATTGCACAGCAATCCAGGGACGTGACGGTGATGGGCACACCCTGGCCACTGCATTTCCCAGTGAGGTACACCGAGGTCAGAGGAGCCCGCACCTTCCTGAAAGGCTCGCGGCAGAGAGGTGATGGGATCTGGGCTGTCTGATTCCACACTCCCTCCTGCCTCACCTGCCCTGTCTCCCCATTCCCTTTCCCAGCTGATGACTTCACTCTCCACTCTGGGCTTGTGGGTGTTGCCCTCTGGCTGAAATTAGGCAAATCCCAGATCTTAGCTCAAGAAATAATGGGCCCCAAGAAGTCAGATTTAGCTTAACGAAACATCACGGGGATTACCCAGGGGGGTTTTATTAAGTCGGAAAGCTAAGCTAGAAAGCATCTCTTCTTGCAGGGCTGCTTCTCACGGGCACAGATAAAGCAGGTCCTGCTCTGCTGCTCAAGGACGTGGTGGAGTCTGCAGAGCTTTCTGAAGGCGGTTCCTCAACTTTCATGGGAAGGAGATGAGTCAAGCTTGGGGAATCTACTTTGAGAAGGGGTCCAGGTGGCACCCCCAGGGGCCTCCCCGCCTGGCTGCCATCATGGTGTACATGTGGGTGCCTCCCTGCTCCTACGAAAGTCCCTTCGCACCACCCAGGGCTGGGGAAGGGAAGCAGGAGGACCACTCCGGAAAGCTGGGTTGGTTCAGAATCCAGTCCCAGTGGAGTTGATCTGCGGCAGCCACGGGCACCCATCTTTAAAAGGCCCTTGCAGGGCTTGTACGGAGATTAAATGCATGGATTCATTTATTTTTCAATTATTGCTTCATCCATTTTGCCCATCGCATTGAGGCCGGCCATTTGTCAGGCACGAGGACTCCAACGGAGCCTCGGAAAACATGTGCTCGCCCTGGTGGAGCTTACCAGCGGGAGGAGACAGGTGGTATCACAAGATGACCTGGAGAGCCAGGTGAGCTAAAACGTAACCAGAGTGAGAGGGGGTGGGTGGGAGCACCATCCAGGAGATGCTGAGAAGACCTGAAAGACAAGAAACGTCCCCTGCAGATGGGGTGGAGCAAAGGAAGGTTCTGGTAAAGGAGAGAAAGGAAGGCAGTGGGCGGGCTGGAGTGCAGGAAGAAGGGGCTGAGTGGATTGAGAGGGAGGTTCCCCAAGCTGGTGGGTGTGCCCAGGAGCTCAGGTTCCCTTCCAGGGTGAGGGGAGGCCTGAGATCCTCGGCAGGGGAGCCAGGAGATGATTTGACTGCTGTGTGCAGGTGTGGGGCAAGGTTGGAAATTCAGCGATAAGGAGGAAACTACCGCAGCTGTCCTGGTGAGAGGTGACAGTGCCAGGTTCCAGCCTAGGGTGGGCAGGTCACGTGGAGGGAAGGGACAGAGCCGAGATGCGTTTTGGAGGTGTTACTGGTATGCTATCCAGCCCAGACCCTGGCACATAATAGGTGCTCAGTAAACATTAGCTCCCTCTGCTGTGGGCTCTGAGCGTGATTAATTTCCACACTCTCCCTGCCTAGCTTGGCCCTTGTATACAGTAGATGCTCATGGGCATTTGTTGTGCTGAACTAAACACCTTTTACCTGTGTGACCTCAAGGAAGTCCAGTAACACCTCCATGTCTCAGGTTGTGCATCTGTAAAATGGGCATGATACCGAGACCAACCTCATAGAGTTGTTGTGAGGATTCAGTAGGTTTAGAACAGGGCCCGACACCTAATAAAAATTAGCAAGTGGTCGTGATTAGTTTTATTATCATTATCATTATTTACCTCTCCCCTTCACTCTTCCTCCCGCAGACATCCTGATCTGGCTAACGTGAGTCACCTAGAAATGCTATCATACCCTGCGCGGTTTATTGTACAACAAAGATTACCCCACTTAAAAATCTCCCACTAGACATCCACACAAGTAAAACAGCCTTTCTTAATGGTCTGAGCCCGGAACCCATTTCTCTTTTGCATAGACACTTGAAGGGGTTTTTGCGCGGAGTTAACATTCCCTGAATTTTCTAGGATGTAACTACCATGTAAATTGAGGGAAATTTGTGCTTTGTTGGCTCTGGGGTCTTTTCAAGAGTTGTTCACCGTTTTAGAAAATCACATCGCTCCCAGAAGTGCTTTTCGTCACCAACAGAGCACACCCAGGTTGGTCTGTATCTGTAACTATTCATGGTGATTTTTTTTATTTATAGGTGTAGGGCAATCTGACTGCTTCGTTATGTCTTCCAGTACAGTCTTGCCCGAGCGTTTACATATCAAAATACGTATCAGTGTATTGCAAAACATTTTCCTCTTATTCCTCCTTTGTATTAAAGTTAGAGCATCATATATATTTTCTTAAAATCATACATCAACTATGCTCCAATATAAAAATTAAAAAAATTTTTAAAAGAAAAAAATATCATATGTAAAAGCAGCTTATACTATGATTTTGATTTCCAGATAGTACAGGATTACTTTTAAAGGGGGGCATAGAGTCGCTGATTTTTGCTAGGAGATAAGTAGGTCAGGAAGAGGAAGTGCCTTGGTAGAGGGTCATGGTGGAATTTGAGGCATGTAAACATCACTTAGGGAAGTTACTTGACGCTCCTCCAGTAATTCCTCCCTGGCCTCTAGGTTGCACTTTCTTCTGGTCTTTAAGACACCAGCAATATCCATGTGTCTTTGCCCTTAAATGGCTTTAGAAATAATTAAGGGTTTTTGCTCTTCAGGATATCGGTTGCATATATTTGTCTTTTACAGGGCAAGGGGCCCGGCTGGGAGGCAGAAGTCCTCAGTTTGAGTTCCCTCGTGCGGCTAACCTGGGGACCCTGTACTTCTCTGAGCTTCTGTTTCCCCATCTGTAAAAGCAAGAATGATAGTCCCATCTCCGAGGGGGCAGTGTCTGGGGATGTGTAAAGGGTCCCGTGAGCACAAGGCAGCTTGCCCTGGAGGCTGGGGCCCCAGGCACTGTGGGAAGTAAGTCAGGACGCCCTGGAGAGTCAGGCATGCTGAGAAGGCCTCCAGATCCGCTCTGTCCACCCCTCTCCCTCACCCCTCCCGCCCCCGTCGGCGCTGCCACCCCAGGGCTGCAAGGCTTACCTTCAGTTTGCCCATCCGCAAAGCAGGCACAGAACCCACTCACCAGATGTGTCCTAAGGCCCGTTTGCCCACGAAAGTCCCATGAGATTAATTTAAGGTTAAAGTTCTTCACGGAAAGGGGACATACGTTTACTCAGAAAAAATATCTCTATTCTAATAATGCAAAGAAGCTAAACCCCAAACCTTCCACATGTCTGGAAATAGCCTCAGGAGGAAAAATGACTCCCAGGGAGGAGGGTGATGACGGTCACTTCCACGTGCTGCGCCAGCTCCCAGGCAGGCCTCCTGTGTCTGAGCTGTGAGCAAAAGGCTTTCCCTCCTCGGACACCGGGTCAGCCCAGGACCATCCATCTTTCATTTGATGAGCACCTTCCCCCAGCCAGGCCCCTCGGGTTGCTCCAGGTCAGTGAGGAGATGGGTACAGAGAAAACTAAGCACAGGTTTGTGTGCCCACTGGATGACTGAGGTAGCCTCCAAAGTGACGGAAGCACAGGGGGGCCAGGTGTTAGGGAAGGTGCTCGAGAAGCACCACACGAGATAACATTTTTAGACGAAGAGGAGGATTAGAAGGCATGGCAGTTCCAGGCAGTGGGAACAGCAAAGGCATGGAGGCATGAGAAAATGTGACGTGTTTAAGACTGATTAGTAATAAATTTATTGGGCATAATATGGGGGTTGGAAAATCTAGAATCGAGTTTAATTGGGTAGATGGGGGCCAGCCAAGAAGGCCCTTGTAGACTCTCATAAGGATTTTTTTTTTTTTTTTTTTGCCACGCCTGGCAGCACGTGGAATCTTAGTTCCCGACCAGGGATCGAACCTGCTCCCCCTGCACTGGGAGCACAGAGTCTTAACCATTAGACCTCCAGGGAAGTTCCTCATAAGGAATTTTGATTGCCCTTTGGGCACTTGGGAACCATTGAAGTTCTGCAAGCAGGAGAGGACATAGATTTGTGTTTTCAAAAGGGCTTGATGTCTTCCATTGGGTAGTGGAAGCACAGAGCAGGGAGAGAGTGGGTGATGGTTATAAAGGGAGAGACCACGGAAACTGAACTGAGGCTGTGGCCATGGGAATCATTAAGAGGAGGTGGGGCTGAAAGATGCTAAAGAGAACAGAGCGATCAGAGTACAGCCTGAGTGGCTATCACCAGCAGGTACCCGGGCAGAGAAAATGTGCCCAGAGGTGTAAAGGACAAAGCTGAGGATCTGAGATACAAGATGATGATGAGTTTTATATGGGTTGCACCTGATGTGGGACAATGTCACACGAATCTTTGGACCAATCCCGAGAGTTGGTTGGTCCTGGGATATTTGTTCTTCAGAGAGAGAAAGTGACTTGCTCAAGGTCACACCTCCAGGAAGCAAGCCATGATTACATCTGCTTATTAACTGGGACCCTGAAGGACAGAATTTTGAAAGCCCCTCTCAGAACTCTTGGTTGTCTGCTGCTGTGACCCTGAAATGTGTTTCAGCATCTAAGGAAGGGTGTGGGTTGTCCTCATGGGAACGCTGCCTGGATGTCATGGCATTGTGAGCCTCACGAGCTATCCTGGGAGAGAAGATACAAAGCCATCACTCTGAGCAGAAGGGTCTTTGGTTACCATGGTGACTGGGGATGGTGAGAGAAGCTTCTAGTTCTCGTTGTTAAAAACAAACAAAAACAAAACAAAACAAAGTGAGGCGTGGTTCCTTCTGTGTTAAGTTATAAAATGCCTGACATGTTCTCGGAATCTGGATGCCTGTCCTCTCTTCTCTCTTCCCTTTGACTTGTGAATTTCTCATTACTGCTAAATAGGTCAGTTGAACTGGAAACCTTAATTGTTTGTGCTGTTGGATGCCAAGGTTCCTGCCTGGCCTTCCTCACCTGGCTCAAGTTCACACACACTTCAGAGCCCGACTCAGATGTCCCCTTCTCCTTGAAGCCCCCCACCTCCTGCTTTCTGGCTCCATGGCCCCTGCAACATGCCCTTGGCTGATTGAGGAGGTCACTGCCTCTGGAGCCCTCCTGCAGCACTGATGTGACCCCTCCTGGGTCACCTAGACTCTACCTAGACTCTGAGTGTTCTCTCCTTTGTATCTTCCCACCTGGGATGTGACTGCCACCAAATTGTTGAATGAATCAATGAACAAAGGGATCAAACCATGCGTGAATTTAAAGGACAATAGTAAGATACTGTAATGAAAACACTGTCTTTGATACATTTTAAATATTTTATTACAATATTTTTATAAAACACATACTGAATCCAAAACAATCCTGTAGTGCCTGTTTCAGTTCGTTCAGGCTACTGGAACAAAAATACCATAGACTGGGTGACTTCAACAACAAACACTTGTTTCTTACACTTCTGGAGGCTGTGGAGTCCAAGATCAAGGCCCTAGCAGGTGAAAGCTCACTTCCTTGTTGGTAGACGGCCAGCTTCTCACTGTGTCTTCATGTGGTGGAAGAGGGTGAGGAAGCCCTCTGGGGTCTTTTTATTTTTTTTTTTTGCGGTACGCGGGCCTCTCACTGTTGCGGCCTCTCCCGTTGTGGAGCACAGGCTCCAGACGCACAGGCTCAGCGGCCATGGCTCACGGGCCCAGCCGCTCCGCGGCATGTGGCATCTTCCCGGACCAGGGCACGAACCCGTGTCCCCTGCATCGGCAGACGGACTCTCAACCACTGCGCCACCAGGGAAGCCCTGGGGTCTTTTTTATACGGGCACTAATCTCATTCACCAGGGCTTCACCTCAAGACCTAATCATCTCCCAAAGACCCCACCTCCTAATACCATCACATTGGGGGTTAGGATTTCAATATATGAATTTGCGGGAGGACACAAACGTTCAGTCCATACAGTGCCCAAGGGTGTCAAATGAAAAGTGAGTTTTTTTCCACCTCCTAAGACCCCTCCCCAGGTGTTCCAACCCACAAAACAGTTTTTTATATTTTTAGAAATTTCCCTTTTATATGTGTTACATAACTGAGGACATGTTATACAAGTTGTTCAATTAGAAGAAATAAATAAAACAAAACAAAATAAAATCTTTTTTGTTTCTTATAACAATATTATGGAGGTACGTCAGTCTTTATTTAGAGTTATATAGAGTTCCATTTGACGGATACGTAATAATTTATTTAACCGAGTTTCTATCAGAAGATGAGGGTGATATGCCAATGAACGTGCTCACGACTGGGGCCTGTTTTCCTTCATCTTCAGTAGCACTAGGTGCTATTTAACTCATTTTCGGACCTCACTGGTCAACTTCTGGATGAAAGAGGTGGGGTCGTCAATGTATATTTATCCATGCCATTTACACTGCGTTATACTTAACAATTAATATGTCTGTGCGTTTTCTCCGAAGACTGTGAAACTGCTTTGAAGGCAGGGGCTGTATCTTGCATAACTGCTGTTCCCCATGTTCACTCAGTAGGTTTGTGGAATGAATGAGTAATTGAATGTCTGAATGGTCAGGTCTGGATGACGTGAGGTAGGAAAGGTTGGCAAATATTTTCTGACGCCAGGTCAGCGGCATAAACACCAAATTCGTTAAGATATTTACTGCGTCGTGTTCCACTAAATCAATGCAACTATTTATTTGGTCCGTGATTAATGGATAGTCAACTTCCTTTCAATCTTTTACTATCTAAACAACACTGTATGCTTTTCTGTGTATTTCCTTACCGAAAAGTTCTGGGAAATCCTAAATGTGGAACTGCTGAATCAAAAGATTCATTATTTTTAGAGATTTTTGTTCCATCTTATCAAAATTTCCCACCGGGAAATTTACAGAAAATTTTAATTCCCACTATGGTCTGTGAGTCTTGGCAATACTCTCTTCCATTCTTGGGTGGGGAAAAATTAGGTGAAGTTTAACTGTGTATTTCTTCAACGATGTTGGGTTGAATATATTTTTATACATGTGTTGGCAAATGGTATTTCTTATATGAATTATTTGTTCTCATCTATTGTCAGTTTTTCTGCTGGGATTTTGTTTAATTTCTCATTGTGGTGGAAGGTTACCTTGGTGTTTCCAATGAGCCATGTCTCCTGTGGTATTCATGCCTTTGCTCCCTTCCCCCTTGAACCTAGGTTCCTCTGGTGACCTGCTTCCACTGATAGAGTGAGGCAGAAGTCACACTGGGACAGTTTCAGGGCTCAGCCTTCAGAGACTTTAGCAGTTTCTGCTTTGGCTCTCTCGGAAGCCAGTTGCCAGGCATCTAATCCTACCACCATGACGCCACCGTACTGTCGGAGGCCCAGTCTAGCCATATGGACAAGCCCCGAGGTAGAAAACTGAGGCTCCAGCCAACAGCTCTGGCTTGGCTCCTGGCAGCCAGCCACGTGAGTGGCCACCTTGGGAGTGGGTCCTGCAGCCCGTTCCACCCACTGCTCGCTGATGAGCAGACACTCAGAGCTGAGAGGAATCGGCCGTGCCAAGCCCTGTCCAGTTGCAGGATCGATAGCAAAATTGATCAAACAAATCAAATTGCTGTTTCAAGCCACTAGTCTGCAGTCATTCATTATACCCCAGTAGCTATAACCAAAACGTCTACTATTTATACAAATTGTACAGATTAAAGTTTATATGTGGACAATATTAAATGTCCAAAGTTAACTATCAATGGTTCATTTTATTTTCTCCAGAATTTATTTGACTCTTTATTATAGCTGATTGATTTAATCAAATCTATTCCTTTTTCTCTGCACAGCTTCAGCTTTTGAGGTCATGCTTAAAGCTCCTGCTCGACTCAGTAAAGTACACTAATACTCCCCTATATTTCTGCTATTGCTTTATTTATTTGTTTATGTTTATTTATTTACTTTTATATGTTATATTGACTGTTTTCATTAATCTAGAATTCACACCGAAACAGGGCAGAGGTAGAGGAGAAGTCGGAGGGTGCCCAGGGCTTTCTCTGGACCTGAGGTGAGAAGACAGAGGAGGTGGGCTGGGAAGGGGCCAGCTATCTGAGACAGCACAGTCGGCTGGAGGAGGGGTGGCAGGTGACATGGGGGCCAAGGGTCAGGAATAATCCAGATGCCCTCACCAGCCCGGGGCCTCTGGGCTCCCTCTGATGTGACAGTGGTGCCTCGTCCCCAGAGCCCGTCTTCTGTTCAGGCCCCCCTGGGTCCCCATGGCATGTGCCACCCCTTTATTGCTGAGAAGGTCACCAAGAGTCCCTTTACTAACACCACCAGTTCTGAAAATAGCCACGTTCAAGCCCATCTGGGAACGAGTTGTAGGTGGAAGAGGGGAGGGTGAACAATACCAGGGTGTGGAGCGTCCTTCACGATGTCTGGCCTGCCCTTGACCAGCAGCCAAAGTCAGGGGAAAAAGACTGAACAAAAAAGGGGCAGGCAGGAGGCACACATCTAGGTGAAAAGAGACTTAAAATACGTCATACATGATGCACTGCACGGATGTTGATCAAATCCTGATTTGAAAGAAAGAAAAGAAACATAAAATTTACTTGGGAGACAGTTCTGTACATTTGACTATGGGCTGGGTATTAAATGATATTAGGAATTTATCATTAATGATCTCAGGTGAGGTGATGGAGTGTGGTTATATGAGACAAGGCCCTTAGTTTTAGAAGATATTTGTTCAAGTATTTAGGGATAAGTGATCATGATGCCTGCATCTTATTTTCCAATGCGCCAGCAAATAAAAAAGCAAAATAAAAGTAAAATGCAAATCCTATTGAATCTTAAGCAGTAGTCATAAGAATGATCATTGTGTTGTTTTCAAAAATGAAAGATAAAATGCAGGCACGGTGCCAGGGAAAATGAGACACGATCTCTTTGGGTCCTCTCTCAGTATTTTATCAAGATCCTCAAGAAAATGCCGGTCTGCCTCAGTGGTACTCTAGGGCTCAGGCCCCTCCCTCCCGGGGCTGAGTCTCTAAGTGCCCATCATCAGGGTCTGGGCATGGCAGAAGGAGTGTCCTCCCTCATGGAGCTGAACTTTAGGTCTTATGGATCCTAGAAACTCATCCAGGGCAGCCCTCAGCAATTTAAGGAACCTCTCTGAGGACTGGACCCAGCCTGGGAGGGGGGCCCAGCAAGCCCACCACCGGAGTGAGCAGAATGAAAGGGTATAGATGTGTGTAATATTCCTTCGCCCACCATACGAGGCGTGTTGAGATCCAGGGCCTGGCCCACACGACCTCTCTGGCCTCCTTCCTCTGCCCTGCCAGGCTGTCCAGTCCGCCGATCCCTGTGTCATGCATTTCAGCCTGGCGATCGTTCTCTAGGGCATAACTTAGAAAGTGGGACACAGATCACTATTGATTGCTGGATACCACGAGCATTTCCCCACGGGGCTGGAAAGGTCATTGGCAGTTCATTTATTCACTCATTCAAGAACCTGGCTCTGCTCAAGTGCTGTTGACCTAGGGACTGGCAGATAAATGAGGCACAAACGGTGACTAAGTCCATCATGGGCTATGCCTTTAGAGTCAGCATGGCACAGTGGAATAAAGAGGAAGGGCTTACCCAACTCAGGGTGAGGAAGGGAAGGGGTGGGGCAGGGAGGGCAGTGAGTGGGGCAAAGGGGCTTAGGATGGTCTCATGAACAGTGATGTTAATCTTTACTGAGGTCTTTGCTCATGTCAATGTGGCAGGCATCGTCGTCTTCAACCCTCCCAACGATCCTAAGAAGACCTGATTCTCATCCCCCATCTCATCCCCAGACGGGACATCACGGTTGAGAGAGGTTAGGTAACTTTCCCTAAAGGCAAGCGATGCGGATGAGATCTGAACACACCCATGAGGCTGCCCACTCATGAGCTGTGCTGCTACCATCGGGCATCACTGCTTCTGCAAGGAACGGGCAGGAACACAAAAGCCAAGAAGGGGAGAGCTGCCCATAAGAAGGGCAATGAGTTTGGCAGGGCAGGACAAAGGGTGTGAGGGGAAGGGTTGAGACCTCACGGGGCTCAAGCCACAAACCCTTTATTAGCTCATCTTGCCGGAGTGGAGACTATGCTCAGGGAGGTTAAGGGAATTGCCAAAGATGCACAGCCCCAGCGGCTGAGCAAGAATTCAGACCCATACTCTCCGCATGAGGACCTGTGGCTCTGAACACTACGGGGCTGGCCTGACAAGCACTGGTTGACCTTAGTCTTCAGCGGAGCCAAGGTCAGCTGGGCCTTGGAGTGGAGTGGGAGATATGAGCAGGGGGCAGGGAGCAGGTATCTATTTTTTTTCTTTTCTAGTTAAATAAAAAACTGGATAGCAAAAAGGCTGCCTCAGCACTAAGCCCACATGTGCACGAGGACATGTACAAATGCGTTGACTGGGCTGACTGGCTGAACTCCTCTGAGATGGGGCCAAAGCAGGCAAATATTTAACCAGGGAAGGGACAGGTATGACCTGTGTTTCCCAGAGCCTACAGGACTCAGCCCCAGCGCTGACCCCAGGCACTCCTGAAAAGTGCTGTGTGAGGGCCCTGCCTGGGGATGCCTTCCCCTCCCCCCTCTCGCCTCCCCTGGGGGTGCTTCCTGGCAGCTCCAAGCCTATAGGGTGCAGGCTCCATCCTTTTCTGGGTCCTCAGTGCTGGTCAGCTAAGGTGCAGGCATCTCCTATAATCAGGTCAGAAACCCTTAGCTATAGAGATTTCGGGGGATTAGGACTCCCACTTTACAGATGGGGAAACTGAGGCCCAGAGAAGGGAACCCCTTGCCTAGAGTCGCACTAGCAGAAGAGGGACACAAGCTCAGTCTCCTGACACCCATCCTTCTTGTCTTCGTCTGCTCAGGCTGCTGTAACAAAAGACCGTAGACCAGGTGGCTTAAACAACAAATATTGATTTCTCACACTTCTGCAGGCTGAGAAGTCCAGGATCAAGGCAGATTTGGCTCCTGGTGAGAGCTCTCTTCCTGGTTTGCAGATGGCCACCTTCCTGCTGTGTCCTCACAAGGTGGAGAGAGAGCTTTCCTGCCTCTTGGACTTTTCACGAGGACGTTAATCCATCATGAGAGCTCCTCCCTCAAGGCCTCACTAACCCCATGCAACATATGAAAACAGTGAGCTTCAGAATGAGAAAAATAATCACATAGCAGGCAAGTAGCAGAAACAGAATTCTGCTGGGTCCCAAACCCATGAGACTGATGGAGATCAATCTCTGTGGGCAGGTTCCTACACCTGGGAGAACAGGGATGGGCAGAGAGGCCAGAACGGGGAGTCCAGGGAAGGTAAGAAGGGAATCGGGGAAGCTGGGGCCTCCCCGCTAAGTCTGACCTACCTCCCCACTTTGCTGAGGGCAGCGCTCAACACGGGCACCATCCGGCCTGGACGGGTCCTCCCACGGCTGGCTCTGAGCCCTGGGGTCCTGCCCCTCCGAGAGGCCGCAGTGGGTCAGGCCGGAGCTGTGCCAAGTCCCCCCACCGACCTGCCCTGGCAAAGGTGGTGCGGATGTGGGGAGTGGGGAAGAGGGGAGGGGTCGGAAAGCATCTATGGGGTCCCAGGCTCCCTCTGCACCAGACCCTGGGGCAAGGCCATGCCCACAGGGCCGTGGTATAACAAGGGTCTCTCTCTACTCCTTCTCTCCACTTAGTACCAGAAAATGTTTCAGAAGGCTGACAACGTCTGCGCTGGGATGCTGGGATCTGGGATGGCTCACCTGAGCGGAGCAGCTCATGAAGAATAAAGGGACACTACATCTGTTTGTCATTGCAAGGGTCAAGTACAGCCATCAGAGGAAATTCACAACAGCCAGAAAAGGTGAAAAGGAAAATAAGTTGCCTATGATCCCACTGGCCAGAGACCACCACTGTTAGCAAGTTGATGCATTTTCCTCCCACACCTTTTCTTGGTCCAGCAAGGGAGAGTGGAAGTAATTCACTCACTCACTCATTCATTCATTCATTCTGCTGGGTGCCAGGGACTATTCTAGGCTCGGGGAATGTATAGTCTCAAGGTCTCTTCCCTGGCAAATTTGGATTCAACTTTTCCTCAGCCTCCCAGTGGCCCAGTGACTTTGGGCGGTGACTCCATGTTTCTGGAGTCTGTTGCAGAGTCTATAAAATCAGAATCAGGAGGCACAGCTCAGTGCATTGCCAGCAGCCTGGGAGGCGAGCGCCTTGCCGATTGCCCTCAGGGTAATGGCGGCGATCACCAGTACACTGTCCCCAGGCTGCGCATCGGTCCTGGCACCCGTGATGGGGATGGTCCAGCCCCTGTGGGTGGCTGTCCATTGTGCCTCACAGAGCGGGTCCATTCCAGCCGACACCCAGAGGCTCCGTTACACCCCGGGCTGCTCCCTGGAAAATGTCCAGCCTTATGCCTCAGTCTTACGTCTTTGGGTCACAAGAGCCAGTCCACACCGGTTCCAATCTGTGGCAGGACCCCATGGAGTTGGAGTTTGATTGAACCCAGCCCTGGATCCTAGAGACGCTGATCCTGGCTGACATATCACCCTCTCTGCGTCTTGCTTTCCTCAGACCTAAAATAACGACAATATTGATTACCTGCCCTGAAGGGTAAATGAGATAACACCTACAAAATGGTTAGCACGGTTGCCCGGCACATGGTAAACACCCGATAAAGGTTAGAGGTTTTATTACCTCAATTCCATTTGTGAGAGCAAGATGGAAGTAACCAAAAGTCTGCCTGGGAGGCTTCTCATAAGCTTCAGGGTGGGGAAAGTGGAGTTAGTGGATCTCATGGTTTTACTTTATGGTCGCCTCCAGTTAAAGCCCTGGATGGCTGTATAATGGGCTGTGGTCATTATCATTACTAAGTCACTGGTCTCTTCTCCAGACTGAGTACACTCTTCACGTGACCAGTGTCCCAGTGGGCTGTGCCATAGTCTGTCACCAAAGGCCCCTCCCAGGACCCCTCCCCAAGGTTTGAGGACTCCATGGCCCCTCCCACAGCCCGTCAGACCCACTTCCTCCTGACAAGAGCACTTCCTGCCACCAGGACAGACTTGCTGGGGAACAGGCTCTGCTCAGCCCACAGGCCTCTACTCATGGAGATGGGGCTGGGGGCTGCCAACATCATTTTCTGAGGCACAGTTTCAAGGCATTAAATAAAATCACAGAGGACGAAAATTATTCCCAAGTTAATTCCTTAAATCCTCCCTGTTACGCCCAGAGCAAGTCTCAGTTTGCTGCTGGCGCTGACGTTTCTCTAACACTTATTCTCTTTTCCTTGTAACAAGGAGGAAAGCAGTCTCTGTGCTCGGAAGCTCCCCGGGCAGCTGTATCTAGCTCGAATTTAATACCTCTTTTGCCTTTGATGGTGTTTATTTCTACCAGTGATTTCAATTTATGACCAGCAAAAGGGCTTCTCCACTTAGAACAGTGATGCAATGTTTTCCTTAATTTTTTATGTTTCGGTTTATATAAGGGAATCCATTAAATTTTTTTTTTAACGTGAAGTAATAAATTTTACCACACGTGCTTGGGTGATGGCGAAAATCATAAACGTAATATTCCAAAGACTGCCGTTTGGGAAACATTACTCAGACACAAACATGAGGCCAGGCAGGGAAAATGAGGCCCCAGAAGGGGACGCCAGGCAGCCAGTAGGTGGAGGAGATGGGACCACCCAGGGAGTCACATTTATTATGTACCTACTTCCCCTAGGTTACTCTTGCCACCAGCCTGCAAGATGCCATTTTCCCTGCTGCGATTGTGAAAACTGGGTTTCAGAGACGTTAAGTGACTTTCCCAAAGTCACACAGCCAACTGAGGTGGAGACAGGACCAGAGGTCTTGTCCCCTGGGTCAGTGCCCTTTCCACCCTGGCGTGAAGCTTCCCTGCTCAAGGTCCCTTCTCCCCTCCCCTGCACATTTAGGGAGCTGAGTTTGCAAGCCCTGAGCTGTCTTTTCTGAGCACATCTCTGTCCTCAGTACTAACTCTAGTCCTGGTTACACTGGCTCCATATAGGGGGTGGGATTCCTCATTGTGCTGACCCTCCATGAAGCTCTGATCCCTCTCCTAAAACTGCACCAGACCCTCTCTATTTTCTCTTGCAAGAAGTCACGCCCGGCCATCTAGAATTCTTGCACCAAGGAGCACCATCTCGGATCTGGGGCCTTATTTATATTAACTTGACCTTGCGCACAGCCTCGTGTGTTACTCCACTTTCAACCTGAGCACGCTGAGGACCAGAGTGGTTCCGTCACTTACCCACTCACCCAGCAGAGAAGGGGAAACACCGGCATTCCAGCTTGGTCCCCCTGCCCTTGACCTATAATTTCAGAGAAGCCTCCATCTCCCTGACCCGAGTATCTCTGTAATAGCCTGAGTCCCTTACCTCTGGGCTCTCTCCTGCCGCTGGAAGCATCGGCCACTTGATGCTGGGCCATCAGTTGTCACAACAGGTTCCTGGGAAGAGGTGGGACTGGGGGATGGAGGGGAGGCAGGAGCACCTGTTTCCTCTCCTGGAGACCCCGCCCCTGGGCGTGCAGACCCTTGGCTGCAAGGGCAGAACGGAGGGAAGAGTTTGGGCTGGGAAATCGGAAACCTCCATCCCGGATCACTCACTCACTCCTAGGGACGGACCTTGGGCAACTGTAGCCCCTCAGTTTATTCATCTGTAAAATCGGGAGGAGCTTCAGGAATTGTGAACTCAAGGGCCTTATGTGGCCCACAAACACTCTTTTGTTCCTTTCTTTCTTTGTGTTCCCACCACCCCCACCACCCCCACCAGACTCAGATTGCTCAGAGGAGATAAGAGGTTAGGGTGAGGGATGGATGCGTTCATTCATGAATGTAACAGAGCCTGGCCTCCCTTAGGCTTTCCCAAACGGGACTTCTTGCTATGAATCTGCTGAGGCAAATTGAGGCTGCCCAAGACAAGAAGCATGATAAGTGGTGAGAAGCATGATAAGTGACTCCGGGGGGCGCAGAGGAAGGACATAGCCACCCCCACCCCCCCGCCAACAGCAATTTAAAAAATCAAAACATTTCAAATAAAAATCCAACTGTCCAGATTTTTACTTGAAAAGGACAAAACTGGCATCACTGGCCTCATTTCCTGCAGGACAGAGGTGGCTGGAGTAGAGTTCTGGCCACCCTGGGTTATGGGACACCGGCTCTCCAGACCTCCCCATCCCTCCTAAGCCCTAGGGTGTCCCCAGGTCAAGGGTCAGCTGCCTTTAGCAGTGCATTTCTTCTGGTGGTTTATTATAAGGGAGGAATAATTCTCAGTATCTGTATCTTTCTAAAGTGAGAGAGGAAAAAAGCTGAATAGAGAGTTTATCTAGGAAAGGAAAATCTTCCCTTTCTTTCTTTCTTTTACAATTTTTTGGTTTTTTGTTTGGTTTGGGGTGTGTGCACACACACGCACGCGAACACGCTCACTTATGCACACACATACGCACACGTACATGGAAATGACAGACCTTCTTATTTAATATGCAAAGTGGGTCTCTCATTTCCGTGGTCGGCTGTCTGCCCCTGGAGGCCCTGGAGGAGGCTGTGGCCCAGGGCTGGGAGAGCTGGAGCTTCCTTCCCGGGAGACAGGCTCTGCAGCAGCTGGCTGACCACATGGCAGCCCAGAGGGTCAGCCGCCTGGAGGTTGAGTCCAGAATGCACTGTTTTGTTGTGTAATTAACACACAGTGTTCATTTTTAGGGCCTGACTTGGGAACGAGAGCCAAGAGCATTCCGAAGGGGTCAGAAGGGAGCGTGTTTACCGTCAGGCTGGAGAAGGCACTTCCTCCAATGAGCCCTTGGGGCAATGCTTTCAAGATCCAGGACTCAGCAGATTCTCATCAGGCACCTACTGCGTGCAGGTTCTGGACCAGGCCTGGAGAGCAGTTCCATCAGTTAGATGCCGTCCCTGTCCTTAGGGAGCTCCAGGGCTGTGCGAGAGGCTGCCCTGTAAAGGGACAACCCCAGGGGGGTGAGAGCAGTGACAGTGATAAGCCCAGGGAACTGTGGGGAGGAGGGCAGTGGGCAGGGAGGCTGGCAGCCTGGGGCGATGAATCCAGGGAAGGCAGTAGAAGGATGAATTTACCTCTCCTAGAAGGCCATTTGCAAGTGTCTTCTTTTGGAATTAATGATTTCTTTTCCTGACTGCAAGTGTCATTTGTTCTTTTTCCCCAAAATGTTAAATGCTATGAAATGTGTGATTTCAACCATACATGTTCATCGGAGATAACCTATGACCAATGTCGGCTGTGTACGTTTCTCCAGGATTTTCTTCCAGTCTTCAGCATAACCAAGACCCCTGGGGGCTCACTTTGCTCCAGGCCTGAAAGCATCACGTGGTTTCACTTATTTAATCTTCACAACAGCTCCATGAGGAAAGTACTATCTGCACACCCATTTCTACATGGGGTAACTGAGGCACAGTGAGAGTGAGTCACCCGGTTGGGTAACACACAGGAAGGAAGGGGCAGAACCAGGACACCTGGCTCCAGGTCTGAGCCCTTAACCCTGAGACACAGGAAGTCAAGATACTCACCCATCCTCACCCACACTCTCCCAGCTGGTCTTATTCTAGAACACTTGGACTTAACCCCGCTTTCTGCTGCCTTCAACATAATGATTAAATATATACACCTACATTAAAATGTTATTTGCCCAAATGGTCTCATGGTGTACTAAATATCCTGCATTTCAGGTAGATCTTGTGCTACTTTCACTGTTACTACAAGTAAATCTACCTCCTTCATTTCAAAATCTGGTACTCCAAATTCGAACATACCGTAATTGATCTGACCCATCTCTTCTTTATGGTTTTTTGGGTGGTTTCCAGTTTTCTGCTCTTACACACAATGCTCCCATGGGAACCTTGGCAAAGGCTGATGAGCATTTCAGCTGGACTGGTTCCTAGAAGAGGAACTGCCAGGTCAATGGTGTGGACATGCAGCCCAGACGGGCTTGCCAAGCCGCCCAGGAAAAATTGCTCAAGGGCTCACTTCCGATTGCTGGAGCAGGAACGTCTGAGCTGGGTGGTGTTTAAATGCCTTTTCCCAGCCTCCATGCACTTTGTGTTTTCATCTGTGCTCTTAGATGGCTTTGAGAAGGTCATTAAAAAAACAAACAAACAAACAATCGTGCAATTAACAAAAGCCACGATGCGGTCAGCAGCTACAGTTCCCAGGAGGACAGGTTGGTTTGGTGGTCCTCGTGCGTAAGTCACATGGAGGTGCCCCTTCCTCCCGGCAGCCCCCAGCCAGCATACACAGCCCAGAGAGCAGAACTCAAGCTGGACTTCAGCCTCCACGTGTGCCCCTGCGCAGGGTACAGCCTGACCAACCTCGCACGTCATTCTAGTTGGGGCAGTGAGCTGGATCCCCGCTGCCTGGATTCAAATCCCACCTTTAAGTACTATGAATCATGTGCTCTTGGACCAGCCACTTAAACTCGACGTGTCCATTTCCTGGTGTGAAATCGATGCCGGTTATAATACTGTCTCTCTGCCTAGGCAGCAGCTGTGAGGATTAAGTTGAGGTATCTAAAGCCTTTAGAGGTGCACACGGTAAAGATTCAATAGATGATTTCTACCAGGCAGTTAATCATCCCGCTGGGCAGTTATTAAGGTCTAACCATCCCTCCCTGAGGCTTTGTTTTCCTCCAGCAAAAACGCTTCCTTTGGCCTTCAAGGCTGCGTGTTTTAATGGAAAGATGCTCAATTTGGGAACCAGAGAGAAAGGAGCTGGGATCCCGACTCTCTCCTCCAATCCATGTGACTTCAAGCGACTCCCTTTTCTGGTCTGATCTTTACATCTCAGACTTTTGTGTATATATTCGAGACCTATCAGTGTACCTAGCCAAGAGGGGTCCCATGAATGCTGGCTTCTCTTGTACCTTTTTGCGGGGGCTTTGATTCCACCTGGATTTCAGTCCCTGTGAGCTGCTCTGTTCTCCCTGGGAGATGGAAGATTCCAGAGGGCAGAGGCTGGTGTAAAGCAAGGCAGGTGGGGGGATGGGGACTCGTAGTCACGAGGTTACCATCAGGTGGTTCCTGGGGCGAGGCACTTAACCTCTCTGTCTTAGCATGAGTCGGGGCGACGCTGGTCACCCTTTGCGAGCACCCACTCCACCCTGCTCTGTAGCCGGAGGGCTGCGTGTGTTCTGCGGATTCTTAGAGCAGATGGATTCTTCTCTCTCTTCCGCTTTTGTAGGGAAGGAAGCAGTGGAGACTCAGGAGATAGCAAGAGATTTGCCCAAGGACACGCAGGCTGTAAGGGGCAGAGCTAGGATTTGAACTCAAGTTTGCGAGTACATGCTCCCAAGTGCCACCTCCTTCACAGCCCTGCAGGTGGGAGAATCAGGGGAGAGGTTGATGGGGGAGCGTTCTGTATCCTATAAAACACGGCACGTGGATTTCCAATAAGGAATTTGACCCGGCAACAGCACGCAGATGTTGATTGCCTCGAGTCATCATGATTGGGGTTTTCGAGTCCAGGTGGAGCAAATGATGCCAAACCCCCAACCAATCCCTTGCCAGGCCGGGAGACCCCCCCTGCAAGAGAAAAAGAGCTGTGGCCCCAAGTCAGGAGATGTGTGTTTACCTCCCAGCTCTACCCTGACACTGCCGTTCTCCCCTGAGCCTTGGGAACCTGTTTTGCTGCGAGAATTTGGAAGCAGCATGTGTGAAAGCCCTGGCACCGTCATGACCATCATCACAGACGAGGAAACTGAAGTTTAGAAAAGTGAAAGAGCCCCCGGCCTTCTAACTCAGGTGAGCCAGCGGCATATTTAAATACCAGACTTGACTGTGTACGTTCCTCTGCCCTGCAAGATGCCCACACATGGGGTGTTTATATGAGAAATGCAGACCCAGGGGCTGACATGGCCTGGGTCTATGTCTTTCTCCACGCTGCTTGCCCCCAGCTGTTTATAACGCTATTGGAGTTTATTTCTGCGAGGCAGGCAGCAGCCTGCCCACTCGCACATCGCTTGTTTTACGACTTCCACTTATAAAATGAGCTGAAACCCAGCCACATAAGGCCTGACCCAGTAAAGAGCCTGTGGAATGACAAACGTTACAGCTTGTCCCTGCAGTGGCCACACCCAGTGCTTCCTGTTGGCTGAAACTGCTGGAGATGTGGTGTCCCCCCCAAAGAGGTGGCACCTTTTATTTTTCTTGAAAATTGTGTGAAGATGGGTGGAAGAGATCTATTCCTGCAAAACGCTTGTTTCTCACCCCACTGGCTCCTTCCTCTAAGTGGACTGTTGTAAGGGAAGAGCATTCTAATCACAGGTTCCTGGGCCAATATTAAAGCACCGGCTGTGTGACCTTAGAGCAAGTTACTAAACATCTCTGAGCACTGCTATCTTCAGCTGGGACAATTCCACATATCTACCACCCGGGCAGGGAGAAATAATAAGATAGAAAAAGCAAAAACAGTGCTGGCAGATGGATGGTGCTTGGCTTATGTTAATTTTTTTTCTTTGCCTTACCGTTAGAAAGAGATAATTTTATCAGTTCTTTTTTCAGAAATGCGTTTTGGTCTGCAGAGACGTGTTCATAAGATGTCGCTCCTGGGAATGTGATAAAAATCACTCGGCCGCATTGCTGGCTGGTTTGTGAGTCTGTATCTAGGAGCTTACTAGATGGCTGCCTGTTGCATTATTTAAGCTGCCAGCATTTATTGTGCACCACTGTAGACCCAGACTGGAGCGAGGAGCCTGGGGGTTGAAGAAACCCAGGTCCAGTCTGCAGGAGCTCGCAATCCAGTGGGAGAGGAGACAGCTCCAGCCAGAATGGACAAGCACGCCAGGGGACACCGCTAGGGAGTTATTGCTTCAGACTGTGGGGCTCTGGGGGTGCATCCTGGAAGGGCTGGCATTTTAAGTGCCTTCAAATATGAGCGAGCCTGCTGTAGGCAGAGCTGGGAAAAAAAGTTATCCAGGCATAGGGAACAGTCATGGAATGACTACGGTGTCAAATTTGTTCAACTATAGGGTAGATAAGGGCTTCTGGAATGCTAGTTGGCACCAGAATCACCTGGAGGGTGTGTGAAAAAACAGATCACACAACTGAGATGTCCTTCAGTAGGTGAGTGGGTAAACTGGTCCATCCAGACAGTGGAAAACTATTCAGCCCTAAAAAGAAGTGAGCTATCAAGCTGTGAAAAGCATGGAGGAAACTTGAATGCATATGACTAAATGGAAAAAGTCAAACTGTACCATTTACATACTGTGTGATTCCAACTATATGACACTGTGGAAAAGGAAAAGCTATGGAGACAGTAAAAAGATCAGGGGTTGCCTGGAGCTAGGGAGGAGCGGGGCATGAAGAGACAGAGCACAGAGGATTTTTAGGGCCGTGGAAGCTACTCTGTATGATATTATACTGATGGATACACATCATATACATTTGTCAAAGAGAATGTCCGACACCAAGAGTGAACCCTAATGTAAACTATGGGCTTTGGGTGACTATGATGTATCAATGCAGGTTCATCAGTTGTAACCAACGTTATCACCCTGGTGGGAGACGTTGATAATGGGGGAGGTTATGAAAGTACAGGGGTAGGGGTATATGGGAAATCTCTGTACTTTCTACTGAGTTTTGCTGGGAACCGAAAACTGCTATAAACAATAAAGTCTATTAAAAGACACACAGATCACTGCACTCCAGCCCAGAGTTTCTGGAGTGCAGCTCGCAAAGTTGCATTTCTACCAGGTTCCCAGGTGATGCTGGCGCTGCTACTCAACATGGGGAAGAAAAGACTATAGAGAAAGAAAGTAGGGAGGTTGCACGGAGGCAGACCACAGCTAAGCTCAAGTGCTTGGCTGTGGGCTGGGCGATGCTCGTCGCATCAAGTACTGGCCGTGGTCCTCTATGTGTTCAGTACTCCTCCACTGAACCAGGACCTGCCGAGCCCACCACGTACTGTGGCTGTGATACAGACTCCAGATGTACAGAGGTGGAGGAAATAGCCTGATTTTTGCCATGATCTTTGTCCTGCTGGCTTACAGTCCAGAGGTGGATGGGTGCTGTCACACGTGACATCCTATTGCCAACTACACTGACACCAGGGCGCAGTAGACAGGACTCTGCAGGTGGGACTTGCTGTCAAAATCACGTCTGTTTAAAGAAAGACCTCGTCTTGACCAGAGTACCCCACAATGTCTGAGGGATGGATTGCCATGCCGTGACCCTTGGTCATGGAGGGTTATTGCTGTGCCGAGACTCTTGGTAATGGAAGGTTATACAGACCGTTTGTTGGACTATAGGGTCAGCTGCTCCAACAGAGACAGGCTTAATCATGACCAGAACAAGAGAGAACTTTATTTCTGTCTCCTGTAACAGGCCAGGCTTGGGCAGCGCATGGCTGAAATGTCTGTTCCACGTTGGGCCCTGGGGGGACTCGGCTCTTTCCCCTTACTTGTCTGATA
>NW_006773072.1:3229123-3236445 GCF_000442215.2 Lipotes vexillifer
TTTCCCTTTACTGCTCTGATATCCCTGGGGGTTGCTTCAATCCACAGAGTTGGAGATGATCTACCATCCGGCTTCTGACTGCACGACTCTGGGGCCACTTGCATGGGATGCGGTGAGAACGATGCTCCCGGGAGTTGTGCAATGTGGTCCCACAGTTGGGATGCTGGGGTGGATGTCCCAAAGGGTGCCTTCTGCCTCTACGCCCCTGGGCAGAGAACAAGGGGCTGGGCCTGGGGGACCCCTCCAGGGTGCTGTCCCGCACCCACTGAGTCAGCTGCAACCTCCTTGGCATCCTCCCTGTTGTAGCTGGGGGGCCGACTCAGGGCTTAAGAACGATGGAACAACAGCACGGCCTCAAGTCCGAGGAACCGGCACACATCTCTCTAACTCTGGGTGGGCCCCATGCTGTTTCTCTTCCCCTGCAGTAATGGCCACCTGAGGCAGCACCAAGGGCCTGCAAGGAGATTCTGTATAGATTCTTGGGATGTGCGTGCCTCAGTCCACAAGGTGAAGGGCGCAGACCTCCCCTTAGGAGTCGTGGAGCCTCCCTGCTCTCTGTGTCCAGGGTTCAGGGAGGCAGTGGTTTCCTGAGCTCCCGCCTAGGGGTCTGGACATTCAGAGGCGACCAGGGTGCCCCGGTCCCAGCCCTCAGGAAGAGGGGCACAATCAAGGAAGGGAGACATCACATACACACCCTATCTCAGTCCAAGGCGGAACAGGGCGATAGGGGAGGCTCAGAGGAGGTCCTCCAGGAGGAGGTGGCAGAAGGGAAGAGATGTGTCCCTGGCTCCCTCTGGACCCCACGCCTGGCACCCACCCCTGACACTTTGAACCCTCCCCTCCCTGCCCCACCCCCTCCCAAAATAAAACAAAAGGAACTTTAAGATCCTGACTTGCTTACCTTGGCCACAGGTACCCTGCTTACAATAAAGTTTGCTCATGCTTACCTGGATTCTGGCGGGGCAAGGTATGATAACTGGGCTGATCGACACCACAGTATTTCAGGGGGAAGACCGAAGCCAGAGAGAGACATTCCTCAAGGTTCTTGAATCCCCCTGCCAGGCCCAGAACTTGAGTTCTCTAACTGAGTTCTCCATTGCTGGAGGTAATCAAGGATCCGCAGTGGAAAGCTTGTCAGGGAGCGATCAGGACTGCTGTCCCCCTGTTTTCCCATGCATAGGGTCTAAGGCTCAGATTCTGTGTCCCCTACTCCTCATTCACACACCATCAATCTGTCCTCAAACATTTAATGAGTGCCCCGTGCCTAGGCCTAGGTCTGGATCTGAATCCCGGCTCTGTCTCTCACTAGCTGTGCAACCTGGGGCAACCAGCTTGTCTCTGTGCCTCAGTTTTCTCATCTATAAAGGGGGGATGGTAACCTCTATTTGCAGAGTTACAGGAAAGTACCCAGCATAGTGCAAGCACTCCATAAATGGTAGCTGTCATCAGTCCTTAAGACGTGAAGAGTTCTGCAGGCTCTGGGAAGTCCTGAAGACGCCAGGGTGTCCCTGCTGCTGTCCCAGCAACCTTGGACACCCTGCCAGTGGGACTTGCTCTTGTGCAAGGAGACAGCAAGTTCCAGTGGAAATGCAGGTTCCCTGAGAGCAGTGGAGCTCCCGGAAGCAGCAAACCTGCAGGAGTGCATGCCCCCCTCCCCCCAGACTCCAGCATCAACCTTGAGCATAGCTAATGTTCTCCCCAATTTTCCAAACACGCAGAGAGATAAAGTAGCATGTCCAAGTCAGCCGGTTAGTCTGGAGCGGCACAGACCATGAGTCCAAGCATCCATGTTCCACAAGCACGTCTGTCCACTCCATGCTCCTGGGATACACATAACACCTAAGTCACCTCTGCCCTGCTGCTCCCTGAGCAGGGAACACCCCTCCTGCCTTCCAGGCTCTTCCAGTTCCAGAATCTTCTGCCAACCCTAGTTCACAAAGCCCCTCGTCCTGGAAGCTTCTCTGTGGGCTCTGGACAAAGGTTTTGATTTCTCCTCATCTCCCATAGTCCTTTGCCCAAGGCTCTATTACAGCCTTATCTCCACCACCTTAATTACCTGTTTGTCTCTTTCCCAGTGAACTGGAGCCACCCAAGGACCAAGACCTTAACTGAGAAGTAGGTCTATTATCTCCAGGACCTTATCACTCCCCTCCCTGAATTATAGTTATTTAGGTTCCTACCTCCTCTCCCCACCGTGGCTGGCTGAGCTCTGCAATGATTTTAAAACCATTTCACTGTTTGTTAGCCAGCGCTTTCCCAGCAACAACTAGGCTGAGGCCCCTGACAGTTTTCAAATCACAGGTTGGGGACACGTGTAGGAGGGAGAGGCTCTGGGAGAGGTGGGGAGAGAGAGAGAGAGAAAGAGGGCTTGAAATGCTTAAAATGCCCAATGAAGGGACTTCCTGGCAGTCCAGTGGTTAAGGCTCAGTGTTTCCACTGCAGGTGGCAGAGGTTCGAGCCCTGGTCAGGGAACTAAGATCCCGCATGCCTCGCGGTGCGGCCAAAAATAAACTCACTGATTAAAATAAAACAAAATGCCCAGTGAAGACAGAGTTTACCCTGGTTCAAATGCGTCCCCCAGGGCAGCACTTTTCTCCAGCTCAGCCCTGGACCTGGTCCTGGCTTCCAGCCACCCATGTGGCTGCCGCAGAAGCTGCTTCCTGGTGGAGACCCCAGGACCTCGCCCGCCAGTGTCTGGCTCCATACTACAGAGGGCAAGCCCAGCCATGAGGCCAGACCGGATCCTGAAGCCGGCTTCGGCACCAACAAGCTGTGTAACTGTGAGCAAGTTACTAGGTCCATCCGAGTCTCAGTTTCCTCCACCTTGAAATGGGACTAGGACACCTAAGTCACAGGGACCCTGGGAGGGTTCAGTGAGATGATGGAGGCAGAGCCTGGGGCACAAGGTGGGAACTCTCTTTCTGCTGAAACTGAGCAGGACACTGTGGGGCTCCTCCGCACTGGAGCCTTTCAAACATTTGCTAATCAGGGAAGGAAGGGGATGCAGAGACAAGGGAGGAACAGTCAAGAAACAATAGTGCAGCCTTGAGGCAGGTCTTGGTGCTACCTTGAGAGATACACATAAGAATATCTCTGAGCTCTTCTGTGGAACTAAAACCCGCACCAAATGGAAGATGTTCCAGAGAGAAGGTCACAGTTTGATAACCTTGAGAAGCTCATCAAAAGATTACCTGAGACCAGAGTAAAGGAGTGCAGGCCCTGAACACACCCTGATCCTTATCGAGAGCCCTGCCCTTGAACCATAGCTATAAAACTCCTCGCCAAATCCTCCAGGGTGGGACACAGTTTTTCAGGGCCCCATCCCGCCGTGGCCCCCTCTGCCTGGCAAAGTAATAAAGCTATTCTTTCCTACTCCTCCCAAAACTCTGTCTCCAAGATTTGATTTGTCATTGGCGCACAGAGGCTGAGTTTTTGGCATCAGAGCCAGAGACTAAATAAATGAAGTCCAGGACCTCCTGCTGCTCCCACTGTGACTTGTGTAATTGATGGGGTAGCATCATTGCACGTACACTTGGAATGAGTGCACTCTGCTCACTTTTCTCTAGTTAAGTAAGTTCTCAATTAAACAACAGCAGCAAACATTCATGGCAGCAAAAATCCACCATTTGGGCCCAACCAGCTGTCTTCTCTATTAGATAATTACACTCATTCATCTGACTACTTGTTGTATCTTCAACCACCCATTGTACAGATGAGGAAACTGAGGCCCACGTGGTCAGGCACGGAGCAAGGGTTGAGCAGTTGGGCCAGATCCAAGCCGGTCTGCCCACCAACTGCTCTGGAATCACCAGAGTTCGTGGGGCAACAGGCACCTCCTCTCAGCAGGCTCTCTGCCATTCACTGCCTTTTGTTCATTCAACAAACATTTCTGAGGGCTTATTAAGCACAGGAATTGAGGACACTGTGGAAAGCAAAGCCAGGAAGGCTCCTGCACACACGGAGCTGAGTCTAGAGGGCAAGACACACAAAAACCAAGTAAACAAGGTGACTCTGACTGACAGCGGCAAGCATTGTGCCAAGTAAAACTAAGTAAAAAAGAGCCAATGAGTTCCCCTGGGTGGTCAGGGAACACCCACCCACCTCTCACCCATCATCTCGTTTCTTCTTGAGGACACACTTTGCTGTAGGAAGAAGATGGAATGTGCCCATTCGACAGAGAGGCAAACTAAGGGAGGTGGGGTGTATAGGTAAGACCCCAAGCCCTCCACCCTCCAAAAGCTTCCAAAAGGCCAATTCCGGGCATAGCCGCCCAGCAAGAATCTGGGTCCCTTCCTTCCTGAGGCTCCCCTGCAGCACCCCTAGCTCCACCAACCTCTCCATCTGAATTCAGGGAGGCCTTTGGGCAGTCTGTGCTCCACTTGTTTTTAGCAGCCTAGAAGACAGGGCGGAGCAGTGTTATTTATGGCCATTTTGCAGATGTGCCAACTTGCAGCTCAGAAAGCAAAGAGCTGGGCCCAGGGTCACTGCCGCTGAATGGCCAGGCCTGGCACCTAAAGTCCCTGGGCCTTGGGATAAAATTATAGGTCTGTCTCATGCGGAGCCATGGGCTCCAGGAGCAGTAGGCAAGGTCTGGGTGCCTGAACCCCAAGAGGGCTTTTAGCTGGTGCCCAGACACCTGGGTCTTTTTCTGGTTGCGGCTGCCCATCAGCAGAGAGGAGCTGGTGCCGAAAGCCACCCTCCATCTCCCCGCTCCTGCCCGCCCCAATCCGGCACAGGACGTGCTGCGCCTCATGCTCCTCCCAAGAATCCCTCAAGGCTGAGAGGTGACTCAGCGCCCCGTGGGTGTGGGCCGGTAGGCGGGGCGACCCCTCCCCTGAGCCACCAGCACCTGCCCTGCCAGCCTGCGCTTTTTTCATCCCCTGCCGCTCCCTCCAGTTTCCTTCCACTTTCCTAGGAGTGACCTCACACATCTGTCATGTCCTCCGTATTACCGTCCTCACTCCCTGGGCGCAGTGCTGAGGGCTCCAGGGACGTTCCCTCCTGCCATCCTGTCTGCAATCCTGCCAGGCCGGCATGGGGAAACTGAGCCTCAGAGAGGGACGATGACTTGGGCAAGGAGCTGAGATTCAAAGCTAGCTCAGCCTGACCCCAAGACCAGGAGCTTTCCCCATGGCAGGCACACTGAGTGGGGATGGTGGGTCCTTTGGGGGCTATTGACAGCCAACCCCCTTTTGCTCATTTTACAGAGAGGGAGACTGACATACAAGGAAGGGAAGTGGCTGGTGGGGGAGAGACAGGTCACCATGACATTGTCCTAGGACAGGACCATAATTCCCTCTCTGCTCCTTTTCAGGGTGGGCTCTGTGGCTGACAGGAACAGGGGTCCACTCAGAGAAGGGGCGGTGAATGAATGAATGAGTGAATGAATGAATGAGGCGTTGGGACTGTACTGCCCATATGACAGTTTACATGTGGTTTTAGAGCACTTGAGTTGTGACCAGAGCAACCAAAGAACTGAGTTTTTCATTGGATTTCATTTTAATTTGTTAAAATAACAAGTTAAAAACTGATAGGCAATGCAGATATTGGAAAAGTTTGAAGTGTGTTTGGAATGGGTTGAGTACGTGAACCTACTTTTTCCAACTGCAAATTTTATGAAATCTAAATACAGATCAAGTGCTTCAGATGAAAATTTAGCATCTGAATAAAGATGTACTCCACGTAGTGTGAAATACACACCAGATGTCAAAGACTTGAAAAACAGAATATAAAATATCTCATTATTTTTTTTATTGATTACATGTTGAAATCATGTTGGGGATATTGGGTTAAATAAAAATATAAAGTTTGAGTTCATTTCATTTGCTTCTTTTAACTTTTGAAAACATGGTTACTAGAATGTTTTATGTATTAAATTACTTACGTGGCTTACATTATAGTTTTATTGGATAGCATTGTGTTGGGGAGTGACTCGGTCAGGATAATTTCACAACTTTTCCAAAGAACTTTGCATCCTTAAGTTCAGAAAGGCCAAGGGACTTGCCCAAGTTCACACAGCCAGGAAGTGGCAGAACCAGGAGAAGAGAATATGCCTATCCTGACTGTCTGCCAGTTTCCTTCCCACTTTGGGCTTTAATCATAGCTTACTGGTAGGCCCACCTCTAAGTGCTGCACCTGCGTTATCTCACTTAATCCATCCACCTCCCTAAGAGGGACTTGCATTACTCCAGTTCTAAGACAAGCAAACAGAAAAGTTTCATTCCTTGCCCAATACTATATGGTTAGAAATCTGCAGAGTTGGGATTTGAACCCCAGGCGCTCTGGAGTCTGGATTCTGAGACCTAAATACTATGTGAACAATGTGGAAGTGAATGGTGCATGGGGCCTGTGGATTGGGCAGCACTCCTGTCACTGAGGCCTTTGGGTGATACCTTGGCCTCTGGGCACTAGGAAACCCTGGACGGGGGAAGGGAGCGGTGGTCAGACAGGAGCTTTAGGAGACAGCTCTCGCTAAGACATGGGGAGGGACTTCAGGGAATGAGTTTGGGTTCCAGATTCCAGGTGCAAGATTGCTAAAGAGCCAGGTGAGAGATGACTCAAGCTCCGAAGGTGATGCAGAGAAGAAAGGACACGGAAGCAGATATGGAGCTTGGTTGCAAAGCCAGCTTGTCAGACGTGCACTGGGCCAAAGCCTGGGAAGCAGCTGAACCAAGAATCTCAGGCGGCAGCCTCACCTGCACAGAGTGTGGCTGGAGGCAAAGACACCCTGGGGGAGAGCTGCACAGGGAGCCCACCCACTGCCCAGTAGGGCCCTCCTAGGGCCTGGGCCCTACTGGGGACTGCTGGACAGAAACTCGAGGGCATGGGGTGTACCTTCAGACAAATCAGGATTTCAACAGGACCTTGCTGCTCAGTGGCTTCAGAACCTTGTGCTCATGGTTTAACTCTTCAAAGTTGCAGTTGCAGCCTCCCAACCAACCCAGGATGCCAAACACACCAAGTCATGGCATTTCAAACAACCAGACACGGTGCCAAGGAAGATGCTTTCACCCAGCATCTTCCAAGGGCTCCCTAAACACTAGCTTTAAGATTGGGACAGAAATCCTGGAGGGGAGCGAGCAGGGAGTAAGATGATTGCGTTTGTAAAAGATAGACATATGAGTAACTTGGATGAATGCTTAAAAATAGCTTTATTGGGCTTCCCTGGTGGCGCAGTGGTTAGGAGTCCACCTGCCGATGCAGGGGACACGGGTTCGTGCCCCGGTCCGGGAAGATCCCACATGCCGCGGAGCGGCTAGGCCCGTGAGCCATGGCCGCTGAGCCTGCGCGTCCGGAGCCTGTGCTCTGCAACGGGGGAGGCC
>NW_006773072.1:3236619-3238691 GCF_000442215.2 Lipotes vexillifer
AAAAAAAAAAAAAAAAAAAAAGCTTTATTGAGTAGTAATAAAATGTTTGCTTACTTAAAGGAACTACATATTTAAAATTGCAAACCACCCACACTCCTCATGCCCAGTTCTTCTTTCTCAATTGTTTCTTTCTTTGTAATACTGATCACTGTTTAATATGCAGCTCTGTGTCATCTATGAATTTATTTTGCTGAAAACCTATCTCCCCCAAATGGAATGTAAGTTCCACTAGAGGAGGGAAGTTTGGGACTGCTTTGTCCAGGGAACTCACAGTGCCTAGAACCGCACCAAGCACTTAGTAGGTGCTCAATAATCATCTTTTCAGTGAATGAATGAAAGCATGGTGACAATAAAACAATGACCGAGCATATAATGCGGTGCCCCTGGCAGGAGTGGAGGATGAGGCTAGGAGGTTGGCCCATCACAAGGGCCATGCCTCTGACATGTATTAGAGGCTCACTATGGACCAGGCCCTGGCCCAGGAGCTTTAGAGAAGGAGTCTCACCTAGGAGACCTGTCAGGAAAGGAGAACATGGTCCCCTAAGTCCAAGTGTCTGGCTAGTGCAGCCCAGGTCTCAGGGAAGTCACCTTAAGCTCAACTCAATGCCAGGTGCAAGGTGATGAGCATGATTGTCGGCTGCAGGCCAAGCCGGCCTGGCCGTTAGCAAGGAAAGAGGGGTGGTGTAGGGGAGGGGCGTTGTCCCCAGTGGGACTGGGGAGAGGCCTTCTGGCTTATCTTGTACCCTGGGTGTGTTCCCTTCTGCTTCTCCTCGCCCCACCCTGCTCCCCTGTTTGCCCTGGATATAGTCATTGTCGCTTTGAAGCTGGCTGGTCACTCTGGGGAATCTGGAAGCTCTTCTAGGAGTTCAGTGCAAGGGGGACTCGCTGAGATGGAAAGAGGTAGGCAGTGCCAGGCTGGTCTTCGTGGATGCAGAGCCCTGGAAGGAGCAGCTCAGGACCACCCAGGGGCCAGTGGAGCCGATCTCCTCTGTTAGCGCTCCTTGGTGTGGGCTGTAATGGTGGGGATCCCCTGGGTTCTAGAACTGCCAGGGCCCTGTTCAAATGCACCAACAAAACCTCTTAGCTGTGTGACCTTGAGCTGGGTACTTCCTCTCTCCAGACTTTGGTTTTCTGCACACGAGCGCACACACACACACACACACACACACACACACACACAAACACAAACACACATACATAGTCATTATTTTTTTGCCTTACAGAGTTAATGTGACTATTAAGTGGCATATATGTAAATGCTCCCTTTTCCTCCTTTAAACTTGACTTTGAGATCTTTTTAAAGATGATCCACACTCAAGTCGTACATGCTTATTCCAAAAAGATTTGAAAATACAGGAACTCAGAAAGAAAAAATTTAAAAATCACCCATCATCAAGAGAACGAGAAGACAAGCCACAGACCGGGAGAAAATATTTCCAAAAGATGTACCTGATAAAGGACTGTTAATCCAAAATATACAAAGAAACCTTAAAACTCAACAATAGAAAATAAACAATCCAATTAAAAAATGGGCAAAAGACCTGGACAGACAACTTTACCAAAGAAGATATACAGATGACAAATAAGCATATGAAAAAAAATGCTCGGTATCATATCATTAGGGAAATGCATATTAAAACAACAGCAAGATATCACTATGCACCTGCTAGAATGGCAAAAAGCCAAAACTTTGACAACACCGAATACTAGTGAGGTTCAGGAGCAACAGGAACCCTCTTTCATTGCTGGTGGGAGTACAAAACGGTGGAGACACTTTGGGAGACAGTTTGGTGGTTTATTACGAAAGTAAATATGCTCTTACCGGGGCTTCCCTGGTGGCACAGTGGTTGAGAGTCCACCTGCTCATGCAGGGGACGCGGGTTCGTGCCCCGGTCCGGGAAGATCCCACATGCCGCGGAGCGGCCGGGCCCGTGAGCCATGGTCGCTGGGCCTGCGCATCCGGAGCCTGTGCTCTGCAACGGGAGAGGCCACACCAGCGAGAGGCCCGCGTACCACAAAAAAAAAAAAAAAAAAAAAAAAAAAAACTTTACCATACAATATCACCCTTCCCC
>NW_006773072.1:3238857-3239543 GCF_000442215.2 Lipotes vexillifer
AAAAAAAAAAAAAAAAAAAAAAAAAAATGCTCTTACCATACAATTCAGCCATCTCCCTTCTTGGTATTTACACAGATGAGTTGAAAACGTATGTCCACGCAAACACCTGAACACAAATGTTTATAGCACCTTTATTCATAATTGCCAAAACGTGGAAGCATCTAAGATGTCCTTCAGTAGATGCATGGATAAATAAACTGTGGTGCATCCAGACAATGGAATATTATTCAGCACTAAAAAGAAATGTGTTGGGCTTCCCTGGTGGTGCAGTGGTTAAGAATCCTCCTGCCAATACAGGGGACACAGGCTCGAGCCCTGGTCTGGGAAGATCCCACATGCGGCGGAGCAACTAAACCTGTGAGCCACAACTACCGAGCCCGTGTGCCACAACTACTGAAGCCCACGCACCTAGAGCCCGTGCTCCACAACAAGAGAAGCCACCACAATGAGAAGCCTGTGCACAGCAACAAAGACCCAACGCAGCAATAAATAAATAAATAAATTTATTAAGAAAAAAAAAGAAATGTGCTATCAAACCATGAAGAGACATGGAGGAAATTTAAATGTATATTTTTAAAATTTAATTAATTTATTTCTGGCTGCGTTGGGTCTTCGTTGCTGTGCGTGGGCTTTCTCTAGTTGCGGCGAGCAGGGTCTACTCTTTTTTTTTTTTTTTTTTTTTTTTT
>NW_006773072.1:3239707-3247365 GCF_000442215.2 Lipotes vexillifer
GGCAGGCGGACTCTCAAGCACTGCGCCACCAGGGAAGCCCAGGGTCTACTCTTCGTTGCAGTGTGCGGGCTTCTCATTGTGGTGGTTTCTCTTTGTTGCGGAGCAAGGGCTCTAGGTGCGCGGGCTTCAGTAGTTGTGGTGCACAGGCTTAGTTGCAGGACTGATTTTAAAGTGATCTGGACAGAACCAAGAGGGAGGGTGGTAAGAATGTCACCTGAGTTTCTGGTGACAGAAAGATAAGTCTTTCCCTTAGCTCAAAGGGCATTTTGGTGATGGAGTTCTCTGTATCCACCTTCTCTGAGAAATTTCCCCATGAATACACCAGAAATGCATTACTCTTTGTCAGCTCCACTGTCAGGGTGACTGTATTACCAAGCCCAACATCTGGCCTGGGGGTCTAACAGGGCAGGGGGCACTTGTCACGTCACCACTGACCATCCAGCAATAAAGCCACTCGGGCCTGGGTTTGAGGCCTGAGGTTGCCACTTTTTAGCTGTGTGTCTTTGGTGAAGTGAATTAACCTCTCTGAGTTTTAATCTCCTTGTCTGTAAAATGGACACACTAACAGCACTCACCTCCTGGGGTTGAGGATTAATGGAGATAATGCGGTGATGCCCATGGGGCACTGTGTAAAGAGCCCAGCATGGGCTGAGAGTTCATCCAGAGGGAGCAAGGTGTTATTATCACAAATCCACACACAGCACTTACTGTGTGCTTTTCCCACAGTTCTAAACCTCTCCCTATTCTAACTCATAGCATTGTAGCCTGAGTAGGTGAATTGTTCTTGGAAATTGGTCTACCTGGGACAACAGACCCTGGGTCTGGAGCTTATTTTGGAAGGAAATGCCATCTCTCCTGTGGTGGGACCTGTGTCCTCAGGGAGGGAGAAGACTTTAGGCCTGAGGACCCGAGATGGAGCCGCAGCCCCCAGGAGCTCGGGGTCCTGCAGTCACTTCATGCTCCGAGGCTCATCGTCTCCATCTGTAAACCAAGGGAGGACGGCCTTGATCCCTAGGCCCTCCCAGCTGTAACAGTCTAAAATCGCTTTCCAGAAAGGTTCAACACAGTCGTCTATCCCAAAGGCTTGCAAACTACAACACACAGGCCAAATCTGGCCCAATGCCTGTTTTCATGGGGCCCACCAGCTAAGAATGGTTTTTACATTTTTAAGTGGTAGAAAAAAAATCAAAAGCAGAATAACTTTTTCATGACAGGGGGAAAATGATGTAAAATTCAAATTTTAGTATCTATAAATAAAGTTTTATTGGAACACAGCCATGCTCATTCATTTACATACTGTCTACGGCAGCTTCAAGTTACTGAGGCAAAGTTGAGTGGTTGCCATGGAGACGCTGTGACAGGCAAAGCCCAAGATATTTACTACCTGACTCTTTACAGACAAAGCTTGCTGCCCCCTGGTCTAGAGTTGACTTTTTAGATTACTCACTGTCTTTGGAATATTTCACATTTTTCTTTCTTTCTTCAAAGGTCACTGTCTCCAAAGACCAAGATGATTTAGAGAACAAAACAGCATGCATAGACAATTCCTTTAGCGGGACCCAGCTGCAGGGGCAGGGGCCAGAGGAACAGAAAGCCCACTGCCCAGGTTCTGCAGGTTCGGCTCAGGTTAAGGGTATGTGAGTGAATGGGCTTAGTGCCACCTCCCTCCCCATGACACACTTACTTGCAGAGATGAAGTTTAAAAATGCATTTTTGAAAAGCCCAAAAAAGTATCAAAGAAGAAAAACCTGTCCAGTGCAGTGTGCCTGAGCACATGGGCTTGGAATCAGATAGATATGAGTTCTGACCCCATCTTTTTATTTCTTAGCTTGTGACCTTGGATGAGTTACATAACCTCTCTGAGACTCAGCTCGTATATCGGTAAAATGGGAAAAATAGTATCTACCTGTATTAATCTGTTAGGGCTACCGTAACAAAGTACCACGGGCTAGGTGGCTTAAGCAACAGAAATTTATTTTCTTATGATTCTGGAGGCTGTAAGTCCAAGATCAAGGTGTCAGCTGGGTTAGTTTCTCCTGAGGCCCCTCTCTTTGGCTAACAGATGGTCGTCTTTTCCTGGTGTCTCCGTGGTTTTCCCTCTCTACCTGTCCTAATCTCCTCTTTTTATAAGGACACCAGTCATATTAGGCTAGGACCCACCCTAATGGCCTCTTTTTAACTTAATCACCCCTTTAAAGACCCTGTTACCAAATCTCGTCACATTCTGAGGTTCTGGAGGTTAGGACGCCAACATATGAATTTGGGGGAAAAAAATTCAGCCCATGACTCTAACTTATAGAATGCTGGGAGGATTGAATGAAATCAGGAATGTTTAGCACAGTTTCTGGAATATTACTGAGTCTTTAGTAAATGTTAGCTCTGATTTTCATTAATGGTAATTACTATTATTGCTGGCATGGCAGAGCTATTCCATCGGGTGTGGAAGAGCCCTGGAGGGACTTCCTTAGGGTTGGAGGGTATCTCGAGTGGCCTCCCAGCAGCCCCACTGGGTAAAACCCCACTTGGCCACTCGCTCGCTGCACACCTCCAAGCGGCACCATTCACATTGTTATTACTAATGATTTGTGTGTTGATTAGGGCAATTTTTCTGGCAGATGTCAGCGGAGGAAAAGGCACTTTTTCTCAAGTCCCCATGAAGTCACAGAGGGGCCCAAGGCAACGCTGCTTCCTAGCCTGACAGAATTTGGTGGAAGAATATGGCACAGAGAACAGAACCTGGCACGTAGTAGGCCCTCGACACATTTGCGCTGGATAAATGCATGTCAAGAATACCTCTCCCTGACATTACCTAGAATATAAACTGCAGGAGAGCGGGGGCATTTTCACATTTTCTGTCTCCGTCACCAACGTATTCCAACCCCTACACAGTTTCTGGCACATAGTAGGTGCTCAGTAAATATTTGTTGCACGAAAGAAATGAACCGATTAAAGCAGCCATGCTTTCCTTGCATTAAACAAGTCTTCGGCACATGCCATAGAGACTCGAGATGGGACCCAGCATATATTTATTGAACACTTACTGTGTGCTGGCTGCTCACTCATTCATTATAGCCTTTCCTCTTCACCCTATTTCTCACCATCACAGCCCCATGAGGTAGATTTTGCGCTGGAAAGAGAGTACACTGTCAGTCAGATCCAGCCCCTTCAGTTCTTTGAGCTTCAGTTCCTTCTCCGCCAGGAGCAGTAGATGATGGCTTAGCTGAGTGCCTGGCAGATGGTAGGTGCTCAATAAATATCACTTTCCTTTTCCCCTTACCCTAAGATGGCTGGAATAATTCTCTCCACTGTTTGCCCCTGGAGCTTCAGAGATGATGAGGAAGCAGATCAGGGGAAAGGGGAAGCGAAAGGGAGACCCACGCAGGCCGTGTGGCCGGGCCGAGATGCCTAAGCCTCTCAGCCGAGCCGACCCAGGAGTGTTCAGGGAAAGGAAAGCCGCCTTCACCCTCACAAACTCCGGGATGTGTCAGGCAGGCCTCAGCCCCAGAGCCCATCCTGCACTGCAGCCGGGGGTCACAGGTGGCTTTGGCGAAGCCAGGCCCCAGGGTAACTGGGAGCACTGCCCCGAGCTCCAGGCCTGGAGGAAGCATGGGGCGCCCAGGGCCAAGGGCTGAATGGGCCCTTTCTCTTTCGTAACAAACACAGCCCTTGTTTGTAGGTTTGTTTGTGTGTTTGTTTCCCGAGGCTGTTTCTGTTCTCCTTCTCTTCCCACAGGCCCTGGCCTCGGGCAGGCATCTCCCAGATGCCCAGGCTTTGAGACTATCCAGAGCATTGCTCATCTCTCCCCAGGCCAGGGAACACCTGGGGCTCTAAAAGGAAGGGAGGTCTTTCCCCTTTGCAAACGGACTTGGGAAGACAAATATGTCCATGGAGGGAGGCCTGACCTCTAAGAAGTGCTTACCAAGGCCCAGGAGCCATGCTGGGGGTTTGGCATGAATTCTCACGCCAGCCTCCCCAGTTGGGCACCATTAGCCACACTTGACGGATTATGTCACCACCTTGCTTGAAACCCTTCAAGGCTCAGTTTTGCCGGCCAGAATGGGGAGCTTGGGACACAGAGATTGAAACTGAGCGGGACCCTCTGGGGTTCCTGGGCACGGGAGCCTTTCTGTTCAGCCTCCAAGACCTTCCCTGAGTTCCAAAGGGCAGGTTCAAACAGATGCTAATCAGGGAAGGGAGGGGAGGCAGAGACAAGGGAGGAGCGGCCAAGGAACAGTAGCACAGCCTTGGGGCAGGTCCTGGTTCCCCCTCAAGGATACACATAACAACATCTTTAAGCTCTTTACAGAACTAAAACCCAACAAATGGGAGATGTCAGCTTCCTTCATTCCAGAGAAGACCACCTGAGGCCAGGTTAAAAAGGAAACACAGAAACTCATCAAGAGATTAACTGAGGGACTTCCCTGGTGGTGCAGTGGTTAAGAATCCGCCTGCCAATGCCAGGTACACGGGTTCAGTCCCCGGTCCGGGAAGACCCCACATGCTGCAGATCAACTAAGCCCGTGTGCCACAACTACTGAGCCTGCACTCTAAAGCTCGCGAGCGACAACTACTGAGCCGGCGAGCCACAACTACTGAGCCTGTGTGCCACAACGACTAAAGCCCATGCACCTAGAGCCTGTGCTCCGCAACAACAGAAGCCACCGCAATGAGAAGCATGTATACCACGATGAAGACCCAACGCAGCCAAAAATAAATAAATTTTAAAAAAAGAGGTTACCTGAGACCAGATTAAAGGAGTGCAGGCCCTACACACACCCTAATCCTATCAGCAACCCCACCCTTGAACTATTGCTATAAAACTCCTCACCGAATCCTCCCGAGTTCGGACACAGTTTTTCAGGGCAGGAGCCCGCCGGGGCCCCCTTTGTAGGGCAAAACAGTGAAGCTATTTCCTTCCACTTCAACCAAAACTCTGTCTCTGAGATTTGATTCAGCACCAGCGCACAGAGGCCGAGCTTTCAGCAGCAAGGTCTCAGTGCCCTTCTAGCTGCAGCGGTTGAATTTGAACGCAGACCTGCCTGCCCTCCTCTATCCTGCCTCAAGTTAGGACCCACACTCAGCACCTGCACCTTCCCATTCAGCTCCCAGTTACCTCACCCTTTTACTCACTTCCACTCCACGGCCACCGAAATTCCCTTAAGCTCCCCGGGACTCGCTTCTGTAAGACAAGGTGGCAACCATTGCTATGGACCTCGGAGAGTGTGGTCAGGATGAAATGATTTCCTTCCGCGGAAGCCCTTAGGTCACTGCTTGGGAATAGATTCTAGCTGTTTTTGTTTCTTCACCTTCAGAAGCATGTCTCAGGGAGATGCTCTTGTTATTCCCATTTTATAGATGGGGCCACTGAAACACAGCAATTAGGCAATCAGCCCAAGGCTCCACGCTCCTAGAAATTAGAGCTGCTGTCGGAATTAGCTCCTTCTTGCAAATGCTCCACCCCATGGTTCAGCCTGCATGAAGGTAGTGCAGGGAGGGGAAGGAGGGGCCAGTCCCCCAAACATCCAGATCTGCAGAGAACCAGGGGGCCAGAGGAAGGCTGGACGCGAGGGCATTTGCAAGGAAGAGTTGATGTACTCACTGGTTTGTAAACTCTGAAGGAGTTTGCAGGAGCCCCGATGTCAGCCCCTGTCCCCACCTTTTGATGCTGAAAACTCGGCCTCTGTGCACTGGTGCCAAGTCGAATCTCAGAGACAGAGTTTCAGGCGATGTAGAAAAGAACAGCTTTATTGCTTTTCCAGACAAAGGGGGCCACAGCGGGCTCCTGCCCTGAAAAACTGTGTCTGAACCCGGGAACATTTGGAGAGGAGTTTTATGGCAATAGTTCAAGGGTGGGGTTGCTGATAAGATTAGGGTGTGTGCAGGGCCTGCACTCCCTTAATCTGGTCACGGGAGATCTCTTGAAGAGTTTCTCTGGCTCCTTTAATCTGGCTTCCGGTGGTCTCCTTGAAGAGCTTCCCTGGTTCCTTTAATCTGGAATGAAGAATGCTGACCTCTTTTATTTGTTGGGGGTTTTAGCTCTATAAAGAGCTCAAAGATATTGTTATGCACATCCATTGAGGCAGAACCAGGACCTTGCACTATTGTTTCTTTCCTCCCTTGTCTCTGCATCCTCTCCCTTCCCTGATGAGCAACTGTTTTAATCTGTCCTTTGGAATGCAGGGAAGGTCATGGAGGCTGGAGTCTATTCCTTACAAACAAGAAACGGGGGACAGAAAGGCATCTGTGCCCCGGAGTCCCACAGGGTCCTGCTCGGTTTCACTTTCTGGGTGTCCCTTCTAAAACCAAGCATCCCTGAGTAACTCAGGGGCCACAGATCCTTGTGAAGGTGGCTGTGGGGGGGTTGCTATGGCCCAGGCAGCAGCACACACTAGACTCTCCCCCTACATACCTCAAGCTTCCACACAGGGCCAGCCTCCCTGACTCCCATCAGCTTCCTCCCCATGGTGCCTCCCCAGCTCCACCCCAACAATGGAGCTCTTGGCTCCCACCCCACTGGAGGGCGCAAAATAAAAGGCCTCCAGACAAAGACAGATCCACCAAGGCCAAGGCTGCGCCTGTCCGTGAGCACACCCTGAGGTCTCACTCAGACTCAAAGATGGTGGAGGGGGAAGCATATCTCCTTCAACCAGGCAGGGTCTCCCCAAAGGGATTCTGCAAGTGTGATACCCCCTCTAGGGTAAGGGAGGGTGTTAGCAGGTGGAGAATATGTGTGATGGGGGGACAAGACCAGGTCAGCCTAAAGCACAACAAGAGGGGTCCTCGGATCTCCCCTTGGTGTTGCAGCAGAGGGGTCTTGGGCAAGTCACTGAGCCTCGTTGGGCCTCAATGGCCTCCTCTGTGAAAGGAGGCCAAGACGTCCAATGGTCTAGGCTCACTTCCTCGTCTTTCCCCCAGACCACACTCATCTCAGAGCTGGGCACTTCACCTCTGTCACCTCTATCCCCAGGGCTCGGGCCACCCTGGCATGTGGGAGCTGGCATTTATTGACGTTATTGAATGCCCTGTGCATGCCAAGCATTCCACGTGGATTTTCCTATTTCACACTCACAGACACCGTTATGACCTCCATTTCACCAATGAGAAAGGTGAGGCTTAAGAGGGGAAGTCGGTGGGAACTGGTCATTGAGCAGTTAGTGGCGGAGCCGCAATTCAGCCAGGAAGACCGATTCCAGAACCTACCAGCCTAACCACCATTCTACATGAGGGCCACGTGTGCCCAATAACTGCTTCTGGAACACTCAGCCCAGGCTGTTGAGAGAATTAAATATGTAGAAAAGCTATCATAAGACCTGGTGTACCGGAGGAGCTCGGTAAACCAGATCTGCTTGAATGAATGCTGTGTCTAGCCCAGAACTGCTAGATGCTCTATAAATTTACCAAGATCAGGTGTCCTGAGATAGCGCTGGAGGGATCACGGATCCAGTCCAACAACATCTTTCCCGCAGAGCAAGTGGTCGGTCGCCTCACGTAATTGATGTTTTGTCTGAGCCTAGGGTAGCACCATAAGCACAGCTGGGAGGTGAAGGCTGGATCCTGGCAGCACTCACTGGTTTCGAAAGAGTTGTTTTCCAATTCACCATTGGTCCATTGGAATTCTGTCTTGTGGGCTGCACGCGGGGAGGAGCACGGAAGAGCGT
>NW_006773072.1:3247466-3266160 GCF_000442215.2 Lipotes vexillifer
CGTGAGTCTCAGAACTCTATGGGGGCAGCAGGAGTGGCTGCCCCGTCCCTCTGGGCGCTGGCCACAGAAGCAGCCGTGTTTTCTGGACGTGGCTGTTGCCTGGAGGGAATATGATGAGGGCGGGGCCCTAACCTCCCCTGAGCAGCTGTGGGAAAAATAATAACAACAGCCAACTGCCGATGTCTATGGAGTCTATATTATTAGGGCTGTTCTAAGCACTTTGCATGAATTAACTCATAGATGAGATCATCACTATCATTATTCCCATTTACAGATGAGGAAACTATGGCACAGAGAGGTCAGGTCATTTGCCGAAGGTCACATAACAGGCAGGTGATGGAGCTGGGATTTGAACCTGGGCTTTGGGGTTTCAGAGTGTTTTATAATAATGCGTTCTCACCTGCTGCCTCGCGGGCTCTGAGCCAGCCTCAAGCCAATTTTTCAGTGGCTAAGAATATAGTCTTGCACGGTACTAATAGAACAATCTTTGTTTGATTTTTTTTCTGAATTGTTCCAACAACCTTAGATTGGCCCAGAGATGAGTTAAGATACCTTCCCTGACTCTTGAAGGACAGGAAGAGGAAAAGGGAAGATCCAACTTCACTATCGCGATTTTACAGATGAGGAAATCGAGCCAGAAGAGTTGAGGGATCAGCCCTAGTCCCCACCGCGGGTGAGGAGTGAAGCTGGGATTCCTCCCCAGGTAAGGCCCACTCCCTGCCACACTCCCAGGCAAGTGTAGACGCACTTTGGCAGAAATGCCAGGCATGTACCAATATTCAACGGGCCTTCCAGGGGAGAAAGCTCCAGCTCTGGGCTTCCAGAGGGCAGGGCTAGTCCCTTACTGGAATTTATAGGGAACAAACCAGAACCCACTATGAAAAAGACCTTCCATTGAGGGAAGTTCATATTTCTCTGAGAAAAGCTTTCATTTCAGGGACAAAACTCTATCTCTGGTAGGATAAAGAGACCAAGGTTTGAACCCCAAGTTAGCGCAGGATGGAGGAATACAATATCTTCTTTTTGTGCTTGATTCTATCCTGTCTAGAATTGAAAGTGCTTCAAGGAAAATACCCCCGGTGCTCATGTGTTCCCACCCAGCACGAAGCAGACAGCATCTTGGCTGGAATAATATTATCCTGTAGGTTCCCCTCCATGATTCCCTCATAAATTCATGTCAATAAAAATCCGTGAGGAACCCAGTGTTTACGTAAGGCTCTGGTCTTGTCCTTCTCACTCTTATGAAATTAGACTTGGGAAACAGAGGGGGAAAAAAAAATGAAAATATGTTCTTTGGTCTTTGTCTGGATGTTTGCATCCTGGTCTTTGTCTGGATGTTTGCATGAAAATTAACAAAAAGAACAAAAAAGAAGAAAAGAAAGATTTACGTTGCCAGGAATCGAATACATCTTAGAGGTTGGTGTCCTAAGCCTTGCCCGTTGGATAACACCCGTCAGAGATCTGGAAGTTAAGGACGGGTCAGAATTCACTGTCTTGTTCTCATCTTAATGATCTGGTTAGGGAATACAGTCCCTTTCAAATCTAGCATTCTAGAATCATACATGAGTTGTGTTTTGTGGGTTTTCTTCCCCTCCTGAAAATGGTCTTAGACACTGCAGCACAGAATTGGTAATCGTGCACTCCCGGATTCCAGTCCTGGCTCTGCCACTCATGACAATGACACCTTTGGAAATTTGTGTAATCCCTCTGCATCCTGGACCCCTCCTCTTGCAAAGGGGGAGGGGGAGCTCATCCTGTCCCCCGCGGGATTACTGTGATGATGAAATGAGATAATTCGAAATGCCTGGTGGGCTCATGGTGCGTGCTAAGGAAAGTTATTTAGTCTTTTCTCTTTAAAAAACTTGTCCTAATCGGATTTTTTTAATTGTAAAGCAATGGATTCTCATTGTATTCAGCCAGAGCATATGAAAGTCTATTTCAGAAAAAAAGTGAATAATCTTGTTGTGATAGGGATCATGCCTTGTTTACCCAATATCCATTCTCGATTTCTTTCTTAGTAATAAAAGCTTTATATTACCAAGGCCTACTATAATAAAATAAAATATAATACAATTATTATAGCCAGCTAAAAAACTCCATTTCTCAGCCTCCCTTGCAATTAGGTATGGTTGGTGGGACTTTTGAGACAGATTTCTAAAAGAGGCATAAAACAATTTCTTCTGTGTTCCTGCCCAGGTGTGACGGCTGAAGCACAAGCTGCCATCTTGGACCACAGATGGCCTTGGGCCTAGAGGCCATTAGTCAAGGATGACGAAGCGAAAAGATAGTGCTTGAGCTGCTTACCATTGAGCTACTGCCACATTAGTTCTGGACCATCTTTTTCTGAACTTCTTTTTGTAAAAGCAACCAAACCTCCTAGTTACTTAAGCCACTGGGTTTTTTTTGAGTTTGCCATTGTATGGACCTAGATCTAATTATAACTAATAACTCCTCCTCCCCTTCCACTTCTTGACATGACTGGTATTAACAATAACATCTTTTATAAGTTTATGCTCACAGTAAAGATATATTTATGAATGCATGCCTAGAAAATGATATCATCCTGCATGCCATACTTAGAAATTGCTTAACAGTATATATATCAAGGTCAAGTTCTCAGGCCAGGGCACACAGAACTCCAACATAATTTTTTTCACATTAGGCTATTAAATTATAGTATGAATATGCCATAATTTATTTAACAATTTTTCTAGTGATATACTGAGGAGGTTTCTACTTGCTTTTCAACTAATATAAACCTTGCTGCAATAGATATCTGGTATAAATACCCTCACCACTATGCTTTTATATTTCAGCAGACTGCCACAGTGGGATGACTAGTTCCTGTCCTTTTTAAAACTCACCACCTGCTTCCTTTTATAGATGAGGCAAGAGAAGTCTTGAAAGATGAAGTGCCAGATATAACAGAGGGAGACAGTGGCAACCATGCCTCCAGAATCCTCCCCATTATAATCCAAATTCCACACTCGTATTCATCCAGTGTTTGGTAGCAGTGATATTTATTGAAGGAATATCTAAATAATCTTTACAGAAGTAATGTTCTACCAGCCTCTGCTTGAACTTATCCGGTGGCAGGGACCTCACTACATTTCTTTTCATCTTTGGAGAGTACTGAATGTTCTTTCTTACATGGTGTTACAATCTGCTTTCATAAAACTTCTGCCTACTGGTCTCAGTTTTGATTCCCGGAGAACTGGTCTACCTCCTCAAAGGACACATGAGACTCACCAAGGCAGGCTTAAGAAAGGAATCCAAAGTTATCTACCTGGGGCTCCTGACACTCAGATATTTCTCACGTATGGAGTATATACAGTTGGTCAGGCAATGAGCATGGCTTTGAGGATGCGAAGAGGAACAGACCTGACCTTGACCTGAAGACATTTACTCTCCAGCGATGGGTGGGATGTCTCACAGCAACGTGGTTCCTCCTCTGACGAACTTGCCTTTGGGGTGACATGAAAACTCATAGCTCTGGTCACAGGGGCACAGTTAGGAATGTTAGGAGTTAGGAGAGGAGGGCATTTGGGTGGGGCTGAGGACTTGTTTGGGAGAAGTAACTGGCCAAGTGGGCAGCCTGTCCCCAACAAACAGAAGAAATCACTTCCTCTATAAACGTTGATTCGTTTTTCCTGGAAAAGTTTCTTTCTCTTAAGCAGCCACATTCCCATGAGCGCCTCTAGCTTGCTCTCTCCTCTTTCTCTCTCTTTCTCTCTGTCTCTGGTAGAGACAACGTTTAGAAAAACGGGCTGAAAGAACACACCCGTTAGAAGACTTTCTCCTCCTGACCTTCCAAGGAAGCCTGACTCACGCGGTCATCTCCAAGTGGAATCATAGCAAATAAATCTCACTCTTATAAAATACAGTATAATTCAGTGGCAAAGTCGAAGGTAAAACTAATGGTTGAAATCTATAGGAATTAAATTTTAGGCAGTAAAAGGGGCAAGCAAAACTTTGGAGTAGAAAGAACATAAGGTCTAAAGCCAACAGGTCTTATACTGGAACCCTACCTGTCACTCATGGCTGGGGGGGCTGCCATATCACTTCTTATAATTTCATTTCCTTGTTGTAGACAGAGGATAGAATGGAACCTACACAAAGAAAGTCTGCGAGAGTGTAAATGAAATACAATCAATAAATGACCTCTGTAAGGCGCTTGGCCAACTGACAGTGATCGGTGTCTACGGACTCCTTCTTTTGTATTTTCATGGGGCATGGTGTGGGCACGTATACTGAACATCCTTCCTGTTCTAGCTGGGTGGCTGAGGATGTACAATAGTCCTCAGAAGTTCAGGTGTGAACAAAGTGGATCAGAGAAAGCACAAGACTGCACAGCATCAGGGGGTCCCTTGAGCCTTTGTTCGAATCCAGTGATGCATAACTGCCCCATGACGTTACTAAGCCAATGGGTTTGGACTACAGGTTTGGTTCTCCTAGCCAACATTTGGCTGATCGCACTCGTTGTAAGCCAAGAGGTGATAGGATAAATGCATTGAGTATAGGGGAAAGGGGTCTGAAGTCTTGTCCTGGTTCTGCCACTAACCACCTGTGTGACCGGGGGCAAGTCAGTTAACCTCTCTGAGCATCAAGTTCCTGCAGTGTAGAATGGGGGTTCAAAAGCCCTCCTTTCCTCTGGAAAAGGACATGAAACACTTCATAAAATGACTTAGTGGTGAGGATGGGACAGCAGAACATAGTGACTGCGTTAGTTAATGTAACGGTTTGACCCCTGTAACACATAGCCCCAAAGCAATGATAATTTAATGCAGAAATTTAGATTTAATTATCTTTCCCATGAAAGTTTGGGTGGACGGTCCAGGGCTTGTACAGCAACAGCAGTCAGAACTTAGCTTGCTTCTACCTCGTTGTTCTGTCATTCTCAATGTCAAGCTTACGTCTCATGTTCCAAGATGGTGGGTCCAGTTCCACCGACCACGTTATTCCATCTAATGAGCAGGAAGAAAGAAGTTACACATAACCTTTCATCTCCTATCCTTTGAACCAGAACTAACATTCTACTGTCAGAGTCACTAAGAACAGCCCACACTCAAACAGGGCAGTTAGTCTCCACCCTTTGAAGGAAGGAGAGCCAAACAATTTGTGGACATACTAGGAAACTACCACAGCAAGTTAGTTATTCTTGCTTGCTGAAATGAATTGTCCCCATCTATAAAATAACAGTACATCCTGCCACCGCATCTGGCTCCATGCCCTGCCCAAGTCCAGCCGGGGTTAAACCTCGCCACCAGGAACCCTCCAAAAACCCACCCTCTGAATTCACCTTCCCTTCCCTGCTTTTCTGTGAGACTTTGAACCTCTCCAACGTACCTAGCACCTCTTTTCTGATAAATGGTTATTAGTGCATCTATTGATTTCTTCCCACTCGATTATGAATCAAGGACTTTTTTTTTTTTTTTTTTTTTTTTGCAGTACGCGGGCCTCTCACTGTCGTGGCCTCTCCCGCTGCGGAGCACAGGCTCCGGACGCGCAGGCTCAGCGGCCACGGCTCACGGGCCCAGCCGCTCCGCGGCACGTGGGATCCTCCCGGACCGGGGCACGAACCCATGTCCCCGGCATCGGCAGGCAGACTCTCAACCACTGAGCCACCAGGGAAGCCCAAGGACTTTGTCTTATTCAACTATATAAACAAGAAAGTTGTCAGCTGGGGACAGCGGTGCATCTCCCCGAGTGAGGGGCTGGGGCGACCCACCCCACCTCCCGCCCTCACTGCCCACGAGGGCCAACACAGGCTCCTGGTGAGTGTGGCTATGGACCAGGGCCATAGAGATCCACGGGGCCCAATCCCGGGCTCCGAAAAGAGCTTAGTGCAGCCAGCTCTGACTTGGAGCACTGTGCCAAGCTTCCCGCCACTGCCCTGAGTCAGCTGGAGGGCCTGGAGCCCACCTAGACGGAGGAAGGCCTCGCTATAGTAACGGCATGGAAAGAAGTAAGAAGATGGTCTGATGGCAGAGGGAAGACTCCAGTTTACCGGATTCTCTGCACAGAAAATGCTGAAGGTGACCCCCCTCCCCCCCAAAGGAAACAAAACAAAACTCAGGAAACTCAGCTCGATTGCAGGGTACAAACTACATCGACGCTACAGAAATCGGTTGCCTTTCTGTACACTCACAAACTATCCGAAAGAGAAAGGAAGAAGACAGCCCCGTGGACAGACGGTAACAGCACAAAGAAAATACCTAGGAGTCCATCTAACCCACGACCTACAAGACCCGTAACTCACAAAATGGGACGAGAGTCACACTGATGAAAGAAAATGAAGACGACACACACCCAACACAGAAAGATAGGTGGTGCTCATGGATCGGAAAAGTCCGTCTTGTGGAAATGATTCCACACCCCCAAGGCAATCCAGAGATCCTCTCAAAATACCCACGGATTTTCTCAGACAAGTACAACTAAGAATTCCGAAATATGTCTGGAAACACAAAAGAACCTAGAGCGTGTCGATACGCGCTTCAGAAAGAAGTGCAGATTTCGGACGTCCCATGCTGCCTGATTTCCAACTAGGCTGCAAACCTGCCATCATCCAGACAGCATGGTATTGGCACAGAAGACATCCACATAGATCCAAGGAAGAGAACGGAGAGCACAGAAAGAAAGCCATGCTTGTGCGGTCAATTCATCTCTGACAAAGGAGGTGAGAAGGTCCCGTGGGAACAAGATAGCCTGTGCAATGAGTGGCGCTGGGGAAACTGCACCGCTCCATGCACAAGCATCACACTGGATTCCTTTCTCGTGCCACATACAACAAGAACCTCACACCAAATCGACTACCGCAATGTCAAACCTGCAGCCAGGCCAGGCCTAGAAGAAACCCATGGGCAGTACGTTCTTGGACCCCAGTCTTGGGAGCAGGTCTGTGGATCAGTCTCCTCAGACAAGGGAAACAGAAGCACAATAAAGCCAGCTGGGGCTCCAGGTGTCTGAAAAGGATTTTCAACAGCATAGGCAAAGCGTCCACAGCAGAGCGAACGAGAGAGAAAACAATGATTTGCAAACGATGTAACTGAGAAGGGGGATCATCTGGAAAACAGACCGAGAAGTCGCACAACGCAAGCCTTCGAGACATAAAAACCCTAACCAACGGCTCCCCTGGTGGCACAGTGGTTGAGAGTCTGCCTGCCGATGCAGGGGATACGTGTTCGTGCCCCGGTCCGGGAAGATCCCACATGCCGCGGAGCAGCTGGGCCCGTGAGCCACGGCCGCTGAGCCTGCGCGTCTGGAGCCTGTGCTCCGCAACGGGACAGGCCACAGCAGTGAGAGGCCCGCATACTGAAAAAACAAAACAAAAACAAAAAAACCCCCTAACCTGAAGCTTAACCCTAACAATGTGTGTGTGTGTGGTGTGTGTGTGTGTGTGTGTACGTATGTGCACCTGTGCGTATTCTTTACATAATATACCTAGATTATATATAATAAACATATTCTATACCAAAAAAAAGAAAGAAAGAAAGTTATCAGGGCCAATACCCAAAGTATTAATTAATTAATTTATTTTTATTTTTTGGCCACAGGGCATGTGGGATCTCAGTTCCCCAACCAGGGACTGAACCCGAGCCCCCCTGCAGTGGAAGTGCAGAGTCTTAACCACTGGACCACCAGGGAAGTCCCAATACCCAAAGTATTTTGCCATCTATAGTAGGGACCTGGCTGAAGAGAAGGCCTGACTGTTGAATTAATCATTTTTTCCCTGGCACATAGTAGGTACATAATAAGCCCTTAATGAATATTAAGAAATAATTTATGTAAATTCAATATTAAAAATCTGATTTAAAAAATGGGCAGACGAGGGCTTCCCTGGTGGCGCAGTGGTTGGGAGTCCGCCTGCCGATGCAGGGGACACGGGTTCATGCCCCGGTCTGGGAAGATCCCACATGCCGCGGAGCAGCTGGGCCCGCGAGCCATGGCCGCTGAGCCTGTGCATCCGGAGCCTGTGCTCCGCAGAGGGAGAGGCCACAACAGTGAGAGGCCCGCATACTGCAAAAAAAAATAAAAAATAAAAAAATAAAAAAAAAATAAAAAATGGGCAGACGATCTTTCTCCAAAGATGACATACAGATGGCTGACAGGCACCTGAAAAGGTGCTCAACATCACTAATCATCAGGGAAATGCAAATCAAAGCCACAGTGAGTTCTTACCTCACACCTGTTATAATGGCGATTATCAAAAAGATAAGGGCTTCCCTGGTGGCGCAGTGGTTGAGAGTCCGCCTGCCTATGCGGGGGACACAGGTTCGTGCCCCGGTCTGGGAAGATCCCACGTGACGCGGAGCGGCTGGGCCTGTGAGCCATGGTCGCTGGGCCTGAACGTCCGGAGCCTGTGCTACGCAACGGGAGAGGCCACAACAGTGAGAAGCCCGCGTACCGCAAAAAAAAAGAAAAAAAGAAAAAAGATAAGAGTTGGCGAGGATGTGGAGAAAAGGGGACCCTCATGCACTGTTGCATGGCTGCACTGTAAACTCGTGCAGCCACATGGAAAGAACAGTAGAAAAGTGCTTCAAAAAATTAATAATAGGACTACCATATGATCCAGCAACTCCACTTCTGGGCGTTTATCCCAAGGGAATGAAAACACTAATTCAGAAAGGTACCTATACCCCCATGTTCACTGCAACATTATTTACAATAACCAAGATGTGGAAACAATTTAAGTGCCCATCGTTGGAAGAAAATCCCTTTTTCTCTGCATGAGGAGAAGCAGCCGTCCTGGGACCTGCCTTCCAGGCTGCAGTGTCCTTCTTGGCTCATCTTGGAGTGAGTTTGGAATCTGAACAGGAGGACCTGAGAGCTGCCCAGGGCCACCCGAGTAGCTCTGCCTTGGAGGCCAAGGAGTGAACCTAAATTTCTCCACCAGCTCATGGGCGTCTTTACATTTTAAATTAGGATTCCCAGTTCCTGGAAGCCCAGCCCGGGCTTGGTAGAGAAGGCAAGAGAGGGAAAGAAGCTGCTTTTCTCTCCCTCGTTCACTTAATAAGTATTTATAGAGCACCTACTATGGACCAGAAAGTTTCCACTGGGTATAAATTGGTGACTAGGAAAGACACAACCCTTGCCCTGGGTGAGCTTAAAGTCTTGTGAGGGCAAAATATAATAAACAAGTGAACAAATAAACAAATGCATTATGTAATTGTGATACGTGCTCTGAAGGAGAGACTAGGACTAGAGAGAGAATGAGGAAATCACAGGGGCTGGGGAAGAGGGGGACCGACTTAGTCAAGCTGATTGAATGAGAGTTTCTGTGCAAAGGAGACATTTAAGCCAAGACTTGGAGGGTGAAAGGAAGGCAGTCAAGGCAGCAAAGCATTCCAGGCAAGGGATCAGCCTGTGAGGCCCGAGGTGGGAGAGGTCCTGGATCACTGGAGGAAGTGAAAGGCAGACAGGAGAGAGGATGGAGACGGGAGGCCAGGCCCACAGGGCCTCAGAGCCAGTGGGAGGAGTTGGGTTTTATCGGAGGCACCTGGGAGGCCCCCTCCCCCAGTGTCTGGCGGGACACTGAGCCCTTTGGGAAGCTGCTTATCTCCTACTAGGCTGGAGGTACGGGAGGCTGTCACAAGCCCCCCGTCTCTCGGCATAAGCTCTGGAGACCCGGAGCTCAAGCCAGGCCTCGGCCGCCCCACAAAAGGGAAGTGTGTGTTCCCACAGTATTTTTAACACAGCACAACACACGCTCCTCTCTTCCTGCATGGCTAAGGCCCCGAGCCAGGTGGGGCTAGTCACCAGGCTCCACCCTGCACCCCTGACCCAGCCCTGGTGGCCGCAGAGGGTGGGGTGGAGGCAGGAAGTGGCCAGGACGCCCGCCAGCAGCTGCACACACCCACTGGCCAAGCTTTGGGCAGGGCAGCAAATGCAGGCCTGGGGCCGGCTGGAGGGACGCAGGAGTCCTTGGAAGAGAACCCAGGCCAGGCCAGACCTCTGGGAACCATGGTGGTGTCCTCCCCACAAGGCTGAGAGTGAGGTGATGCAGCGCCCATGACCAGCAGGGAAGGAAGAGTGGGGATACTCAGAAGGCCTGCAGGGGTGGGGTACAGAGAGGGAGTGGGCAGTTCCTTGCATTTGGTTTCCTTTATCATCCAACTTATTTGATTGTATGTTTCTAAGAACATATTGTGAAAGAGGGTCAGTATTAGTTTCCTGTGTCTGCTGTAAACAGGTGACCAAAAAACGCAGTGGCTTAAAGCAACAGAAATGCGTTCTCTCACGGTTCTGGAGGCAGAAGTCTTACATGAAGGTGTCGGCAGGGTCGGTTCCTCCTGGAGACTCTGAGGGAGGGTCCATCCCTTGTCCCCCTCCCAGCATCCGGTGGCCACCAGCAGTCTTTGATTTTCCATGGCTTGTACACGCACCACTGCAGCCCCTTCCTATGTTTTCATATGGCCTCTCCTCTGTGTCTGTGTCACCAATCTCTCTTTCCTTCTCTTATAAGGACACCTGACACTGGCTTTAGGCCTCATCCTATACCCAGCGTGATCTTAACTAGAGATGCTCAATTACATCTGCAAAGACCCTTTTCCAAACAAGGTTGAATTCACAGTTTCCAGTGAACATATCTTTTGGGGGGTGGAGACACCATTCAGCCCACGACAGGGTCCCTGAGATTCCCCAGACTCCCAGAAGAGGGTCTTTGAGGATAAGCGTTGTGACTTTGGGTCTCCTCTGTGCCGTGAGCCTGACGGTGCCACCTCGCAGGGCCCAGGCAGGTGTCAAGCAGCAGGGATGGCTGCCCTCGTGAGCTCAGCAGGGGCCACAGCGTTCTCTCTTGTCTCCTCCCCTTGAGTAAGGGGGTCTTCGGACTTGAGAATAGAGGGGTTTTAGCTGCAGCTGCCCCAGGCCCCTGGGGACAGAGGAGGGAGCTGAGACCCGCCAGCAGTGGGCCAGGGCCCAGGGGAGTCACTGACCAAGCTGAGAGCCAGGCCAGGGCTTGGGCTCTGGATCTTTGTATCACCTGGGAGAGGTCGCAGAGGTGAGAAAGGATTTGTCTGGTTTGAGAAACGGAAAGGAGGTCAGCGTGGCCGAGGTGAACTAGGCACCGAGTGAGGTCGACGTGCAGGCAGGGCCCTGACGCAGAGGCGCCGCTGTACCCATGGGAAGATGGTCAAAGGAGGTCCCACTCCAGGACAGGCTGCCCACACGTGATCTGTCCCTCAGACAGCAGACCCCAGCCACCTTCCCAGATCACAGCCTGCTTTGGAAGGAGATGCAATGAACCTCTTCCTGCTAAGGCCAAAGAGCGCTAGGACAGTCAGGTTAACCTTTTCAGAGGCACAGCCTTCTTTGGACCAGGACTCTGAGAGGATGTCACCTGTAGGAACCCTCTCTCCAACAGACAGGGCAGCTGGATTCAGAGAGGGGACTCAACTTGCCAAAGTCACACGGCAAATTAGCAGCAGAGCTGAGCCCCGAGCCTGGGGTGTCTCCAGGTGCCCGGGCTGTGTGAATGAATACTCAGCCTCTGCATGGAACTCTCCTAGTTCCAAAGCTCTCATCTTACAGATGAGCAAGCCGGGGCTGCCCGCTGAGAGTTTCTTTGTTGATTTGGGAACAAAAGAATAAAACAACGTGTTATATAGACTCTTGTTTTGCTCACAAGCTGAGGTCTCCTGGGGCAGTTTGCTGGGTCCCCCGGAGTTGGTGATTCTGTGCATGAAGTTTCTGTGTGAAACTTCAGGCCACCAGAAACCAGAGAGAAGGAGAAACCTTCTCTGGGTCTGGGATAGAATGAGGGCATCTTCCTAAAACCCCTGAGGAATAGGCTTTGGCTCATGACCCTTGATTCCAAGGTTGCTTCTGTTCTGAGAGTCGCTTCAGGGGGCTGGTCAGTGGGGGTCTGTGTCTGGCAGAACAGACTTTGTATCCTGGAACCCCCTCTTCCCTGCTGTGTGACCTCAGGCAGGTTGGTTTACCTCTCTCTGCTCCGCGTCTCCCACATGCCCCACTCAGGGCTGCCCAGGGGTGAAGTCCACGAGAGCCTGTTCCTCCTTCCACTCAGACCTGGAGGCAGTCCATTCCCAGTGGTACAAACAGGAACTGAGCCGGCTGGGAAGGCTGTTGAAAAGAACTTTCTGGCCGAGAGGGTGTGTTTGTGCAGTTTGGTTCTCTGCCCCCTGTGCTCTGGGAAAAGTTCCAGACCTGAGCAAGTTTATCAGATTCCTTTCTTTACCCACCCAGCCTTGAATTTCATGGAAAACAAAACAGAGAAGATAAAAACCAAAGCAGTCTAACACTTGAGTCAGTTATTGCATGGAGTTTAAAGTCTTTGAAAGCTGAGTTTCTGTACTTGACCATCCACTAAATGGATGTTTTTGTTTTTGTTGTGCTTTTTTAATAAATTTATTTATTTTATTTTTTTATGATTTTTGGCTGCATTGGGTCTTCGTTGCTGCCTATGGGCTTTCTCTAGTTGCAGCGACCTGGGGCTACTCTTCGTTGTGGTGCACGAGCTTCTCATTGCGGTGGCTTCTCTTGCTGCGGAGCACGGGCTCTAGGCACGCGGGCTTCAGTAGTTGCAGCTTGTGGGCTTCAATAGTTGTGGATGGCGGGCTCTAGATTGCAGGCTCAGCAGACGTGGTGCACCGGCTTAGTTGCTCCGCGGCATGTGGGATCTTCCCGGACCAGGGCTCGAACCCATGTTCCTTGCATTGGCAGGCGGATTCTTAACCACTGCGCCACCAGGGAAGCCCTAAATGGATGTTTTTAGGCAGCACATTTCAAGCCCTCTGAGCCTCAGTTTCCTTGCTTCCTGGGTGTAAAATGGGCATAGTAACAAAGATCGTGCCGTGTGTTGAAGGATGAGCAATCATTTCCTGGAAAGTATGCCCCACAGTTCTTGGCCTGGAGCCACAATCTTAGTGGGACCGACATGGCTAGTATTTCTCTGGGCAGCGCTTCCCCACACTCAGACTCACCAGCCCCTCCCAAACATGTCCATATTCCTACTGCCCAGAATACGTTTGTTTGTTTTTTTTTTTTTTTGCGCGGTACGCGGGCCTCTCACTGTTGCGGCCTCTCCCGTTGCGGAGCACAGGCTCCGAACGTGCAGGCTCAGCGGCCATGGCTCACGGGCCCAGCTGCTCCGTGGCACGTGGAATCTTCCCGGACCAGGGCACGAACCTGCGTCCCCTGCATCAGCAGGCGGACCCTCAACCACTGCGCCACCAGGGAAGCCCCAGAATATGTTATTTTACATGGCAAGAGGGACTTTGCAGATGTGATTAAGCTAAGGATCCTGAAATGGACCAATATAATCACAAGGGTCCTTAAGAGAGGGAGGCAGGAGAATCAGAGTCAGAGACAGAAGGAGCGGATGTGACCATGGAAGCAGAGGGAGAAAAGGTGATGTGGAGCTGGCCAGGAGCCAAGGAATGTGGGCGGCTCCTAGAAGCTGGAAAAGGCCAGGATCAGATTTTTCCCCTGGAGGCTCCAGAAGAAACACAGCCCTTCCGGCGCCTTGATTTTAGAATTTGGACCTGCGACACTGTAGGACCATAAAGCTGTGTTGCCTTAAGACACTGAGTTTGTGGTAATTTGTTAAGGCAGCCACAGAAAACTAATATGAACCTTCATGAGACAAGGATGCTGAGACGCTGGTGCTCTCGGTTTCTGCACTTTCCTGATTCTGTGCCTCCAGGCTTCTCTCCGGTTCTGTGAGCTCCCTGGCATTCTGCATGGCACAGGCTCCCAGCACCCTGCTCGGCTCTCCTGAGCTCCCCCAGCTGGGTGTGTTTTTTGTCACGCGTGGTGCTGTTTACACCCCTGTGGATGCTCCTTTAGCCATTTATTTCTTTCACATTTGGGTTGACGGTTATGACTCATAACAGCTGACAAAACACATGCAGATGATGGTTTGTTTGGACTCGTCGCCTGTACTGAAAGGAAAAATACGATGCTGGATGTAACAAAGGAGAGTTTTCAAGTTACTTGAGCTGCCCTTCAGAAAATGTTGGAGAAAAAACACAAGAGAAAGATGAGCCAGGTAATTCGGGTCTAGAATCCCCCTGCAGCCTGGGAGAGTTGACTCCAATTGTCTGAGCTCTGTTAGCTGGCAGATGTGACTTTGGGGTTTGGAGAGAGCAAAGCAGCGCTTGCAGGTATGTGGGATACACAGAAGCCAGGTGAAGAACACTCCATCCAGCTCTGAGCTCATCGCTCCCATTTCCAGGAAGGCTTTTCTGGTGCTAATGGGCTGAGCCTCTCAAAAAGTCTCCAGTTACTTTTTTTTTTTTTTTTTTAACATCTTTATTGGGGTATAATTGCTTTACAATGGTGTGTTAGTTTCTGCTTTATAACAGAGTGAATCAGTTATACATATACATATGTTCCCATATCTCTTCCCTCTTTGTCTCCCTCCCTCTCACCCTCCCTATTCCACCCCTCCAGACAGCCACAAAGAGCCGAGCCGGTTTCCCTGTGCCATGCGGCTGCTTCCAGTTACTTTTTGAATACCGTATGCCTCTCATTAGACTTAGAGCTCCTGGAGGTCAAGGGCAGATTCCCCTTTGTCACACCTGACACGAGCCAAAGGCCTGGCGCGCACAGCGAGTGCCCAGCGGACACGTGCAGAATCAAGCTTTTGCTTCTCTGGCTTCCTCTCCCGAACTGGGCGATGGCAATCCTTTTACATCTCCAACACTTTACATTTACCAAAACCTCTTAGGAAGGTCCAGAGGGAAGAACGTGTGTCTGAGTTCAAGTTCCAATGCCACCCACGCCTTGGCCTTTGGGAAACCTCTCCCACTCTTCAGCCGTGGAATGGAGTAATAACACCCTCGTGGGTGGACAGGAGCAGCTCTCAGCAGATGCACCTCGCAGCACCCAGCACAAGGCCTGCACAGAGTGGGCTCGGTAAGTGTCGGTTGCTTGAACTTGGGGGGCTATGTCTAGAAGTCAAGTTCCCTCTCTTTCCCCACCGCCTGCCTTTCTTACCTGCATCCTTTTCCCTTGGCCTCCAGTGTCTCCTCCCGTCTGAAGCAGGAGTGATCTGTCCAAAAGGCAAGACTGAGCACTGATCTCCACTTGCTTTATACCTTGAAGGCTCCCCCTTGACCTCAGCCTAAAGGCCCAGCTCTTAAGCATGGCTGGCAAGGCCCTCCCTGCTCTGGTCCCGCCCTTTCCCTCCATGGGCCGCTTTGCACCTCTCCCTCCAGCCACATGGAATGCTTCTAGCTGCCCACCCACCTGGGGGTGGTTAGGCCTCTGTGCCCTTTCTCCATCCCTTCCCTCTGCCTGTCATGCCAGGCTCATGCAGGGGGTTGAGAGCAGTGGTTATGGGGTGAGCTCTTATGGGGCCATAATCCCAGTTCTCCCACCTCCTTGCAATGTGGCCTTGAGCACGTGACTTAACCTCTCTGGAACTCTGTTTCCTCATTGGTCTGAGAGGAAAATCGTATACTTTCTTCTGAAGCACAGCGGATGATTTCATGAACTTTTGCTGGTAGAACTTAGAACAGTGCTCGGTTTACCTGGTATATGATATGATTACTGTTCATTGCTTTAGCTTAGAGAATCTCTTTTGGTATTTTGAGTCTCAGCTCAAACGTTAGCTCTTCCATGGAGCCTTCTTTGAAATCTCTTATTATTTTTGTGTTGCTGTGTCTCTTTCTCCCTTCAATTCTGGCAGTGTTTGCTTCATGTGTTTGGTAGCTCTGATGCTTGGTACATAAACATTTGTAGTTGTTATATCTTCCTGGGGAATTGACCCATTTATCATTATATAACATTCTCCTTTTTTTTTAATGTCTTTATTGGAGTATAATTGCTTTATAATAGTGTGTTAGTTTCTGCTTTATAACAAAGTGAATCAGCTGTACATACACATTTATCCCCATATCTCCTCCCTCTTGTGTCTGCCTCCCACCCTCCCTATCCCACCCCTCTAGGTGGTCACAAAGCACCGAGCTGATCTCCCTGGGCTATGCGGCTGCTTCCCACTAGCTATCTATTTCACATTTGGTAGTGTATATGTGTCCATGCCACTCTCATTTCGTCCCAGCTTGCCCTTCCCCCTCCCCGTGTCCTCAAGTGCATTCTCTATGTCTACGTCTTTATTCCTGTCCTGCCCCTAGGTTCTTCAGAACCGTTTTTTTTTTTTTTTTTAGATTCCATATATATGTGTTAGCATACGGTATTTCTTTTTCTCTTTCTGACTTACTTCACTCTGTATGACAGACTCTAGATCCATCCACCTCACTACAAATAACTCAATTTCGTTTCTTTTTATGGCTGAGTAATATTCCATTGTATATATGTACCACATCTTTATGCATTCATCTGTCAATGGACACTTAGGTTGCTTCCATGTCCTGGCTATTGTAAATAGAGCTGCAATGAACATTGTGGTACACGACTCTTTTTGAATTATGGTTTTCTCAGGGTATGCCCAGTAGTGGGATTGCTGGGTCGTATGGTAGTTTTATTTTTAGTTTTTTGAGGAACCTCCATACTGTTCTCCATAGTGGCTGTATCAACTTACATTCTTACCAACAGTGCAAGAGGGTTCCCTTTTCTCCACACCCTCTCCAGCATTTATTGTTTGTAGATTTTTTGGTGATGGCCATTCTGACTGGTGTGAGGTGATATACCTCACTGTAGTTTTAATTTGCATTTCTCTAATGATTAGTAATAACATCCTCCTTTGACTCTTACAACAGTTTTGACTTAAAGTCTATTTCGTCTGTTATTAGTCTAACCAAGCCTACTCTATTCTGGTTACCATTTAGATGGAACATCTTTTTCAATCCTTTCATTTAAATGTGTCCTTAAAAAATTGGGGTTCTGTTACCAAAACGATGGATTTAGCAGTTAGCAGTCATCTCTAACCTACTTTTCCATTATTCATAACAGGATATGTGAAGGAAATTGTCAATAAGCACAAACATTTCTCCTTTCCCTCAGCTTGCCTTATCCCTAACAATATTAATTAATATAAAAAAAAACTAAACTAATATGGACCAGTGTGATGTCCCCTTGTTCTTGAGGAGTTTTCTGATAAAGCTTGCCATGCATTTTGGGTTTCCTTCCCTCTCTGCTGTCTTTCAGGTTCATTGGTGCTCTATCATAATAGTCTCATATCTTGACGGTCAATATGAGGGGTAGAATCCTAAGGAAATAATCTGAGATGCAAAAATAATGCCGGGTCCAATGTCAGTCATCAGAGTGTTTGTTATAATGCAGACGTTTGATACAATCTTAACGCCCAGCTCTTATGTACTGAGCAGATAAGGCGAAGATAAACCACAGTTTAGAATGATAGGCAGTCATAAAAGGCAGGTTTGCAAATATCTGTTTAACAAGAAAATAAAATCTCAGGATATGCTAGGTTAAAAAGCAGAATAGACAACTGTAAATACATAAAACTATAACTTCAATCACCAAAAAATGTGTGTAATAAAAATAATCTGAGAGATAAATTACAAAAATATTCGCAATGCTTATCTCTGGGTGATGGGATTTCAGGCGTAATTTATTCCTTTCCTTTCATATTTTTGTATTTTTTAGACTTTAATGCGAAAGTATTGTTTCTAGAGTCATGCGGGAAGAGGAATGCATATAACCTCAGGCCATGGCAGGAAACACAGTTTCACCCAGTGTGGATTGCATGGGTGGGATGTGGTGGGGGTGGCATTTGGGTTTATGGTTCCCTCAGTGGAGTTGAAAATGAACATTCCTTCCAGAAAACCCTCAAAGGGTGGAGAGGGAAGGACTCTGAGCTCATTAGACCAGAGTTTCTCTTCCTGCAGCCCCAGAGATGATCAGAAGTGGACAGGTTGGTCTGGGGTTGAGGCAGGATCCTACGCCGTCCACTGGGACACACATGGTCTCACCCAAAGGCAACAGCATCCCAGGAAAACCTCTGTACCCCTGCCTATGGCTGATGCTTTGGACGCTCACCCTGGTTCTTTCTGAGGCCCATTGCTTCTTTCCCCAGGACGGAAGCACCCCCAACCTGAGCAGAAGCAGCCTCAGCCTGTGCTCAGAGGGGTTCGGGGGTCCCAGGAGCCACTGTGACCAATGGCAGGTGGGAGTTGGTGGCTGCAAGTCCAGCTCTCTCGCCCTTCGGTGAGACAGCGCTGAGTCAGGTTCTCTGCCGTCTCCCAGAGAACCCCCGTAGGAGCGAGCCCCAGGGTTCCACAGCCACGACCTGCTCATGGATGCATCCAGCATTGGTGTCCGTCCCTTCCCTGCTTCACTGTCCCACCCCTGCTGCTTCCTGAGATCATTTCCCCAAAAAACTACCGACATGCAAATCCTTGTGTTAGAGTCTGATTCTTGGGAGACTCAACCTAAGACTTGGCAACTCCTGCTGGCTCTGCTTGCTCTGGCGTTTGGAACATTCTTTACTCCTCATTGATCTTACCCCCAGGGACACATGAGAGGCAATTGTCTTGTCCCAGGCACTCACTCTGTTCCCAGATCTCTGGTGTGCCCTGCCCTCCTTTCTCTGGCTCCCTATGCCCTAACCTTTGCGTAAAGACCCATCTGTGCTTTCTTTTCTGGTTTTGCACAGTTGGCTGCCATTTATGTTCGGGTTCTCTTCTCCAGCCATTTCCCCGATTCCTTAGGCATTTATCCCTCTGCATAAGAGACTGTCAGTTGCTGTCTTCCACCTCTCATCTGCCCCCATGCAGTCCGCTCTTCCTTTAAGCCAGCTGATAACGATGGC
>NW_006773072.1:3266211-3289436 GCF_000442215.2 Lipotes vexillifer
CTCTTCCTTTAAGCCAGATGATAAAGATGGAAACCCCCAAGGGGTTTGCTGGAATCATTCAATGAGCTCGAGGGTGGAAGAGACAAGAACAGTGCCAGCACCCACCAGGTGCTCGGTTGGCCTCCCCTGCTGGCTATACATCGGAGGTGTCCTAGTGCACCTTGGATTGAGTTATGTTCCTTATTTGGGGCCTGGGACCAGGAGGGTGGCCCAGAGAGGCAGCTCAGCCTGGCTCTTGTGGGTGGAGCAGTATGTCTCATGATACATTCACAGAAATCTCACCGTTGGATAGATTGCTACTAGCCCAATTGATGGCCGACTATCAGCTTGGAGTGGTCCGTGACACAGCAGCCATCTTGCTAACAGCGACAACAAAGGCAACGATAATAATAACAGTTATTTCTTGACCTTCAAATGACTTTCCATCTCCCATGCACAGAAAAAGCCAAAAACTTTACGGTGGCCACAAGGTCATGTGGAATCAACTTTCCTTTCCTTCTTTTCTGATCTTATCTTTTCCTCCTCTCTTTTTCTTGCCCCAGTAATGTGAAATATAAGATACAAATAGAGGAGAGATAAACAAGGAAGACAAACCAGAAAATATTCAACTTATTCTTAATTAGGGTTTCTGAGAAAGAAAACAGAAAAATGGGAGGAAAATTATACACATATGTATTAGAGAGAAACTTTCCTGAAATAAACAGATTAAATAGGCAAAGTCCCAGGGAAAAAAAGCCTGCAAAATAATGAATGCCACGATATAGTTATTGAACTTTAATGCTAAGAGAAGGACCAGAGTGTCCGTGAGCTTTTCTTGGAGGAAGAAAGAAGAAAGCAAGAGAAAAACCGGTTGATATGAATTCCTGTCACCCAAGCGATAAATCAAACACAGGACCCTGAGCTGGAGAAACTCCACAAACAGACTAATGATGAACATCTAGCCCATTTAAATGCCCAAGTGATTCGAAACAAATGCAAGAATTACGGTTCTGAAATAGAATACAAGTTGTATCAAATTTAATATTGAAAACCTCTATAATCATAAAAGTGTCATAACCGGGTGGTAGAAATGGAGGAATGTTAGAAACATACATAAGGACATAGATTTCCTTTTCGTCATAATTCATTCATTCAACAAATATTAGCTGAGCACTTACTATGTGTCAGAACAAGGAAAAGTCCCTGCTCTCATGGAGCTGACATTCTACTGGGCACTAAGACAATGATTCCTGCTACTTGCTTAGTTTGGGGTCTTGTTATGAATCCCTTGAAGAGTTTCAGAACCCACCATGCTTGTCCATGCTTTTAAGTGTCCTTTTTGCCTGGAACACTTTTCCCACCCTTCTTCTGTTTTGCTTTGTTGACTCCCACTCAACTTTAAATACTCAGTTTAGGCATTACCTCTTCCAGGAAGCCTTCCCTGATCTCACACTCTGGCTGTTTTAGGTATCCTTCAAATGTGACTTCTTCAGCCACATCTCCTCTCCTTACCCCTGAGAGCTTTTGCTATCTTGATATTTATCATACTTATTGTAAGTGGCTTTTATTCATCTGTCAATTCTTCTAGAAGCTGAACTATTCAAGACAGAGATTATGTCTTTTGTGTCTTTGTATTCTGAGCACAGTGCCAAGCAGAGAAATAAGTACTAAATACTGTAAATGTTTATTAAACAGATAGATAAGTAGATGAACTGAGGCTGGATGGATGGGAGGATGGATGGATGGATGGATGGATGAATAGGTCAGTGAATGGATGATGAATGAAAGAATGGATAGATAAATAGTTTAATGGATAGATGGATGGATGAATAGTTGTATGGATGGATGAAAAATTAAAGAATGGATAGATAGATTAGTTGAATGTAGGTATACATGTATGTATTTATGAATGAATTAAAGAATGGGTGGATGGACAGTTGGATGGATGATGGATTAGAGAATGGATAGATAGCTGAATGCATGCATGGATGGATGGGTGAGTGGATGGAAGGATGGATGGAAGGAAGGTAGCAGATGAGCTGGTCTCTCCTCATGCAGCATCACCCTCTGTAATCCACACTTCATCTTATTGTCATGACCTAGAAACCTAAGCATGTCACACAGTGCTCTCAATCTTTCTCCTTCATCCCACTGGCTACTTAATAAAGTCCAGGCTCTTTACTGTGACGTATGATGCCCTCTGTGATCTGGTTTCTTCTCTCCTGCCCAGGCTCCTGCCTCAAAGCCACGTCAGCCCTCGACTCAGTCAACACTTGTTACATATAAGCAGCCACATGCTCTAATCTGGAACGACGGTCAGCTCCTTGACACGACCTCTAACTAGCCTCTTCTCCCCTTTATGCCTTTGCTTTTCCTCCTCCCTCTTCTTGGAATTTCTCAGGCTTCTTTTTCTCCTTGGTTGTCCTGCCACTCCCTGTATAGAATTACATCTTTACAACCGAAACTCTCTAATTTGCTTATTTGTTTACTTGTTTGTCATCTGTACTAGCCTGTGAATTCCTTGAGAAAACAGCCCTAAATATCGTTCACTTTAGAATAAGATACTACACCTGGCAAAGAATAGGTACTCAGTAAATATGTGTGAAAATATAATTGTGTGACAGGCGGACTAACGGCCCCTAAAAATGTGCACGTCCTAATTCCCAGAACCTGTGAATATCTCACTTTACGTGGCAAAAGAAGTTTTAGACAGGGAGATTGTCCTGGATGATCTGGGTGGGACCAAAGTAACCACAAAGGGCCTTCAGAGATGGAAGAGGAAGGCGCAAGAGTCAGAAAAGGAGATATGATAGAAGCAGCTGTCCCAGTGAAGTGATTGCTGACTTTGAAAGTGGAGGGAGGAGGTGGGGGGAGAGGTGAATAAAAGTGGGGCTTCCCTGGTGGCGCAGTGGTTGAGAGTCCGCCTGCCGATGCAGGGGACGCGGGTTCGTGCCCCGGTCCGGGAGGATCCCACATGACACAGAGCAGCTGGGCCCGTGAGCCATGGCCACTGAGCCTGCGCATCCGGAGCTTGTGCTCCGCAACGGGAGACACCACAGCAGTGAGAGGCCCGCGTACCGGGGTGGGGGGGGGAGTGGAGGGAGGAGGTGAGGGGAGAGGTGAATTAGGAGTTTGGGATTAACAGATACATACACTGCTGTAGATAAGATAGATAATCAACAAGGACCTGCTGTACAGCACAGGGGACTCTTCTCAATACTCTGTAATGACCTATGTGGGAAAAGAATCTGAAAAAGAATGGATATATGGAGAGTTCCCTGGTGGTCCAGTGGTTAAGACTCCATGCTCCCAATGCAGGGGGCATGGGTTCGATCACTGGTCAGGGAAGACCCCACATGCCGTGTGGCATGGCCAAAAATTTTTAAAAATTAAAAAATAAAAAGAATGGATATTTATATTGTATAACTGAATCACTTTGCTGTACACCTGAAACTAACACAACATTCTAAATCAACTCTACCTCAATATAAAATAAAAATTAAATTAAATTAAAAAAAGAGAAAATGAAGGGAGGGGCCACGAGCCAATGAATGCAGGCTGATTCTAGAAGCTGGAAGGGACAAAGAAACAAAATTTCGCCAGGGCCTCCAGAAGGAACACGGCCCTGCTGACACCTTGATTTTAGCTCATGGAGTCCCACTTAGGACTTCCGATCCCCAGAACTGTAAGATCCTAAGTTTGTGTTGTTTTAAGGCACTGACTACTTGTTATAGCAGCAATAGGAAAATATCGCAAAAGGAATAGCTAATATGTGTGGAAGGCTCCCTGTACCTTCCCCTGTGCTCAGCCTGCTGCATTTGTTGTGTCATTTAGGCTGAGAAGTGACGTGACTGTCACATGCATACTAAGTGGCAGGTGGGGATTGGAGCTCTGGCTCCAGAGCCCCAGCTCTCAGCTGCTCCCCTGAATTAAAGGGTTTGGGCATCTTCACCTCTGTGATCTCAAGACACTGTAGTTGTAGTTCACTGTGTTAGTGTTGATTCTGAGGAAGAATCTAAAAGGATCATAGTTCCTTCCTAATCCAGACCCCAGTGGCAGGAACCTCTCTTTCTTCTTTCCCTTTCCTTTTTACCTTCTTTCTCCCTCCTTCCCCGAGGAGGAAGCCGGCAGGAAAACAGCTGGAGCAGAGGTTTGTCCTCGCTGGGAGCCAAGTGAGCTGAGAGGCAGGTCGGGGAGCCAGCCAGGCTGCACCCCTGCCTCTGCCTTGTGGCCTCCACGCCTGGCTTCCCACTGGGGAGCAGAGGCTTTAGGGTGCCAAGGCGGGCTCGGGCGCTGGCCAGGTGGGCTGTGGCTTTTCCCAGAAATCGTCACTCTGTGCCAAACGTCTCCCGGAATCCACGCTGCTCGCTGTGCCAGGCGGAGCTCTGGTTCTGCTGCTCTGGCCGGCCTGCACGGGAGTGGGCACCAGCTGGGACCTTGGGGCAGGACAGGCTTCCAGGTCCTTCTCCAGAGCTCTGCTAGGGCTTCCCTGGTGGCGCAGTGGTTGAGAGTCCGCCTGCCGATGCAGGGGACGCGGGTTCGTGCCCCGGTCCGGGAAGATCCCACGTGCCGCGGAGCGGCTGGGCCCGTGAGCCGTGGCCGCTGAGCCTGTACGTCCGGAGCCTGTGCTCCGCAACGGGAGAGGCCACAACAGTGAGAGGCCCACGTACTGCAGAAAAAAAAAAAATCCAGAGCTCTGCTAGAGGTCTAAACCCACAGCTCCTGTGAGCACAGAGCAGAGCAAGAGGAAATGTGGACGGCGAATAGGTGGAAGACACAGGTCCCCTTGCCAGCAATCAAAGAAACGTACACCAGTTACCTGTCACATTCGTGAAGTTAAAAATGCTACTACGCTCTCAAAGGTCTTGAAATAAATGTGCTAGAAATCAATTTAGGCTTATGTATTATTTGGAAAACTTCATACTCTCTGACCCACTAATTCCACTCCTAGGGACTCATATTCAAAAGGGAAAGAAGACAAAGCAGACATCTGAGCAATGATTTATGTAGAAACATCGTCAATGCCATGTTAGGTATAAGAATAAAAAAAGGAACAATACAAAAGTCAAATTAGGGGTAATTCTGTATGATGGTAGGCTACATAGAGTATAAAATGAATATTTTATAGGACTTCAATAGCATGAGAAACTTTTACTGATAAAGGATTATGTGAAAATGAGAAAATACAAACTTATACATACTGTGTGATTCAATAAGGATGCGGACACACACACACACACACACACACACACACACACACACACATTTTTAAAAGAGTACACCAGAATGCTAAGCATGGTTATCTCGGTGACTACTAGGTATAGCTTTTATTTTCTTTCTTATAATTCTTTGTGTTACCCCAAACGACATTATACTAAGTTTTGGTTACTTTTTTTTTTGGTTGCTGCAGGTGGGCTCCTTAGTTGTGGCTCGCCAGCTCCTTAGCTGTGGCATGCAAACTCCCAGTTGCGGCATGCACGTGGGATGTAGTTCCCTGATCAGGCATTGAACCCCCTGCATGGGGAGCGTGGAGTCTTATCCACTGCACCACCAGGGAAGTACCTTGGTTACTTTTAAGTCAGAATAAACATAGGTGTTATTTGTTTAAGCCACATCAGAGATACTCTGTCTCCTTCATGCATCATGTTTACCAAGTGCTGACACTGCTGTCAGTACTAATAAACCCAGGTGTTACCGAGATGCTCAGGCCACGGCAGGCAAGCCTGCAAGGAGACCTCAAGTTCACGGAGGCGGCAAGAGCTGCGGCCAGCCCAGGGACACGGAACCCTCCTGAGCCACCTCTTCTTATAAAAAAAGAGGCAGGTCTGTCTGTGAGCTCCACCAACAGCTGCACGTTGAAACAATCGGCCCTGGTGTGCGTCAGCTGACCTCACCCTGGCTTCACATGTGCCTTTCTGGGAAGGACTCCAGGCCCCTCAGGTGGACATTTATATTTTTGGAAACAAAACTGATCAACAACAGGCAAAGGCATTCTTTGCCTCCACTTTCAGAAACCCAGCTCTGATCTCACAAGGTGGTGTCTCAGACTCCTTCCCCTCATCGGCCAGCCCCGGGTGTCCAGGCTCCTTCCTGCTGTGTAGACGGTGCTCTTTCCCCAGAAGACCTGGCCATGCAGACGGGAGGCTGAGAGCAGGGCGCGAGCCAGAGGCCTGAGTCTGAAGTCCAGCTTCACCACTTACAAGCTGCAGAACCTTGAGCAAATTACTAAACCTCTTCAAGCTCAGTTTCCTCATCCGAAAAATGCTTCCTCTTTCAAAGAAATGGATATGTGAGTGTTCATCAATTACTGAGTTCTCACTGTGTGTGGACCCCCTGGTACGGAGGGCAAGAGGCCGTGCTGGTAAACCACACTCTGCAAAAGAAGAAAACAGCCCTGGTGTGTGGTCTTTGCCAGACGCTGTGGTGTAGGCACGCCCACTATCATCCATTTCAAGCTACCAACAGTTTAACTGGTTGGCAAGGTTCCTGCATCTTTAACAACCAGGATCTCATGAGCTTCTGCACTCAGCCTGTCCCACGAGGGCAAACTTAATCCTGATCTCCATGGGCTTGCGGTTTAATGGGAGAAAATCAAGAACTCTCTGTATGGTAATTTAATATAGATGTGTCCCACCTCTAGGCTCTGTGATGGCAAAGACTATTTTTAGTTTTAAAAAGCTTTTTCTTGTCATGTTATCTTTATTATTTGGGGGTGAGGGGTTGCCCCACGGCACAGACCTTAGCTCCCCAACCAGGGATTGAACCTGTACCCCCTGCAGTGAAAGCACAGAGTCTTAACCGCTGGACTGCCAGGGAAGTCCCTTGCTGTGTTATCTTTAGTCCTGGCAGATAGGAAGGTGCCTAATAACACCTAATAACACGTTGAATGAATGAATAAATGTCTTCAATAAAAAACCAAAATGATCGAACGCTGAGTTAAATGCTGAGGTACAGAGTAAGAAGGAGAAAGTCTTTTCAGTAGGTAGCCTCTCGGAGGAAAATATATTTAAGAATTAAACAAAACAATATTTTTAACGGATGTAGCACAGTTGTCCATTATATAGAAACTATTCAATAACTCAACATATGATACCTAATGTTCCCTTTCTTTGTTCTTTGAGGCCAAATCTCATCACTACCCCAGTCCAAATGGTACGTCACTTCCTGTCACAGTTTCCCCTGACTTTCTTCCTGCTACCATGACCCTCTGTGGAGACCCCCATGGTGGCCCTGCCCTAGCTTCCTGGAGGGGTCTGCATCTTCTCTCGCCCATGGCTCTGGTGGCTGAACAGAGGCATCTGCGCATTCTGATACCCACGCTCTGGAATGTTCTGGCTCCTACTGCCCAGCCGAGAGCGTTGGGTCTTCTCTCCAACAGGGGTGGCCTGGGAGCCTGAGGCTGCTGGGAGGAAGAGTGCAAGGGTAGAATTGGCCTGTGTAACGTCACAGGTCTACCCAGGGCATAGCCCTGGTTAGGAAGACCTGGCCAGTTACCTGACTGTCACCTTGGGCAAATCCCCATGCTTTGGCGTTTCAGCTTCCTAATCTATAGAATGAGGGTTTGGACCCAACGGTGTCTGCGCCTCCTTCAAGTTCTAACATGTTAACGTTCATATCAGTTGACACTCTCCGAAATGTCCTTCAAACTCTCTGGGCCTCAAGAACAAGCTGTGCCTGGGAATTCCCTGGAGGTCCTGTGGTTAGGGGGTCCGTGCTTCCACTGCAGGGGGCATGGGTTCAATCCCTGGCCGGGGCACTGAGATCCCGCATGCCGTGTGTGGCATGGCCAAAATAACAAGCTGTGCCTTAAACATGGCCATCAAATAGCCTCTGGCAAAGCACACACAGCCTGGACCCCATGCCCTGGTAGAAGGTAGGTCTGACGAACGGAGGTGTCCTCTTGACGCCATCACCTCTGCTGTTCTCCCCCAGAATTTCTTCCCATCTCCCCAGTGTTCAGCATCTCTGGAGTCCCCTGCCAGCAACATGTGGCTCCACAGAATCTCAGGCCACTGAGGAGGCCCACATACGTCAATCTTTTTTTTTTTTAATAAATTTAAATTTTTAAATTTATTTTTAAATTTATTTTTATTTTTTGGGCTATGCTGAGTGGCTTGTGGGATCTTAGTTCTCCGAGCAGGGGTTGAACCCAGGTCATAGCAGTGAAAGCGCAGGGTCCTAACCATTGGACTGCCAGGGAATTCCCTCAAACTTCTCTTAATACCCCACGTGTGGAAGTCCAATCTCTCCTCAAAAGCTTCCAGCCGTGGGGAGGCCCCTACCATACGGAATGAGGCTTTCCATTGTTGGGGGGTCTCCAAGGGTGGGTTTGAGGGCTGTGGAGCTGATAGGAGAGAAAGGAGCCCACCCCTACTAAGCACCTACTATGCACCAGCCACACAGGGCACAGCATTCTGTCAATCACCTTACTGAGTCCTTCTAATCTGGGGACGCACGACTCACTCTCACTTCAGACCTGAGGCTCTGAGACACTGAGTCACTCACTTGAGGACACACAGCCGGGATGCCTGAACATGGCTCTTAGCCTCATGCCACATGCTGCCTGGTGCACAGAGCCTGAGCCTGACACCACTGGGATGGCCACCCCTGTCCCGTGTCCACCTGAACGATGCCCCTCACCAGCCGGACATGCCTCTCTTAGAAACCCTGGGTCACTGGGACCCCCCTGAGGGCAAACTCACACCAACTTGGGTGACATCTGGGGACTGAGGGGAAGGGGATCTTCATTTATTGGGTACTTATTAGGCAGCCCAAATTCCTTCATCTACTTTCCTTCCAACCTATCACATACTCCTGAGCACAGGCAGTAGAGTTCATGGTTAATAAGTATTTGTCAAAAGGACAAAGGCATGTCCCTTGCAGAGGCAGACACGGGGGCCTTGAGAGGCGGGGTGACCACAGCATGTAAGGAGAGCTGGGTCCAGAACCCAAGACCGGCTGGCTCAGGGCTCAGGCCCCCATCCCCACAGGAAGCTGCATGTTCTCAACTATGTCAGATTTGCCCCCAGCCCAAAGTCCCCAGGGAGACTGTGCCCAGTGAACGGTGTTTATAAAAGGCAGGTATGGAAGCCTCTGGATGCAGGTTACTCATTACATTTTATTAAATGCTGATATCGCCAACCCTCATAAATAGGCCAAGGAGTGCTAAGTCATCAAAAGGCCAAGCCAGACAAACAAGAGCCTTACTGATTAACCAAGCCGTGCTTTCCAGGCCTGCCAGCTGCTCAGCAGCCTTGGGGAGGCCAACACCGCCATCTCTGCCAAGGTAGCCAAGGATCAAAGGCTGGGCTTGTCTGGGGGCCACTGTCAGGAATCTTGAAAACCAGGAGTGGAAAGGGCCCCTGGAGTCTCCCAAAAGCCCTGTTGCGGGGGGGTATTTTTCAGGGGAGTTGCTCCTTGAGTCCTGCCTCCTCTGACGCCACGAGGCCCACTGGAGGGAAGCTGGCTGTCCCCCACCCTGGCCCCAGGCAGCTTGGGGACTCGGCGGTCCCCCTTCCCACTGGACCCAGGGCCTCAGCTGCCACCTCTGTCCTGGCTCTCACGCTGGCTCCGGGTTGGGGACACTGGCAAACATTCTCTGGCACTCCCAACATGAGCCCACAGTTGTTGTTGGCTTCAGAGTTTCATGAATAATATTTGTAGAGAGACAGAAAAAGGGGAAGAAAAATGACCACCAAGAGAAGCAAACAACAACCTCAAAGAAGTTCTGGAATCTTGCAAAGTCCCCACGGCACTGTCTTAGCTGACGGGTGTATGAGCTTCCTATGGTTGCTGTAATAAATTGCCACCAGCTTGGGGGCTTAAAGCCAAAGGAATTGGTTCTTATAGTGCTGGGGGTCAGGAGTCCAAAATGAGACTGTGTTCCTTCTGGAGGCTTGAGAGGAGAATTATTTGCTTGGTCTTTCCAGCTTCCAGAAGCCGCCCACCGCTCCTCGGCTCAGGGCCCTGCATCATTCTGCCGTCACATCTCCCTCTGGGGCTCTGTGCCTCTCCTGCCTCCTTCTTCTAAGGACCCTTGCGACCACATTAAGCCCAGCCAGATAATGCAGGACGATCTTTCCACCTCAAGACCCTTAACTTAATCACATCTGCAAAATCCCTCTTGCTACCATGTAAGGTAACATGTTCCCAGGTTCTGGGGTCAGGATGTGGACATCTTTGGGGAGGGGCCGTTATTCAGGGGGGCACAGTGGGTTTGAGCTCTCTCTGCAATGAGCACTGACAGCCCTGTTGTCCTAAAGTCACCAAGCTTCCCACCGACCCCTAGACACAGGAATCCCCAAATTTCCTTCCTCATGGCCTGCTCCCCAGGGCCGGGAGGAGCCTTCCCCGAGGCTGACAAGGTGCAGCTGTGCTCGGCGGGGGTGGCACTCGTGCTGCCAGGAATCAGCCCCTCTGGGCACATCCTCACCCTCGGATCCTGATGGAGCTCTAGCTTCTATCCTCAACTAGGGCTCCTCTCTCAGCCTTGGCTTCGGAAACAGACTTGGCCACGCCAAGGTCGTGAGTAACACTGTACAGATAACTCCCGCCTCTGACCCTCCACTTCCTCATGCACCCAAAAGCGCCAATGCCATCTCCTCCCCAAAGCTATTGTGAGGACTGGACATGGCAAACTGTAATTCAGATAACTCAGACACCCATAAAGGTCCCTTTGCCCTTTGCAATAGGACAAGATCTCTGAAAAACACAGCTCGGATTCTGGCACTCCCCGCCTGAGATGCTTCAGCGGCTTCCGGTAGCGCTTGGGTTAACATCAGGCCCCCTCCCGAGGCTTCCTGGAACAACAGAGTCAGGCCCCTGCCCAGCTCTCTCCTCTCACCCCAAATCATCCCCACCGGCCCACTTCCTTTCCTTAAATACATCAAACCCACTTCTGGGATTTATCCATCCCTTTCTGTCCAGAACACTCTCGCCCAGCTATGTGAACCAGTCTCCCCCTCGCCCTTCGGCTCCTAGCTCAAATCCCATCTCTTAGGAGCATTCAGTCTGAGTTGGTTCCTCCACTTACTCCCCATCTGCACACTGTGTCTCTCTCCTTCATCACATGTGTCACTTTCCTCCTCCTCCTGGACACCCAGCTGGACCACACCTCCCGCCTTCCTTGCAGTGAGATGTGGTCACATGACTGTGCCCTCGCCGCCAGTGGCACGTGGGCAGGAGGGGTGCCCACCGTTACATCAGTCTGTTATACAGACGCCCTGCACGGTCCTCCCTGCTCTCTCTGCTCCCATCTGTAAGGCCAAGTACAGAGGGTCTGTACTTGAGGAGCAGCAGATGGGGAGGGGGTCACATTCGAGTAAAGCCTGCACCCCCTAATCCGAGAAGACCTGATAAACACCTATATTGGATTTCTCCATAAGAAATAAAGTTTTATTGTTTTAAGCGGCTGAGATTTGGGGGTTATTGGCTAACCCTGACATTTTTGTTTGTATCTGCTTCCTTGTTTATTGTCTATCTCACTAAAATGTCAACTCCAGGAGTGCAGGGGCACTGGATGTCTTGGTCCCTGTTGTTGTCTCAGCTCCGAGCACAGTGTCTCTGACACAAGGTAGGTGCACAACCTAAGCCTTTTGAATTAATAAATACATGAGTGAATAAATAAAGTTGGCCTGACTTCCCTTTCTATGTTCTATAGAAATCCGAAGGCCACCCCACGTTTTTGCAAATTCCCATGGACTTGGGCTCAAGGGTTCAGAGTTCTGGCGTTTTGCTTCCCTTTCCGCTGGATTATTTAAGTCTAAGCGTCTTCATTTCATCATATACACAGCTTGATAAGTCGAGCATGGAAACCCATCTCTTTCTGTGTGCGCACGCTCACATGGAACCATGCACACGCACACACCAGCCCAAGGTGGACTAAAGTTAGTGGACGGAAGAGGGTGACATTGCATATGCAACGTTCAAATGAAGTCAACAACTCATTTTTACTTTCTGGCGCCACCCACTGCTCCGCCCAGGCACTCTGCCCAGCCATTTCCCTCTCCGTGGTGTTCTCACCGCATGGCCCTTTTCTGGTTCTCTTTTTCCTCTTTCTCGCCTCTCTCTCCTCATGGCAGATTGTGCCAAGATCGTAACACCTTCTCCCATCTTGCACGCTCTTCAGCTATGGGACCTCTCCACCCCCCAACCCCCCACCCCCGTCAAGAGGTGGAGTCTCTGTCCTCCTCTTAACTCTGAGCAGGTCTGTGACGGCTTCATCCCGATACAACGGTGGTGGTGGGGGGGGGGGGGGGCCCGGAAGGCTTGAAGGCAGAGATGGGACTTACTCTGGGAGGGGGGGGGGGAGGTCACATCATGTGATTTCTGAGCCCAGGTCACGACAGGCAATGCAGATTCTGCCTCGTCCACTGGGATGCTTGCTTTCGGTAACCTTGGCTGACATGTAAGAGGTCCAGCTCCCCTGAGGCCACCATAGTGTAAAGAAGCCCAAACCACATGGAGATGCCATGATGCTGGCTGTGGTCACCAGCCCCAGCTGAGGCTGCACCCGTCACCAAACTGGCGAGTGCAGATGCCTTTTGATGCTACCTGCTATTGAGACACCCCATTTGGCTGAGCCTTCCCAGCCGAGCCACCTGTCTGTGCTCCACCCCAATTTCCAGCCCACAGAATTCATGAGCGTAATAACATTGTGGTTTCCCAACAGCAGGTTTGGGGGTGCTTTGCTCTCCAGTAATAGAGCAATTGAAACATCCCTTCCCAGCTCTCCCAGAGGCAAAATAAGATTTTCCTCATTTTCTTAAGCATCCCATTAGCCACTTCTTCTGTTGTCCCAGTCTCTGCCCTCAGGGTCTCAGATTCCATCCCAAGTAGCTTATTAAGGTATTTTCCTAAACAAAACTTCTCTCTGGGATGTGTCCTGATGCCAGCAATTAAGATAGCAAAGTGTTTTATTTCTGCCAATTTTTTGAGCGCTTGGCGTCTAGAGATGCTGAATTCATGTTAGTTTTGAATTCCGTCTTCTTCTTTGAACTCCTGGGGAGCTGGAAGATGAATAGAAGGCTGGGGTAAGGGAGCAACTTTAGAATTCCAGAAATAAGCCGCCGGATCCTGCTGGACTCGGCATTTATATCAAGCAGGATCCGGCAACGAAAGAGCCCTTACCAGGAAGTTTAATAGAGAACATTTAATACAGAAAGTTAGGTACAGTAGTGTAGGAAGAATTGAGAGGCCTTACATGTAGGGTCGCCAGATAAAATACAGGACGGCCGGTTAAATTTGCATTTCAGGTAAGCAAGAATTTTTTTTTTCACGTAACTATGTCCCATGTAATATTTGGGAATACTTACTTATACTAAAAAAATGATGTGCTGTTTATCTGAAATGCAAATTTAACTGGGCTTCCTGTATTTTTATTTCTTAATTCTGGTAAACTCTACTCATGGGAAACTCTGAGGCAACCTAGCATTTAGCAATAGCAGGAAGAATCCCTTCCTGGGGCTGGGGGACAAAAAATGAGGGGCTATTACCAGGGTCCAGGGGCTGAGGCTGCTCCCTGGAGCTGGTACCGTGGCAGGGAATGCCTCGCTGGGGCTGGGGCCCAAAGCTAGGAGCAGTTCCTCAGCCTCTAGGCTCTTTTCCCAAACAACTAGATTCTGTGGCCCGAGGTTGGCCTGGCTGCTTCTGGGCAGTAGCTGCCACGGCTTTATTAGTGGAAGAAGCTGACAAGCTTTACCTTCAGACACAGCCGCTGGAAGTCCAGACCCCTCGTCAAGTACAAGGGATTCTGGAAATTAAAGGCCACCATTGCCTAACCGGAGGCTGCCTTACTAAGTGCCAGGCTTTACTCCTTGACTCCCCAGAACTAACCCTTAAAACTTGACGCACCCTCAACCCAGCTACACTAATGCCTGCTGAGGCCCAGAACTAACACATTCCTGCCCTGAAACCCTTGACCGGGTTTATACCTGTAGACCTGATCTAACAGATCAGGCCATAGAAAACCTTGAGGAAGAATGGTTTACTGATGGCAGTAGTTTCGTTAAAGATGGAGTCAGGACGGCAGGGTGTGCTACTGTGAGTGCTTACAGTGTTACATAGAAGCAAAACCTTTGCCACTTAACACTTCAGCGCAGAAGGCTGAGCTAATAGCCCTAACTGGAGCCTTAACCTTAGGGGAAGTAAATTATAAATATATATACAGGGCTTCCCTGGTGGCGCAGTGGTTGAGAGTCCGCCTGCCGATGCAAGGGACGCGGGTTCGTGCCCCGGTCCGGGAGGATCCCACATGCCGCGGAGCGGCTGGGCCCGTGAGCCATGGCTGCTGAGCCTGCGCGTCCGGAGTCTGTGCTCCGCAACGGGAGCGGCCACGGCAGTGAGAGGCCCGCGTACCACAAAAAACAAAACAAAACAAAACAAAATAAATATATATACAGACTCAAAATATGCCTTCCTTGCGTTACATGCCCACGCAGCTAACTAGAAGGAAAGGGGACTTTTAAATGCAAAAAATTCCCCTGTAAATTACGGGCCTGAGATTTTATATCTTATAGAAGCTGCTCAAAAACCAAAACTAGTAGCAGCCATTCACTGCCGCGGGTACCAAGAGGAAATTCTCAAGTTACCCAAGGGAACAAGAGGGCAGATCGGGAAGCAAAGAAAGCAGCCCCGATGCCCACACCAGGTAGAAACCAACACTGAGAAAATTCGACAACAAGCCACTTGGCTTCAGCAGACAATTGACCACCAATCCTTGCTATCTGATATGGGCGAGGAGATTGAAAACTTGTTCTCTAGTTTGTTCTCTTGGATCCCACAAGGTATAAAAAACTTTCTGGGGACTTCCCTGGTGGCGCAGTGGTTAAGAATCCGCCTGCCAATGCAGGGAAAACGAGTTCGAGCCCTGGTCTGGGAAGATCCCTCATGCCGTGGAGCAACTAAGGCCTGTGTCACGACAACTAAGCCTGCGCTCTAGAGCCCACGAGTCACAACTACTGAGCCCACGTGTCACAACTACTGAAGCCCACGTGCCTAGAGCCCGTACTCCACAACGGGAGAAGCCACCGCAATGAGAAGCCCGCGCACCGCAACGAAGAGTAGCCCCCGCTCGCCGCAACTAGAGAAAGCCTGCGTGCAGCAACAAAGACCCAATGCAGCCAAAAATAAAATTAAAATAAATTAAAAAAATAAACTTTCTGGCAGGAGGCTTTTATTTTCTTATAACCCTTTTCTTTTCAGTCATACTGACTTGTGCTGTTTCATCTAGTACTCCGCTGTCTTCCCTACTGTTGTAAACCTGTGACTAAGACTTTTCTGTCCAAGAAGGAGACCTGGGACGAAGGGGTCCAGACCTTCCATTCTAAAAATAGAGAAACACATTAAACTTTAACCCTGAGATTAACAAAAATATATACCCAAGCAGAATGGCTTTTTGGCAGGGGTGACATCACCTCCCCTGTCTGGTCAACGGTTAAGGAAGCCCTCCCAAAGTTAAGCTGGTTCCTTCCCTTTCCAGGCCCTTTAATGGCCTTCCCCTTTTTGGCCCTTGTTTATTTAACCTTTTGATTGAGTTTGTGTCTTCTAGGCTCCAACAGTTTGAAGTAAGGCTCATGACGACTCAAGAATTCAACCCATTCCAGTGGAGGTCCTACAGGTCCTTGGAGCAGTCAACAAGGGACTTCTATACCTCTAGGGGAGGCTAGGGTCTGCGGCCCCTGTCCAGGAGGAAGAATTTGCAGAAGAAGAGACCTCTGGCCCCTTACCCCTTAAGAATAAGAGTGCAGAGTCTCTCAGGGGGAGATGAGACCGGCTGGGACCTGGGACCCTTTGCTGCAGTGCAGCAGTGCCTGCACCTGGACAAACCTCTCCTCCAGCAACAAAATACAAAGAAACTATAAGGGACTAAAAATAACTGCGTGCATGCGCAGTTGGGGCAAATTCTGGACAAAAGGTACAAAAGACCAAAAAACTCAACTGCCACTTCTGAAGAGCTGGGAGCAAAAACAGGGCGTTGGTAGCAAAAGCGGGGTACAGAGCATGCCCCCTGCACTCGACACCACCTAAGGGGTGGGCAAAACACCTAAGCCACCCCTCCAGCCCGACCCCTGGACACACCCCTACCCTCACCCCACATAAGGAACAGTCTCGCCCCCCAACCCGGGAGGCAGCGAGCAAGGGAACCTGTTGTTTGTTCTCACTCCCCGCTGCTGCAGCAGGGGCCCCAATAAAGCCTTGCCTGGGGGGGGGGGAAAAATATATATATATATATATGACTTCTTTAACCATTTCTTGAGCCCTCACAATGTTTGTGGCATCATATTAAGCAAGTCGTAAGCATCATGTCCTTCAATCCTTAACCAAACTACAAGGAAGACACGATTCTTTGGCACATTTTACAGAGGAAGACATTGAGGCTCAGTGAGATTAAGAAACTTGCCCCAAATCCCACGTAAAGTACGTGGCAGGGTCAGGTCTTTGCTATGCCAGCAGGAGGTACTTCAGCCCTGTGGGCAGGTTGGGGAAAGGATGGGAGTCAGAGAACCACAGCAACATCAATTCATCAAAGACTGTTGGGTCTGGAAGGGATGCCATCTTGATCCGTGTTCATAGGCTTTGGCTAACAAAGTCCCTGAAATGCCTTCTCAATTCTTGGTCTTCCTAAAGGCATTCAATCCATTAGTTCTTCCATTCCAACACCCCAGACTCACCTGCTGGCAGCCCGGTGTGGTAGAAAACAGCAGAGTATAATAGTTAAGAGCTTGAATTATGGAGTCAATGGGCCGGTTCAAATCCTGGCTCTGTCATTTACTAGCTCTGTGACTTTGGGCAAATTCCTGAAGCTCTCTGTGCCTCTCACTCTTCATTTATAAAATGGGGCTGATGATGACAATGACGATGGTGACAATGATAATGATGGTGTCTACATTACAGGTAGGGTCACCATGCACAGTCACTGCTGCAGGCTGCATATGGGTCGCTGCTCAAGGCTGCCTCTACAAGCAACAGGCCAGGAGCAACCCTGCCCTTAGCTGTGCACCTTCAATGGATTCATCTATAGGGGGAACCAGTACAGCCTTGGCCCATAATCTGCACCCGATAAATGTCGGCTGTTATTATACATATACTAAAGAATTGACTATGTGCGGGGCAATATGGGAAGCACTGAGAGCACAAAGCTAAAAGCCGCCGTGAACCGTGTGATGGGGGAGGGGAGAGGGGGGCGGGGAACCACACCGTTTTAGCAAGTTGTACTGCGTGCTAATTCGGGCACTGTCGTTAGCCCAGGGGGACAGAGGAAAGAAGGGACCAGTTCTGGCTGGAAATAGACAGCAGGATCGGGAAGGAGTTGGTCTTATAGAAAAGGGCATCAGAGGCGGGAGTAGACAGGGTGTAGGCATGGAGGTGGGGCGTGATGGGCACGTGTCCGAGGGAAGGAGGGGAGAAGGGGCGTGCCAGATTCAGAAGGCTGGAGAGGTTGGCAAGAGGCGGGGCCCTCACAAGGAGCTGGCTGTCTTCAGTGACAGGGAAGCTTTTCAAGTTGAGAAGTTGAAACATCTCAACAGGAGGGCAGGAAGGAGCATGCTTGGTGTCAAGCCTGTCACTGTTTTCCTCGCCCCGCCAGCACCGATCGGCCATCACTTTGTTGCACTGAGGCTGGCATGCCAAGTAATTTACACAAAGGGTCCCGGGCATCCGGACTTACTGAGCGCTTTCTCTTGGGTCAGTTTTGCAGCCTAACGAAGGATGGCAGTGCTATGTGTTGTGAGGTCTTGGATAAGCCACCGCTCCTCCCTAAACGTGGAGCTGGTGGCCTCTGCTCCCGGCTGTGTGCACGGGTGCAAGCAGCAAATATGGTTGTGGACACGAACATATAAGGGGAAAGTCAGAATTTGGAATACTGCGTGATATTCCTGGGGACCTCTGACTCCTAGCACAAAGTACCCCCCGATCTGTCCACCCCCTGTCCCTACCCCAGGTGGATCCTTCCAGGTGATGTATCTTGGTCCAAAACTGCTGACCTGAGACTTTGGCCTTGGGAAAACCCCCTCCATGCCACCTAAGGCCCCAGGCTCCGAGTCTCATAGAGGATCAGATTAGGAGAGGCCTTCTGGGATCGGGTCGCCCAAAGCCCTTACTTTACGGCCGAGAGAACCAGGTTCAGAGAAGGGACAGGGCAATCCTAAGGCTTTCCAGTGGGTCTGGAATGATTCAGGGAGGACTCTCGGATCTTCACACTTCTCGCCCCCCATCCTTCACGTCAGCTTCATCTCTTCCATTTACCTGTCCACCTATCCAGCCAGCATTTTTAAAGTGATGCCTTTTCCCATTCAGCCAGCACTGCCCGAGGACCTGCCAGCTGCCAGGCACTGTGAGAACACAAGGAGGACTCCCCCAACCCTGACTAAGAGCTGCTAAATTTTTTTTTTTTAATTAACCATTTTATTTATTTATTTATTTTATTTTTTGGCTGCACCACACGGTATGTGGGACCTTCCTGACCAGGGATCGAATCTGTGTCCCCTGCAGTGGAAGCGTGGAGTCTTAACCCCTGGACCACCAGGGAAGTCCGCAAAGAAACAATTTTGGTGCGGAATAAGCACGTTCTTCTGAGGATGGACGGCTGTCCTGGGAGCTCTGGAAGCATGATGAGACGTGAGATGTAGGTGCCAGGAGGGAAGGGGTGATCCATCCTCCAGACAAAGCTGAGAGGGCAGTGGATGACTTTCCCGTGGCCCAGAAGGCTGCTCCTGTCCCCATCCGGCCAGTTAGCACCAAAGCAGGAAGGGAGGTGGTCCATGGCAGGCTAGCAAGGAGATGGCTGGAAGAGCTGGAGGTCGGGGACGGGGCTGGGACAGGGCTTTGGACACCTGGGCTGGGACCTGGTTTCCCAGGGACTCGGAGCCCCCGGGGAAGAATCTGACCGGAGGCATCACCTGATCAGCACTGCTCTTTCTAACCTTATACTCTCAGCCGTGCCTACGTGCATCAGGACGGAGAAACTTCCACTGTTTATGCAACTATGACCTGGAGAGGCTGCGCTGTTCATTTTCTACCTTTATTCGGAAAGTTCAGCTGGTAAAGGAAAGCCACGTGTTTGTAACAGGAAGTCGGATTTCCAGGACGTGCCTGCAGTCACAGCTCTATTTCTGGAACAATTCTCGGGCTCCAATTTCTTTAGAAAACTTAAAAGAAACCCCGCAAGGCCAGCTTTTCTCTCTCGTTGTCTCTGGTCCTGACTCGCCCTCCCTGCCTTCTCCCCATCCGTCCTCTCCCTTCGCAGAGACCCGGCTGTGGGGAATGTGGAACCTGGACACCTTCCTTCGGGGCTTCGAAAAGAATCCCCTACCTATCAGACACAAGGCTGGACAGCTGCCCAGAGACTCCGCCCAGAGGGGGGTCCCGTCTCCCTAACCTCTGGCCATGGGCCCAGAGATGCAAACACTGGCCCCTAGATTCTTCCCCAAAGCTGGACAGTCAGGGAACCTGGTCCAATCTTTCTCCTGCTGCTAAGACCCTGTTAGACTCTGAGCAAGCCTTTAACACGCTGGGCCCTGGTTTCCACGTCCATAAAAAGGGATTATTAATCCACATTCTGCCCCCCTCACAGGGCTCATCAAATGGGAGAATATAGGAAAACAATTATTGATTACTATTTTAATCTTTTAACTTATGCGAAATCTAGATAATATATAAGTAAGCATTTTAAAGTATACTATCTAGTGGCATGTGGTACTTTCACAATGGTGTGCAATTACCGCCTCTATCTAGTTCCATGACATTTGCCTCAACCCAGAACATACCTCTGTACCCGCTCAGCAGTTACTCCCAGCCCTCCCCCTGACCCCACCTCCAGCCCTTCCTGTCTCTGGATTGACAAAGTATGGATAGCTCACAAGAATGGAATCAGATCGTATGTGACCTTTTGTGTCTGGCTTTATTTGCTTAGCGTAATATTGTCGGGGTTCATCCACATTGCAGCGTGTATCAGTATTTCATTCGTTTTATGGCTGAATAATATTCCGTTGTGTGTGTACATCACGATCTACCCACTCTTCTGTTGATAGACACTTGGGTTGTTTCCACCTTTGGGCTATTTGAATAGCACTGCTACAAACATTAGTATGACAATAGCTGACTGATACAATCAAGTTTGGGTTTTAGTAGATTACGTGCCATGTGGATAATGAATTGGAGAGTGACAAGATGAGTAGCAGAGAGAGGACTTTATAGTTAGTAGGTCCTTGATATTATCTGATTGCAAGGTAATGAGGAAGGCTTAATGGGGCTGGAATGGAGCTGGGAAGGAGTAGATGTGAGCAATGCATGTTATAGAAGCAGAACGGACAGGGTTTGGGGGCGGGAGAGCTGTGGTGGGTGAGAGAGAGGGAGCCCCAGGGATGCTACCTTGCACATCTGTTTTGCAGACCAGGGAGGCCAGCGGAGACACCAGGAGCACGAGCAAGGGAGGAAGATGATGGATTTGGTTTGGATTTTGTGGAAGGTGAAGGGCTTTGGGACGTAGAAAGGAGGATATGCAGAAGACACATGGATATGTGGGTCTGAGGGAGGAGAAAGGGAAAAAATAGAGAGTCATGGCACCAGCAGTGAGGGGCAGTGTGACTGTGGTTTGTAAGAAGAGGACCAAAGATGGCGTCTTAGGAAGCCCAGACATATGAAGATGAAGTGGGAGATGGGGAATGTGCAAAGGGCCAAGAAGGAATGAGAGGAAGGAGGTGTGCCACAGAAGCTGGCCCTTCAGCTGGGGAGGACCTTTCCCTGATCTTCCCTTTTTGGTAAACTCCTATTTTACCCTCAGCACCCAGCTGAGTGTGACCATCTTCTCTTTTTTGGAGCTGCACAAGTACGGATGCACCCTCCACCCCAGTCTGGTCAACACTCTTGGCCAAGGTGAAAATTAACCTTCTGGCATCCCTGGGCATTCCCCAGACTGGGCTGGCTCTTCTGTGATGAATCAGCCCACAGGGCTCACCTCCAAAATGCCTCGGTTTAGAGCAAAGCTGAGTTCCCTATCCCCATGGCCTTGGTGGCAGATGGAGCACACATAATCCTTAGTCATGACTCATTTCATTCCTAGCATAATTTATCTCCAGGAGCTTGTCCTCTATATGTCCCATGGCCTTAGGTGCCTCAAAGGTGTTTGACAGCTATTTTGGGACACACTGCAAGGGGCTTAGGGGTTCCGAGTGCAGGCTCAGAGCCTGACCGCCTGGTTTACATTCAGGGTCCACTGCTGATGGGCTGTGTGCCCCTGGGCAAGGTGGTCTACCTCTCAGAGTTTTGGTGGTGTTTTTTAACTTTTTATTTTATATCGGAGTATAGTTGATTAACAATGCTGTGTTAGTTTCAGGTGTACAGCAAAGTGATTCAGTTACACATATACACGTATCTACTCTTTTTCAAATTCTTTTCCCATTTAGGTTATTACATAATATTGAGCAGAGTTCCCTGTGCTATACAGTAGGTCCTTCTTGGTGATTCATTTTAAATATAGCAGTGAGCACATGTCAATCCCAAACTCTCTAACTAACCCTCCCCCACATCCTTCCCCAGGGCAACAAGTTCTCTGAGAGTGTTTCTGCCTTGTAAATAAGTTCATCTGTATCATTTTTTAAAAGATTCTGCATATAAGGTAAATCATATGGTATTTGTCTTTCTTTGTCTGACTTACTTCACTCAGTATGACAATCTCTAGGTCCATGTATGTTGCTGCAAATGGCATTATTTCATTCTTTTTAATGGCTGAGTACTATTCCACTGTATACATGTACCACATCTTCTTTATCCATTCCTCTGTCAATGGACAGGTTGCTTCCACGTCTTGGCTATCGTAAATAGCGCTGCAATGAACACTGGGGTGCATGTGTCCTTTCGGACCATGTTTTTCTCCGGATATATGCCCAGGAGTAGGATTGCAGGATCATATGGTAGCTTTGTTCTTAGTTTTTTAAGGAACCTCCATACTGTTCTCCACAGAGGCTGTTTTGGGTTTGTTTTTGCAGGTCTTTTTTCTTCCCTTCCTCTCTTGTGGTTTGATGACCATCTTCAGTGCTGTGTCTGTGTTGCCCTTTCTTTTTTATCTGTAACATGCGCATGCCAGGAAGAATACTTGCCCCCGGAACTGTAGCAGGTAAGTTACATCCTGCAAACACTACAAACAGACTGGAACATGGGAGATATTTAATAAATGTTAGCATTCATTCTATTTAAATTGAATAAATTCCCAAAGGCTCACTTAGTCAAGCAACACAATTTTCGAGTGCCTACTACATGTCTGCTACTGTGCTAGGAGCAGGGAGTTCAGAAGGGAAGAAACTGACACCGTTCCCGGCCTCAGGGAACTTCTGTTTGTGACTTTGGGCAAGTAGGAGATTAGATGTCCTTCGGTATAAAGGCTTGAAACACAAAGATTTTGTCCAGATCCTTCAACGTACAGATGTGGAAACGGAGACCCCAGAGCCAGTGTGTGGTCCAGCTGCCATGCTGTCTGCAAGAATGGGAATGGCTTGGAGTCACTGGCAAACTCCACCCTCTCTTCCCAGTGTGTCTTTCCTGATGTCCAAATTGCTCTTAGCCTGTACCAAAAGTGGTTCTCTGGCCTTTGCTCAGACAGCTACCAAAAGAGAGCTCACTTCCTTCCTGAGATAGCAGCTCGTGCCATCGCTGGGGGGTCAACATTGGGAAGAACCATCTTGAGCAGAAGAAGCCGGACAAAGGTAACGCTAACAGCCGCCTGGACACACCAAGCTTCTCATCTGTACGACAGCCCTTCGGATAATAGAAGGCATTGATAAGGACGAGGCTGAACAGCCTTGATTCCACTACCCCTGTCTCTGGGGTCCTTCCCTAGGGTCTGGGCTGGCCTGCCTGCATTTTGCTGAGCCTGTGGAACGGAGTGCTCTGCCCAGGTACACTCAGGACTCACAGGGCAGAGCCAGGGGCCCTCTCACCAGCAGCTCTCTGATGTCTGTGACGTCAAGGAAAGACATGGGTGGAGATACTGCTCCTCTTCTATCCCAGACAGTCCACCGCATTCCCAGCCTCCCTTGCAGCTTTGTTTGGACCACGTGGGTAGTAGCTCTGGCCACTAGACCTTGAGTGGAAGTGGTGGGTGTGGACTCCACGTTAAGATTTAGTGAGTCATTTCCATCCCCTTGTCCCCCTGCCATTGGCCTTGAAGGCCAACTGAAGTTGAAGCTGGTACTGTCACAAGATGAAAACAACAGGGGAGCGCAAGTCACCACAAGGACGGCCCATGTAGGGAA
>NW_006773072.1:3290082-3305000 GCF_000442215.2 Lipotes vexillifer
TAGGGAAATTGCCAAACCCATCAGACTCTGACACAGCAAGAAATACACGTCTGTCGTCTGTTCGAAGTCACTGGGGTTCTCAGGCTTATTTGTTGCTGCAGCACTAGGCTGTTGTATCCTGACTGATGGAGGCAGGTCTGCTCTTGAATCCTCTGATCCCTCATGGCGTATGTAGCCACAGGCAAGTAGCTAACAGTCTCTGAGCCTCAGATCTTCCGTGAAGGTGGTAGCACTACTGCATCCAAGGGGCTCTTGTGAGAACTGAATGAGAAAATGCATGATGAATGCCTGGTACAGAGAAAGAACTCAGAAAATGTGATGCTGCCATCTTTGCTTTCCATATACTTTTTCATTTAATACCCATTCTACAGATTAAGAAACCAAGTCCAAGAAATCAGGTTTACCCCATAGATTAGAAAGCTAATGAGTCACAGAGAAAGGGTGGGGAGTTTGAAGCTAGTGAAATTCTGAGGTCTGGAGGTACAGCAGGGGCCTGGGCCCAGCGACGCTGTGTGACAATGTGACACCACGTAAAGCTTTTCAGCCAGTCCTCATTTGCTTGGGGTTTTGACCTTTTCCAACTGCATCCAGACTTTTCCTCTTGACACAGTTCTCTTGGCTGAGTGACAAAGATCTCAATCTCCTTATCTGGAAGTGGTGGACTTGATAATAACCAAGTCTTTTTAAGTTCTGACCTGGGTGTGTGCGTTTTTTCAGGTGGTTTTCAAACCCTTTCTGTGCTGAAAATCCGGCTGAAGGTGATTCCATTGCACCCTCTGGCGGCCACTGTCTCTCGGTGTTCTGGTCAGGCTCTTAGCCAAGATCACAGAGAAAGTTGGGCGGCTCCCAGAGCAGGGCAACCACTCTGTGAGGGCTCATCTCCAAAGTGCTTCAGTTTGGAGCAAAGCAGACAGTCCCCTGTCCTCACACTCTTGTGGGGAACTCAGCACCTTGCTGTTGAAGTCCTGGCTCTACCCCTCCCACCCTGGCAAGTTACTTCATCTCCTGGAATCTCAGTTTCCTTGTTAAATTCTCCTCTAGAAGGAACAGTGCCTCTTGGCAGGATTGCTGCAGGATTAAATGAGATTAACGTAGGCAAAGTACTTAGCGTGTGAAAGGGAACTATCATCATTATTAATAATCTCCCACTTTTCCTGGTGTTACTGTTGTCCCCCCCATAAGACTGTGACCTTCTGATGGCACAGAACCTGTCTTGCCCAGCCCCCAGTGGCTCTCGGTACATATTTATCAAATGAAGTGTATGTGTACGTAACGTATGTTAGTTTCTCATACACTCCCATGAGACAGGCAAATCAGGAATCATCGTTCCTACTTTACAGAAAAGGCCCATGTCTGAATCCAGGTCTTTGACTCCCTGGACCTGTGTGTGCCTGTGATCCAGCCAAGCCTCCTTCTTGGGGGACTTACAAAGGAAAGGAATCTTCCAGCGATCCACAAATCTACACCACCTCTAGCTCCCTGTTTTGGATAAAGTTTCAGGAAAGCCAGTCCAAATGTTTTAAAATATGGACGGGAAGGAGTTCTCAGAACTGATCGGTCCCCATAGGAAGCTGAGCCTGGATATATGTGGATCTGAAGGTGCCCTCAGGGCACTCAACTTACCACAGTAATAGGTTATACGTAAGCACCCCTTCCCCACGGCTGGAGAAAGGATGTTCTGAATTGATAGCCATCAGGACCCTTTGCTGAGGCCTTCCACAAGCCAGGAAGTGTGCTGGGCATGTGGCATCCAGGGGATCCCTGGCCCTGAAAAGAGGGTGGTAGCTCATTGCCCTGTCTTGTGAGATGTGCCTGGAGGGTCCTGTGGACACGACTGCCACCCCAGCTTCTGGCCACTCACGTCCAGCTCTCAGCAGCAGTGTCCAGGTGAGGACCATGTCTCCCTTGGCCACACTGACGTTTCTGGACATCACACACGCCCACTCCCCAAACCTTCCTTTGCAGCATGTGCCATCTGGGTGCAACACTTGCCTTTCGCTGTCACTGGTACCCACCGTCTTGCTGCCTACTTTCCCTCATTCGCGGCAGACTGCAAATTGGGGATGTGAGTTTCTACCAGCTTGTGCCCTTGGCTGGCAGGCTTCCAGCCAGATCCACGGCCTCCTAGGTCCATAGCCTGACAAGGCCCAGATCTCTGATTCTAAATGGCTGGGGCCTTAGGGCCTCAAGCCCACCTTACTGTCCTGAGCTCTGGGGTCATGGCGAGATTGCTTCAGGAACCAGTCAAAATTAAATGCTAATTGTACTTTGGGTCAAGCTGAATTGGAGAGTGCAGCTTAGAAGTGGAGCAAAATATTCAATTCCCTTTTGCTTATCTCATCCAATTGAACGGACTTTTCTATCGCTGATTGCAGCAGCCAGGACAGCCTGAGCAGTGAGCCATGTGGAGATCCGGAGATGGGGGAGAGATTGGGGGAGGGACGTGCTTCCCAGAGCCCAGCTGGGATCTGGTTTTGCTGAGCTGCTTTCTCACTACGTATCTTCTTTTTTTTTCACTATGTATCTTCTTATAAGGGTACTAATCCCATTAAGGGGCCTCATCTAAACCTAATCATCTCCCAAAGGCCTCATTTCTAAATACCATCACCCTGGGGGTGAAGGCTTCAACATATGGATTTTGGAGACACAATTCAGTCCGTAGCAGTGGGACTGGAGTTGAGTGTAACCAGTCTCTGAATCCTTCCACATGACCACAGATAAAAGGTGTGGCAAGGTGCCTAGCATCTCTGAGAAGCAGGTTACCTGGAATTTGCTGATTCCATGAGGATCTGATGCTTCAGCTGAAGATGACCCAAGAGCTGTGACTCTGACATGTGGAAGGGGCATCGCCTTGCTCTTCGGGGCTCCAGAGTTCGGACAGACCCAGCGGTGGGCTTTGGGTGCGGGATGAGGGGGAGAGGGGAAAAATGCATCATCATCATCGTCCCACAGATGGATATTGATGAAGTGGGGCTGGCTCGTACCTGAGCCCCGGAGGTGTTTGGTGGCTGCTGACTCAGTGAACGAAGCAGAAGCGAAGGAGAAGCTGGCCCTTCCCCAGTGGGTACAGAGGGACCCACGAATCAGTGGCGGTGTTTCTTCTCAGGCCCTTAGAAGCACAGCATCCTGGACCTCACATGACCTCCTTGCTTAGGAAGGGACAGACCTTTGGTGACATGATTTTAGTGAATGCTGGTGTAAATAAACCACCTTCCAAAGGCATTTGGAGGACGGGGTGCCAGAGGGCCTGGGGACACCTCCACTTGGTGGGTGACACTCAGGCGGATGGGACAGGCACGCTCCGAGAGACCTACTCACTCACGCACAGGGGCCAAGTGACATCTGAGGCAGATCCCTAAACACAGCTGGACATGAAAAATGATGATGAAAAAGAAAGGAGAATGAGGGGGCGTATGTGGAAAACACTGAGGATCGTTGAATCTAACACCTGGGATCATATACGCTCTCCTTTCAATCTTTGTGTATGTGTAAAGATCCTTATGGTAGAAAGTAAAAACAAATTAGAAATTTTTTTTGGTTGTTTTTTTATCTATTTTTAAAAATTTAACTGACATTATTTTTTTAATTTTAAAATAATTTTTATGCAAGTTTTAAAGGTTGCTTTCCATTTACAGTTATTACACAATATTGTCTATATTCCCCGTGTTATACAATACACCCTTGAGTCTATCTTATACCCAGTAGTTTGTACCTCCTTCCTCCCACCCCGAGCCCTCCACAATGCTGCCCCCCATCCCAGCCCGTAACCACTGGTTTGTTCTCTATATCTGTGAGTCTGTTTCTTTTTTGTGACTAGTTTTTGTACATTTTAGATTCCACAGATAAGTGATATCATGCAGTATTTGTTTTTCTGTCTGACTTACTTCACTTAGAGTCATGCCCTCCAAATCCATCCATGTTATAGTAAATGACAAATTTTTTTTTTTTTTAAATCCCATTAGCTCTTCGTTGAACAATCAAGTGCGTGTGTGTGTCTGGAGCAGCCTGAGGGGTGTCGCTGGGTGTATTTCCCCAGGGTTCCCAAAACCAAATCCTGCGGGACCTGCGTTTGTGGGAAGGGTCGGGTGGCGCAGAGCAGGCTGGCGTTGGCTCGTCTCTGGCGGGTGCCTGAAGGGTCGCAAAGAAATGCCTTTAGATCCTCGGGGCTCCCTGTGGAGGGCCCTGGCTGATTCCTTTCCCTGCTGGGGGCTCCATGGAGTAAAGAGTTCCTGCCTGGCCGAGCTCATCCAGTGGGGCTGGGGTCCATGTGTCGGCACGTCGTGGCCACTTGTCCACATTGCAGCTCTAATGTGATACCAACTAGAAATACATTTGGGGTAAGATGGGTCTTTGATGGAGTGGAGGGTCAGGAAGCCTGTTAACCATTGATGAGAGAAGGTCCCAGGGATGGTATAACTCATTTAACCCTCAACGCCTGTTTATATGGGGAGTATTTCATCACCCCAACTTTATTCATAAGGAAATATGCACAGAGAGGTTAAATAACTCGCTCACACTCACACAGCGAATAAGTAGGAGCCCAGGCAGCCTGACTCCTAGGCGCCTGTGTTAATCTCTGCACCGTCCTGCCTCCGGGGGGGCTGCCTTCAGAAAGTCACCACAGACAAACTTCTCAAGTGACTCGGGAGGTGTCACCGCAGAGAACAGGGAGCCCCAGATCTGGAGACGGGAGGCTTGGCTTGAACCTTACCTCTGCCCTCAACTGCCTGCACCCATTCACCAGTTCTGCAGGGCTGCTGAGAGAGTTCAAGATCGTGCCTAGGGAGTCGTTGTGCAAACTGTAAAGTGCCATGCAAATCGGGAAGGAGTATTATTTACACCAACTTTACAGAGTCCTGGTAGTGGATTGTTGGATCTATTTTAAAAGTTGGGCAGTTTGTGCCACCTCTGGATCAGACTTGCATCCATTCATGGACGAGCCTTCTTTGGGAAGGATGGACACTAACTCTGCCCACATTGGCCTATTTCATTCAGCAAACGCTTGGAGCAGCGGGCTTGTGTCTCCACCAGCCTCCTACGATGCATCTATTCTTGATTTCACACTCCCTCTGCTGGCCCATAGAGTGGTCCCCATTGGACAGATGAGGCAGCTGAGGTTCAGAGAGGTTGGGCGACTTTACCACAGTCACACAGCAGGGAGAAGGCACGGTTGCATCTGAGGAGAGGCTGTCTCTCCATGTCCTGAACATCTGGGCACTTGGCTCAGGGCAGACACTAACAGAGGAGGCGTCTTTTTAGGACTGAAAACATCTCCTGAGTGGAAACCTCAAGAGATGGCACCAAAGCACAGCCCTCACAGAAAAGCGACAGACACACCCGAACAATAAAACAGTTCTTTTTTATTCACTTTGATTCGGATCATTGGAAATGTTCAACAATAAATTAAAATTAAAAAACAGAGCAGAGGCTGAGGAAGGCAGACTCTTGCCAAGTTCATTCAAAAAGCATCCAGATGAACAAACGCTTAGCTGCAAAACCTGCGAGTGAGGCAAGGGGGGGCAAAGAAAGCGGATTTTAAAACACCACCAACCAACCCAACAAGATTGCAAAGAGGAAAAAGTGCTCAGGAAACTTTGGCTTTGACATGAATTCAGTTAAGTGCTAACGTGATGGTGCACCCATGTCCATCCTACCGGGGCCCAGTGAGGGCTCCCAGGTTAAAGCTGATGAATGGACCAGGACGTTGGGCAGGAGGGCGACAATGGCAGTTCAGAAGCTGAGCAACGGGGTCAAGTTCAACACGAGTACGGACCTCTGATGGTGATGGTCTGGGAGGGAGACAGGAGGCCAGAGGCTGGCTGCTTGTAGGAAATGCAGTGCTTTGGGTAAGGACAGACTGTGTGATGCTGCTTTGCCTGGCCCGCTGTTCCTCCTACACCCTCTTCTTTTTTGTTTTTGCAGAGGTGTCGTGGACTGCCCCCCAGGAGGGCTCAAAACTTGTTAGCCCAGACTCCAGGAGAGGATGACCAGCCAGTGGCCTGAGGCCACGTCTGCTGCAAACCAGATGTCCACGATGGACACAGTGACATCCCCGAACTCTTTGGAGGAGCGAGGACAGTTGCCAGTCCCTGATGGCACGTGGCTGGAGTCCAGCCGTCTTTGGCTTCCCTGCAGAAAGCATTTCCGACCACAACCATCGGAGGGAGAGTGAGCTCTTTTCAGTTTTCCATTTTTCCTTTGGGTTCAGGCTGCCTTGAAGAGAACAGTTAAAGCAAACATCACAGTCCTAAATATTCTCTGTGATTCTATCCCACCTTTGATCCAGAGGCCCAGATTGCGTCGAGGTAGGATTGGCCTCTCGCTGGCCCTTCTGGCCACGGCAGAGCCTGGGATGCCATCAAGTCCCCGAACCCACCCCCACTCCCTGCGACAAAAATCGCCTGCCCCCCTTCTAACCTGGCTTCTCTCTTTTAGGTCCTATTTCCTTGTATCTGGCTCCTCCCACTAAGCCCAGCCCACATGGTTTGCTGGACGATGCCTGATGAAGCCAGGGTTTCAAAAGGCATCAATTCAGGAACTTTCTTCTCTTCCCCAGATTACTACAAACCAACCGTCCTTTCTTCCCCTCCAGGTGGGTGAGAGCAGGGGCTCCAGGGGTCGTGTGGCTGCAGGCATTGCTTTGCTCCGGCTGAGAAAGCAGCCTTTTCACTCCCTGGGGGAGTCAGATGTCTGGGATGTTGGTAACATCTTTCTCCCTCATCAGTTCCGCCTTTCGGCTTCAGCCTCAGCACTGGTTGTTGCAGTCTTTGTGCCCAGGGCTGGTCTCCAAGGAGCTCTCTGTCCGCGGAGTGGACAGAGCCCTGGGCTGGGATCCTGGAGCCCCGGGGAGCCCAACTGCGTATACTGTTCACGCAAGAACTTCCTCGTGTGGGTGCTTCTCGTCCTCCAGCCAATGGCCAAATCCCCGTGGGAAACACTCTTGTCTAGTTCTCAGCCACCTCTACCCCGGCATGGGCCCCGCTGGTTTAAGGCAATGGTGCGTTAATCCCGGCCACAGTGGCTGGCTGGATTCGGTTAGGTGGCCGTTGTTAAGCCACAGGATGATGTCTGCCCCAGCTCTGGGAAAGCATGATGCTATCTCCTCCACTGGAAGGACGGTGTGAGAAGGCCGAGGTTACAGCTTGCCTCGGGCCACCGTGGGCAGCCTGAGAACAAAGCCCGGCGGTGAGAGGCTTGTAGTCCGAAACCTACACCGACTACAGTTCTTTGAGGGGCTGGATGAGCCTGGCTGGGAAAGCCCACCTCTGGAGCCAAGAACACCCTATGTCGGCTCAAAATCTGTTTCACAGTTGGTTCACTTTTGCAATCACTTGCCTTCTCTGGCGTTGCTTTTCTCATCTGTAAAATGGGATCCAAGGGCTGAAAGGCATCTCACAGTGAACAGCCTGGTGGGAAGGAGAGGTGGAGTGGGGGCCAGACGGCCGACCCAGGTGGTGTGCAGCTCAGCTGTGGACACCTGTCTGCTCTGGGGACCTGACTCAGCACATCCAGGAAAGCTGAGTGCTCTCTCTGACCCCATCATCCTGAACAGACTTGGCTTTCAGGAGAAGGGGAGAGCGAGCTCAGGGGTCAGCCCACACCGCTCCCTGCGCCAGTGTCCATTTCTGCAAGGTTTGTCCCTGGGATTAATCAGCCGACCGGCACGTCTGCTGAATTCTTCGCGTCAAGTGAAGCTAGAGCTCCCATGAGCTCTAGCCTCTGAGGATTTATGTTTGGAATAATGACCTCACAGCAATTTACAAGCCTTTTATCAGTCAAGAGGGTCTTCAATTTTGCAGAATTTTAAAGCTGGAACAGGTTTTTGTTGGTTAGCTTTTAAAAAACACTTTCTGGATCCTGAATCTTTGAGAATCGAATAAAAACTGGAACCTCTCCCCTGGAAAATACTCATATACAGGGACTCAGGGGAAAAACAAATGTGGTGTGTGACTTCTAGTGTTGCTTGTGAATGCCCGTTGTCATCTGTGGTCCGTGATCTTCGTAATTCCTCCCTCCCCATTTGCAGAGGGAGAAAGTGAGGCTGGGGAGGGCAGGGCTTATCCAGAGGGCTGCAGGGAGCAGCGGAGGCAGCCTCCTGGCTTCCCAGACCAGGACACGGTCACAACTCCCCAAAATATCAGTGGCCTTTTAGGAAATGCTCTTGACAGAAAAAACGGGCTGGTTTTTTTTTTGTTTGTTTGCTTTGTTTTGATTAAATGTCAGCAACTGGAGCCAAAAATCACTGTCCTTTTACACCTGTGACTCTACTCCCCACCCGGCCCCAAGATAGTGCCGCTGGGTTTGGCGATTCCTAGCCTGAGACTCAATCTAAAGCCCGTAATGAGAAAGAAGAAAGGTAGGACTGGGAGAGAAGGAGGTACAGAGCATCCTACAAACCTACCGACCTGACACCCCAGGATCTGCCCACCAGCAAGCCCTCAAGCCCTAGACACCACGGTATCCCAAGTCTCAGGATTCCTACAAAACTGGCTTTGAGCGCCCACACCCCAGCTGCCAGCTGAAGCGAGAGCAATTGAGTCACAAAGTGCAGATGACGTCAGCTGAATTTTAAAAACAAAACAATAAATTATCAGGAAGCCTGACAAGGAAGAGCGAGCAGCTGGGACGTGAAGGATGAGGTATGACTTCTCCTCTCTGATGGTCACGTTCCTAGGATGACCCTGCAACCCCCAGGACACCACACAGGTGACGAGGAGGGATCTGGCCCAGAGTGTAGACCCCTGGGGGAAACTGCTAGCTGCTGGCGGCCTCCTGCACAGCTCTGGAAGGTTACGGGCACCAAATCCAGTAGTCTGTGAAAATAAGTCCCCATGGCTGACGGGCCTCTGGATGGAGCCGCATATCATCCGAGCTTTGTTCCAACTCAGACGCTGGCTCAGGGAACTAGAAAACTGTCCCGAGCTACAGAGTAAGGGGAGTTCACTGCTGCGGTCCCCTTTCCCAAGTCGGGGCTTTTGCCTCATTTCAGCCAAATGCATGCATCTCTCTCCCCAATACAAAGGCACAAAGAAGTCGTCAGATCTGCTCTCAGCCATCATGATAAACACAAAGATTGATTACTCAAGGGAACAGCGGCTTGGGAAGGAGACATCTGGATATTTAGAGTCTCTGAAGACCTTTGGGTGAGGAGCCCTCCTGGCCACCATAAATGAGCTTTGGGCAGAAAGGGGAGGCGTGGTGGTCCTACCATGTGAGGGAGGCCCCGCATGGCTGTCCTGGGGGGTCGCCCTCACCCAGGAACTTCGCAGCGAGAATCAGAGCGCTGGCCCCGGACCCCTCAGCAGAGCAGAGTCTCTGTGCATCCTCCCCAGGAGACCATCCTCTTCTTTAGAATGTGGGAATCTTCGACTGGACCTCCCCCCAGTCTCCCCACCTTCCCCAGCCCGGAACAGCAGCGAGAGGGGTCTCCCCACCCCAGAATGGTTCTGAGACTTGCTCTGCAGCCCTGGCAGGGCTCGGCAACCTTGCTGAGTAGATGCTGCCAAAAGTTGGGGTGCAAGAGGCTGCGAGGGGCACCTGGGCACACCCCTGAGGCCGGCCCTCCAAGTTCCCAGAGCACAATGGCTCCGGTGAGAAGTTGGGGCTGGATGTGGAGAGGTGCGCTCTGGTGCATCTGTCCTTAGCCCTTCACAGCGTCATCTTCCCTTAAAGATGCGGATTTTGTTGATGGATGCCAAGGTGGCCGTCACATTGGACTCAAAGTCCCCATCGTGTACCCCAGTCTTTCGAAAAGCCCCCGCCGACGGGTTGTTCTCCCAATAGTGGTGCCAGTTCCCTTTGCTGTCCGCCCCGAAGCCGTACAAGTCCACCTGCCGGGGCAAAGCACAGGTGAGAGCCAGACTGCAGGTGGACCCTCTGACAAAGAGAGCCTGTAGGTACCCCCAGCATCTGTAAACACCACTTCCAAGGATTCACAGAAACCCCTCTCCAGGAGCCTGGAACTCCCAGAGGCTTGGGGAAGCAAAGGCAAGTTGAGTAAAAGTCAAGTCCGATGCCAGAGCGCACAGTGGGAGGCCACTGCTTGTGGGTGGCCCTGTGGGTGCTGGGTCCACCTGTGGGGAGGCACAACCTCTTCTCCAAGGCTTGAGGAGCAGGGCTTCGAAGCCCAGCAGCCTGCCCCAAATCCCAGCTCTACCTCTTGCTGATACATCCTGCAAGTGCCAAATCACTTCTCTGAGCCTCACTTTCCTCATATGGAAAATGGGGCCACCAAGAGCGATGACCACAGTGAGGTGGGCGGTGGCTCCGACCCCTGCCTTCCCTTGGGCGAATACCCATCTGGTCCGGGGGTCCTCACTGTCCGGTGGGCGGGGCAGGGGGCGTGCTTCTTACGCATGACAAACTTTTACTGAGCACTTATTCTGTGCCAGGTGCTGCATTAAATCCGTCAGAGTTCAGGCGGATGCTGGCGCAACCAGGGATGCAGGAGTCAGGTCTCAGCCCCTGGCGCTCCTAAATTATAACAAGCACCAACCGGGCCCCCGTGGGGGACAGCGGCTAACGCCGGGGCTCCCTCAGCACCGAGGACGGAGGGGCAGGAGGCCGGCGAGGGCAGAGAGAGCTCTTTCGAGCAAGTGACACTTGAACTGGGTCTTGGAAAATGAGCAGAAGGTGACCAGGAAGGGACGGGAGGAGGGGATTCCAGGGAGAGGGAAAGCTATGTGGGCCGCAGCATGGCAGACGGCTTTCAGGGGCGGGGACCCACCAGGGGCAGGAGACAGCTCTGCGGCAGGTGCAGCCTTTTCCGAAAATGCCAGCAGGGACACGGGCCCACCCCAGAGCACGCGCTAAGGGACGGGAGGGGCATTTCTGAGGCAGAGGCCCACGGGCTCTTTGACCAGCCAGCTGGAGGTAGGGGCTTGGGGGGGGGATGAGAGGCAGGTATGGTTTCTGGGGTGAAGGGCAGGCGAAGATGGTGGCAGAACAACCGAGGCAGAGACGGTGGGTGGGCCTTGCTACCCCCTCGACCCCTCCTCTTGCGATGTCCACTGATGAGCCTGATGGGGCAAGGGCGGGGATGGGCTGTACGTGCCAAGAAGGGACAGCGGAGTGCCCTGCCTGAACCCAGGGCCAGGAAAGAAGCAGGGGGCACTGTGGTCCCCGTCCTGCTTCACTGTCCAGGGGCAGCAAGCACCCCAGATCACTGATGGAAACCCAGGCCCAGGCTGGCGGACGGCAAGGCGAATCCACGATTGGAGACGCACGGTTGGCAAAATCACTGATTCTCAACCTCGGTGAATAGTGGAACCCCTGGGTGCCGGGTTTCCAACCTCAGGAATTGTGGTGGAAGTGGGCTGGGCTGTGGCCTGGGGGCCGGAATTTAGCTCCACAGATGATTGTGATGAGCAACTGAGATCGAAACCACAACCCCAGACAGCTCCCCCGATTATAATATACTCCTGGGGGCAAGATATGCTTATTTTGCCCCCAGATCAGATCTGAGCTTCCACCTGCTGGGCCAGGCTCTGCCTTGGGACCTCACACACCAAGAGAACATGGCTACTCCCCAAATCCTCCCGTGCGGGAGACAGTGCAAAGCCTCACCGTAGAGACAGGATCGGGGCTTCTAGAAGAGACAGGCTATGCCGGGAGGTCTAGCCTGTCTGCAGGCGCTCTCGCCGCCCCTCTTGAGAACACAGAATGAGGAGCCCTCGGTCCCCGACCCCCTGGCGGGGGAAGGCAGGCATGGGGGAGGGGGTCCTACCTCATCACAGATGTGCAGTGAGAAGATGACCGAGAGGATGCCGGTGGACGGGTACCGCCCATGGCCCAGCAGCCAGCTGTCGAAGACGTACTTGATGAAGGCTGGGTGGTAAATCAGGATCTGCGGGAGGGGAGGACATGGTGAGCGGTCTGGAGAAGGAAACCAGGCATGTGTTAGGTGCCACACGCTATTGTAACCTCAGGGGACCCTGTTGTGACTGGAACTCATAACCCTGCACTCGGGGTCGGGGCGTTACGTTCTAGTGGAGAAGACGGACCGTGACCTAAATCACGGAGACACAGAGGATGATCGAAAAGCGTGATGAGACTCTACGGAAACAAACACAGCAGAGAAAGGAGATAAGGAACTGGGGTGAGAAGTCTTGCAGACAAGGTGACATCTGAATTACAATCAAATGCGGCCAAGGAGTGGGACATGAGGCTGCACGAGAAGGTTCCAGGGAAGAGCATGAGCTGGGGGCAGGGACACTCCTGTCACACTGCAGGAAGGCACTGAGCCACCCGTTCTGCCTCACATGGGCCTGAATGATCTCCAGTCCCTAAAAGGACCCCGCATGCCAGCTCTCCCTCTCCTCATGTTACAGATGAGGAAACCGAGGCTCAGAGAGGCTAAGTGACATGCTCAATGTCACGCAGCCACCATCGGGAAGACATCAGCTCCAGCCATACAGTGACTAGCTGTGTGTCTCTGGGCAAGTCACCTGACCTCTCTGAACCTGATCTCTCCATCTACACATGACAGTGTATGCGAAGGCCTGGTGTGGCGGACACTTCATTTTCTTCATCCCTCTGCCCTTTGCCCACGTCTTAGCCAACCCCATTCCAGGGCCCACTGGGGAAGATGCAGATATGGAGACAGGTGACGAGGTCTGGCTTTGAGATGCTCATGCTGTAGGGCAGTGGTTCTCGAACAGCACCAGCATCCCTGGGGGAATTGTAAAAACCCAGCGTTTCTGATTCAGCAGATCTGGGGTGGCCTGAGGATCTGCATTGGTGACAAGCTCCCGGGTGGTGCTGCAGGTCCAGGGTCCAGGCTTAGGGAACCTCTCCAGGGTTCGTCCCTCCACTCTCTAAGTGGAGGGCCACCACACCCACCAGCCCGGGGGCCCAGGGGCTCTCCGCCGCCAGACGCTGGCAGAGCGGGGAGATGGTGATCTCCGCCGTCCTCACGCAGAGCCTTGAAAGCGAGGCTGAGCTCAGAGGACAAGGCGCCTGAGTCTTGACTCACCTTATTCTTTTTCACCTTGATCTTCGTGGGGACAGGAACGTAGGTGCTGCGGGAGGACAAGGCAGGTGGTTAATGTGGGAGGGGGCTGGCGGCCTGGGCATCAGCTGGTAGGGGCAGCTGGAGACGCAGGTGGGGCAAGCGGGAAAGCACACTCATTTCCCAAGGGACCCCACCTCCTCATAGTGGCCCATTATGGACACCAGAGGGCGATCGTGGCTCATTCGAGGACCTGCTGCTGCATTATGCCGCCTTCTCCCAGAAAGTTTAAGACGGGGGATTGCTCCAAGCCGCGCACACAGCACAAGCAGCACGGAGCGGGGCCCACAACACCCATCCCCCGCTGCTGGGACGCTGGCTGATAGGCCCACAATGGCCCCCTTTTCATCTGCAAGATTTCACGTGCCCCCAAGATGACGGTATACGTGCCTGGCCACCTGGCCTCACGTTGCATCTACCTTGGGGACAAGTCACGTTCCAGCCTGTGGGACCAGGAAGGAGGGGCCGGCAGCGGAGCCCTGGCTGGTCCAGCTCCTCCCCTGGCTGCGCCCGCTTCCCTCACTGCCCTCCTCCTCCGAGCACAGCCCCCCGGTTTCCCGCACCCAAATCCCTCGGGCTTCCTAACCAGGCCTCAAACAAGGAGGCTTTTGGCCATCTGGGCACTAAGCCACTTCTCTTCAGGCAGGTGCGAGCCTGGCTCTGCGAAGGGGCCAAGCCTCCGGGTCTCCGGGGAGGCTGGAGGTCATAAGAAGGACTAGTGGGAATTCACTGAGACCCGTGCCAAGTGCCCGGAACAAATCAGAAGACGTGAGCTCCTCGGTGCTCAAGGCAGCCGCCGGAGCCGACGTGCTCCACGCCCGGTCTCCCTGCCCGCCCCCCAGCCCAGCCGGGGCCATTCTGACGGTTTGAGAAGCGGGGGTGGGCGGAGGCTCTCATCAACGGGGAGCACCCCAGAGGTGAGCACGGGGTCAGAGCTAACACGTGCTGTGTCCTTTCCAGCGGGGCTCCCTCTCCCGAGGGGTTTCCAGGGTGTCTGGGGAAGCAAAGCTGGGAGGTCTGTTCGGGGGGGCGGGAAGTCACAAGGAGGAGGAAGGCCGGAGCTCCGGGTGCATCGGGGTGATGGGAGGAGGGGTACCAAGAAGAGCCGGAGGGTCTGGAGGTGGCTGGGGGACTGGGGCTCTGCCCTCCACGGGGAGGCCTGGGGAGGGGAGGTGTTCCGGGGGAGGAACAGCACGAGCATGGCTGTAGGGGGTGGAACAGCATGGCGGGGGGCTCAGAGGCCCTCACACAGCAAGGAGCAGCAGCGGGACAAGCAGTGACCCTCATGCAGACGCCCCGAGGGGACTTACTGGGAGATGGTGCCTGTGGTGGTAGCGCTGACCACCCACTGCAGGTCGGTGGTCTTGAAGGGGACCAGGACCATGCTGACGTTCTCCGCCAGCTCCCGGAAGCTCTCGGGGTACACGAGGTGGTGGGTGGTCTTGCTGCCCACGTCGGCCTCAAACCCTGCCGTGGGGGCCTTGTTCATCCTGGGAGGGGGAGGGAGAGAGGACAGGCGTCACACTGGGACACCGATTCTGAGGGTCAGCTTCAGCTCCGTGAGGCTGTGCTGGGCCCCTTCCGCTGGGCCCCAACTTCCGCATCTGTAAAATGGGGGCAACTGCGGCACAACTCAGAGGCTTTTGCTACTTTTTTCTCATTTATGATCTCGAGTGAGCCTGACCATCGCCACCATCGATGGCCTACTCTGTCCTGGCCCAGTGACACACATCATTGACCCTTAATGATGACGGTGTCCAGTATGTACTTTATGGTCCTATTTTTATGGCCAAAGAAATCTGAGCGCAAAGAATTTATCCCAGGACCCAGTAACCCAGTAACCCAGAGGCAGCCTTGAACTCAGGGCCTGTCTGACCGTGAACCTGACTCTTTTCCCCTCACCATGGAA
>NW_006773072.1:3305010-3315267 GCF_000442215.2 Lipotes vexillifer
CTCTTTCCCCCTCACCATGGACATGGCCACTGGACACCAGGTACACTGAGGCTCCCTGAGGCCAGGTGAGTGGTCTAAAGACATAAAGTCAGAGACCACAGAAACAGGGGATGGTTCTAGAAGGTGCCTGTGCTTCTCATCCGAGTCACTGGTGCCCCTGGGTCGGGTGACTGGTGTGGGGATGACAAGAAATGCGGGAGAGACGTGGGGCATCTTCCTGGAATATCCATTTTACTTGGTGTCAGGGAAATGTATTTTACATTAAAAGTATATAGTTATGTTATGGCCTAGATGGCAAAACAGAGATGGCTTTTATTTTATTTGTTTTTTTGGCTGCGCAGCTTGCGGGATCTTAGTTCCCAGACCAGGGATGGAACCCCGGTCCCCGGCAGTGAGAGTGCTGAGTCGTAACCACTGGGCCGCCAGGGAACTCGCAGACAGGGATGGATTTTCAAGATTAAACAAGAGTCCCCAAGTTAGTCTTGCCCCCTGGCCAGGCCTCTCAAGGCCAAGCTCCCAGCCCCCTGGGTACCTCTGTGTATGGTTTCCTCTCTCCATCCAGAGAGGCCCTGTTGGTCCATCTGCAGTGCAGATGGGGAAACTGAGGCCCAGAGGGGGCAGTGAGGGGCCCGGGGTCCCCCCAGGTAAGGCTGGGCACACCCGGACTGGGGTCTTGACCTCCTGACGCTGAGCCATGAAGCCCCCTGCAGCTCCAGGGTCCCGAGGGGCAGCTGGGTGGCCTGGGGGGGCGAGGGGCTGGCACTCACCTGAGCACGAAGTCGTGACTGTCTATCTGAGGCCCGTACCAGGACTCTCTCAGGTTGCCAGAGTTGCCCACGACGGCACAGCGCCGGCAGCCCACCAAGCTCTTCTCCAGCAGGGGGTCCACGTTCCCGGGCACCACCTTGAACAGCTCCTTGATGGTGTCGTTCAAGTTACTGGGCTGTTTCTCCCGCTGGAGCCTCTGTGGGCGGAGGACGCAGGACACAGTCAGCCTGGATGTGTTACCTCTGGCCCCCGCTGCTAGGCCCCGAGCCCCCTGTGGTTGGTGACCCAGCCCCTCCTGAGTACCCTTCTCTCTGCTGGGCACCTGGAGATGCAGGCGGCTCAGACAGCCACCTCCCCTGCCAGGAGCCCAAGGGCCACTCAGGGAGATGGGAAGGCAAGAGACCAATCACTCATTCTACAAAGGTTTATCGAGCACCTACTGTGTACTGGCCTCGACGCGATGAGACTGGCTGGTATGAGTAAAGCACGTGGAAGAAGGGTCGGGTGACCCTCCACGCTCGGCTCCCCTCCCCTCTGTTCCCCTCACCCTCCCGCCTCTCAGCTCCCACAGCCCCAGGACCACCGGGCTCCAGCCAGACTCAAGAATCAGCCCTTTGCTGGATGCATCAAGGAGTCCAATGTCTGCTTAACAAATTGTTTTCACACCCACACACAAGGTCAGCTGCCCTGGGACCTCTCTGACCCACAGGCGGAGGCAAACACTGGGTTTATCCTGAGGGTGACCAGCCACCTGGTTGGCCCAGGGGTTTCCCTAGAAGCAGGACTCTCAGTGCTACAAGTGGGATGAGTGGGTCGCCCTATTGAGCCCTCTCTCTGTACAACCACGTCCGTCCACTGCCTCAGGGGGAGCTCAGCCACGCTACATGGTGACAACTCTCTGATGCACATTACTCCCCCACTCAGAGTGAAACCTGGAGAGATTTCCTAAGAAGCATTGCATCTGCCTGTGTCACCAAGCCGCAGGGCTGTGTCACTTCAAAGGCAGATGAGAAAGGATGCTCTGGGGCCCAGGTCGGTTGAGCACGTGCCCCGAATCCAAAGCAGGATTTGAAGCCAGGCTTTTATAAACCCACCTTGAAGTCTCTCCCACAACATCACCCCTGCCTCAGAGCCCTGGAACCTTGACCTTTGGAAAGCCCAGTCCCTGAGCTTGGGGAGGGGTAGGTGGCTGTGGGGTGAGTCCCACCAGTCACTCCCCGCCCCAGGGACAGGAGAGGGGCTGGGAGAGAAAGGTGAGGCTAGCAGCTACTTTGGCCACCGTCTAGGAGGTCAGTGACGGGGGATTGCGTAGGGAGATCCCCAGGCATCTGGTCCCCACCTGGCATTGGAGGAATCAGCATCCCCAAGGAGAGGTACACCGGGAGACCTGGATGGTCCTCTAGATAAAACCACCTAGCATCGCCTCCAGCCTAAGACACTCACATGCTGCGGGAGCCGCAGGCAATGACATCAGGACCGCAGACACACTTCTACTCAGAAACATCACTGGTTACAATAAAAGAGAAAGGGAAACTAGCAAGCGTCGGTGAGGACACTGGGACACTCGTGCTTTGCTGGTGGGAATGTAAACTAGCACAGCCGCTGTGGAAAACTGTTTGGTGGTTTCCCGGCAATTCCATTCCGAAGTATTAAAAAGAACTGAAATCAGGGAATTCCCTGGCAGTCCAGGGGTCTGGACTCCGCGCTGAGGGCCCAGGTTTAATCCCTGGTCGGGGAACTAAGGTGCCACAAACCGCAAGATGAAGCCAAAACAAAAACAAAAACAAACAAAAAAAAGAACTGAAACCAGGGTCATGAGCACATACTTGTTCACTCGTGTTCACTGCAGCATTACTCACAATAGCCAAAAGGTGGAAACCACCCAAGTGTCCATCGACGGACGAATGAATAAACAAAACGTGGAACATGCAGACACTGGAATATCATTCAGTTATAAAAAAAGGGACATTCTGATATATGCTCCCAATGGATGAATCTTGAAAACGCTTATGCTAAGTGTTATTTCACTGGCATATTTGCTGGACACAGAAGGACACATATTGTACGATTCCACTCACAGGAGATGCTAGAATCGCCAAATTCTAGCATGTAGAATGCTGGCTGCCTGAGGGATGAGAGGGGTGCTGAGGGGGGTGGTTATTAATGGGTACAAGGGGCTTTTGCTGGAGGTGACGAAAGTGCCAGGTACGGGTAGTGGTGATGGTAACCCAACATCGTGAATGCATTTAATGCCATGGAATTGCACACATAAAACAGTTGATAAATATTATGTTATGTATATTTTACCACAATAAGACAAAAACTATATCCAGATTAAACACGGGCTCCGATAGGATCTCCTGGGGCAGCTCCGGGCTCCTGAATCACCTGGGCTAATGTGTGACATCTGGGCAACAGAGCCATTTCTCACAGGCTCCCAGGTGATGCTGCTACTGATGCAGGGACCACACTCTGAGAACCCCTGGGATCGAGGACCACAGCCAAGCTGCCCGGCAGGGACCTCCTCGGGGGCCCCCACCCGGGAAGAGCCCTGACAATGTGGAGATGCGCTCAGAACCAGAGAGTGTCCTCCATCCGTGTCATTACCTCGGGGAGCATGACACTGTATGCTGGGTTAAGGGAGCAACACGGCATTCTTTAATCCAGCGCTCAGCAATATTTACTGAGCACCTACTATGTGACACACGTGCCTGCTTTGCCTCGGGGGCCCCGGGGTTTGAAGGCTCACAGCCTGCAGGGTACCCGTGCTGGGAGTGCAGCATCATGTTGTCCCGTCCACCTGCTACTGACTTACCCCTCTTTAACGATTCAATTTAAAAAGTAAGTTCATTTTTAAAGGAAATCTCATATCTCTGCCACAAGTGGAAAGCAAGAGTTACTTGGCAAAAGTAAAAAAAAATCTGTCCAAAAAAAAAAGGAAAGTGTCCAATACAATGAAAACAAAACCACTTTATTTGATTCCAGCTCCATCCTGTTGCTTGCCCAGGCAAGCCGCCCTCCTTTGCTAGAACCAAGATGGGCAGGTGTTAGAAGCACATCATGAAACAAGGAGCGACATTTAATCCTTGCAACTTCAAAGATGGAAAGAGAATTAAAGCCGAATGACATCCTCGCCCTGAGCGTGATGCGATGCTCTTAAAGGCCCTGCCCCTGTATCACCAGGAATCACGCTGCCCCACCGGCTCAAACTTCAGGAACCTTGGCTCTGTTTCAGACGCTCACTGGCAGGAACGGAGACTGAGGCCCAGAGAGGGAAAGATCTAGGCCACGGGGAGAGTACAGAGCTGAGTAGAACTCAGGGACAGCGGGCTGGAATCGAGCTGTGTTTCTGGGGATTAGAGCCCTAAAGCATCCACTCACCAGCTGCGGTAGATGAGGCAGGTCAAGTACCACTATGTCCCCGTCTTCCTTGGGAAGGAACCCTCTGACTTCTCTGCCTTTTGTAAATGACAACAGAAGTCCCAGAGGGCTGCTGACATGCACGCAGGAGAGAAAGGGCAGAAGTTCCAAGACACCCTTCTCCCCTCTCACTCTTCCTGCCTAGTTTCCAAGCAGTGTATTTCTTTGTCTACAATCAGCGCTCAAGCAGTGGCTGCTGCTGGTTGTCAGAGGCTCCCTGAGGAATCATCACGTCTTAAGGCAGAGCCTGGAGGCAGAGGCTGAGACAGCCAGCATCACCCCACTGCTGCAGCACACGGGGGACTTCGCGATACCCAAGGCACCTGAGCTGTCAGCCCCCAGCTCCTGAAGGCTTCTTCCTGATTCCCCCACGCCTGCCCTCCCTCCCATGTGGGTCTGGGGGAGCAGCGGTGGGCAAGAGGACGGGAAAACAAGGGTGCCTTGGGGCGCGGGCAGCCGGGTCCCAGGCCTGACTCTGTATGGATGGCTGAGTGACCTCAGTCAAGTCCTTCCCCTCGTCCCGGAGACAAAGGTGGAGAGGGCAGACACGAGGGGTCTGCTCCAAACCAGGGCCCCGAGTAGGTCTGGGGAACAGCATGTCTAGGGCCAGCCCCTCTGACACCTGGCATCAATCCCCTTCTGCGGGCTCCCCGCCAGCCGAGCATCCTTCAGGGCACTTCCCACCAGGCACGTCATACTTTAAAAGCAGGGGCTCTGTGTTTGGGGTCCTAAATCTGGATCTGTCAAGACATTGTCCTGGCTGTCTGGGGGGCCTTTATGCAGAGCTACAGTGCCTGCTGGAACTCCCAGGGTGTTTTGTTTGTTTGTTTGTTTTTATTTTTGTTTTTTTTTGCGGTATGCGGGCCTCTCACTGTTGTGGCCTCTCCCGTTGCGGAGCACAGGCTCCTGACGCGCAGGCTCAGCGGCCATGACTCACGGGCCCAGCCGCTCCACAGCATGTGGGATCTTCCCGGACCGGGGCACGAACCCGCGACCCCTGCATCGGCAGGCGGACCCCCAACCACTGCGCCACCAGAGAAGCCCCCAGGGTGGTTTTTATTTCAATATTCTGTGTCTCCGTCTGGAGGGACAGGAGTGCTTGTCAGATGTGGTGCCCTGATTCTTTACTCAAAACATGTGGTCTGTGTGTTGTCCAGGAACCTAGAAGCTCTGAAGCCCTGCTCCTTTCTGTTGATTTCTATTCATGAGGACCCTTCTCCAGTTCCTTCCTACCCTGCAAAATCCCTTCCAAGAGGCTAAACTCCAGCAAAGAAGGACTGCACATAAGGGCTGGGGTGGGGACGTGGGAGGACAATTTGATGAAACGGTAAGAGCCTCATGGGAAAACATTCAGCCTTCATAAGTGCGGAAAGAATGCAAATTCATTTTCCCTTGCCCGTTAAAACAGCAAAAATAAATTAAAATGTTAAAACCTAATGTTTGCGGTGCTATAGAGAAACCTGGTGAGGTGACTCTTACTACCTCAGTCTGAGAATCAGATGAAGAGCTTCCTGAACATCACTCTTGATAAGATATAGAAAGTCAGGAGCAAAACCCAGGGACCCTGGGTGCCTATCACCCATCACCCTGCCTTGTGATGGTCTGTTTTCCCTTCTCTTCCAACCATCCCTGCAAGCTAAAAAGGCAAGGCTGTTTTTTTCCATCTCAATATCTTGGCATCTAATAGATGCTCAATAAGTCTTCAATGAATGGATATTTCTCACTCCCCTTCAATCCACTTTGCGCTCAACAACTAGATATCATGGACCTCCCCTAGTTAAAATGCTACAGTGGTTTCCTGTTACACTTAGAACAAACCCCAGGCTCCTGGCTCTGGGTCCTGCCCACTCCCAGACGCCCCCGCGCTCACGGCCACACACAGCTCCAGCTCCTCCAACACACCAAGTGGATGCTGCCCCAGTGCTCTGGCACTCGCTGTCCCCGTGACCGGCGGCACTTTCCCCAGATCCTCCCGCAGCCGGCGCCCTCTCTGCCTTTGGGTCTCGGCTCAATTCCCGGCTGCTCAGAGACCTTCCCGATGAGCCCATTTACAGAGGCCTCTGCCCCAAGTTTCTCCCAAACCCCTTTTATCCTCCTCCGAGCACTTCTATCTGAGTCTATCTTGTTTATTTGTTTCTTATCTGTCTCTCTCTGCCAGAATATAATTCCATGAGAATCACGATCTGGTTTTTTTTTTTGGCTTCTCCATCCCCAGAGTGGGTTAAATAGTGGCCTCTAAACAGATATGCCCAAGTCCTAATCCCTGGAACCTGCACCTTGAGCTCAGGCTTCTGCCTCCGGAATCACGAGAGAATGTGTTTCTGTTGCCGTAAGCCACCATGCGTGCGGTCACCTGTTACGGCAGACACAGGGAACTGCTACAGAGCCCTCTGCTCTGATTTATAATGTATATACAGGAGATCCTCAATAACAGAGGCTGAATGCATGAACCAATGAACGCACGGATGGCCAGTATTCTGAATCCCGCCAAGCGCCTGGCAGGGCCCCTGGTGCGCGCTTGGGCCTGAGCGTCTGGCAGCCGGGGGCCGCCCACACCTCACCCCCAGACCCACACTCAGCCCCGGCTCTCACCAGCCACCAGCTGTAGGTGTCTTCCTCCAGGAGCGCGTTCTTGGTGGTGAGCAGCGGCTGCAGGGACCGGTTGAATCTCTCGTCGAACCAGGAGGACACCCCGCGCTGTCCGACGCAGCGGGCGCAGGTGCAGGGCCTGTGGGGGTAATTGACGAGTCTCCTGAAGTTGTCTGAGAGCTCGAGGACCATCTGCCTGGGGAACCACGCGGTGGCCACCATGGTGTGGGAGTAGTTCAGGAAAAAGGAGGTGAGGAAGATGAACAGGGTGAGTAAAGTGAGCACTTTGAGAATTCTTTTCCTCGCGGTCGCCATTTCTGCCTTCCTGACGCGGGGGCGTCCCAGGGATGGGCTGCAGGAAATCACGCCTAATTGAGGAAGAACTTCACGAAAGATCCCAGAGACAGAGGCAAGGCGGGGAGCCCCAGGGAGCCTCAAAGCCTCCTATGGCCACTGCTGCTGGGCAACGGCCACCCGGCTGTGCCCGACATCACCCGCGACACTCGAAGGCCAAGCGGGCCACTTGTGGCGGGGTGCCTCTGCTGGCGTATAATTTGTCTTTTCAGGAAATAAAGTGGCCTGCTTCGTCAGCAATCCTTAAACAGCCGATAATGTCTCCTGATGAAGCTTTAATCGAAACTTGATAACAGTGATTTCCTTTCCCGTCCACGGGGGTTGAGGGGTAATTAATCTTTGTGACAGGCCAGGGTCCCTCGGAGGTGAGGGCCTCGAAGGAAGGGTCGTGGTACAGGACAGGGGCAAGCTGTCTTTGTCACCGCCCTCCAGAGGAGACAGTGTGTGACAATCCTTAATTAGAACTTGGTCTTGCCCATACTGTCACCAGAGATGTGGTGGTGAAGCAGCCGACTTGACAAAGGCACTGAGGGTTGTCTGTCATCTGCACAGAAAAGGAGGAAGAAAACAGGATGAACTTCTATTACTTTTTTATAAAAACCATTTCTCTCTCTCCACTTCCTCCCGTCGTCTTCCGTTCTGTTGTCAAGCCAATGTGGCAGGTGGCTACAGACAATTTTTTACCCTTTTGAGCCTCAGCGTGTGCATGTGTACAGTGGGATGTTAACGCCTATCCTTCAAGGTTGCTAAGAGACACGGAAGGTGGCCCACCCATCTTTCCTGCAACCAGAACCTAGTACCTTTAAGAATCAGACCTGAGTTTGTGAAATGAGTTAATAATGCACGTACAGTGCCAGGTACACAGAGATTGCCAAGTACATGCTACTTTCTCTCTCCTTCACTCTCTCTCTCAGATTCTAAAGTTCAACCACAACCAAAATGGTATGCTTAGGGGGTGGCCCAGGCTTCCACCTGGCCCAGGTTCAAGTACTGGTTTACCAGTTGTATGGCTTTGGGAAAGTTATTCAACCTTCCTGACCCTCAATTTTCCCTTCTGTAAAATGGGACAGTAATAGCTCCACTTATAGAATGGTTATGAAGATAAGACAAAATGCTATATGCTGGGACTTCCCTGGTGGCGCAGTGGATGAGACTCTGCCTGCCAATGCAGGGGACACAGGTGCGAGCCCTGGTCCAGGAAGATCCCACGTGCCACGGAGCAACTAAGCCTGTGTGCCACAACTACTGAGCCTGTGCTCTAGAGCCCACGTGCCACAACTACTGAGCCCACGTGCTACAACTACTGAAGCTCGCATGCCTAGAGCCCGTGCTCCACAGCAAGAGAAGCTACCGCAATGAAAAGCACGTGCACCGCAACGAAGAGTAGCCCCGGCTCGCTGCAACTAGAGAAAGCCCGCGTGCAGCAACGAAGACCCAATGCAGCCAACAATTAATTAATTAATTAATTAATTTTTTAAAATGCTATATGCTGAGTTTCTGGTGTTCATTAAGTAACTGCTAAACTTTCATTTTCCATTTTCAATGTACGAATGAATGTTCTTGGATGAGCCACTGACAGCCAGACAGGATGGTACACTCATACATATCTATTTCCTCAGATGATTGACAAAGTATACCGTCAGCTAGCTAGGGGTTTCCCAGGTTGTCCTAAGAAGAAACGGAGATTCAAAGAGATTAACTGACTTTCCCAAGGTCATGGGGAAAGTAAGAAGCAGGATCTGAATCCGGATCCACACCCCTCTGACTCCATGCACCTGGAGGGGCCAGGGTACCAGAAACACGAGCAGGAGGTCTGCCCTGGACGGGACACCCTGTCTGTTAACTGGGCTCCAGATGACCATAGTTGGAGGGATACAGAGAAAGCTGGGAGTTATTTAATCAAAGAAAGCACACCAGGACTCCTCAAATGCTTGTAACACAAGTTCCCACACCTCACTGACTTTCCGGGCTTCTGCAGAGGGCAGCTGTGGTCACACCTCGGCACTTGAACATGATTGCCTTTGGTACTTGCCGGGAACGTGCCCCTATCTCTATTTGTCTGATCAGTTCCTTCCCCATCCTCAACGTGTAGACTATCAACAAGCAGGATATATTTTTTTCCAGGAAAGCAACAGTGGAAGGGAGATTGATTACCTTTTTGGTAGAAAGAAGGGCAGCTCAAAAATCAGATTAAATCCACAGTGGCTTCCTGGAGGCAGCCAGGGCGCAAGATGTGTTGCTTCCACGGCTTCCTCAACACCTCAGCCCGGGTGGCAGCGTCTCTCCATTTGCCTACTGCTCCACTTTCTACTTGTCGTGACAATGTGACTTGTATGTAGAACCTAATGGTGTCCAGAGCTGTCCCTTCCAGCTGTCCCCTGCTTCTCCATCAAGCACCAGCTCTGCCATCTGAGTTAGTTAGATTAACCTGCTTATCCTCAGGGGCGGGCTCTGATTTAACTTGGCAGGCAGAGGGTTCCCACCCCTCCTACTGCACTCATTGGTCCACTCATTGGATGGATATGTAGCCTAATTCATCTGGAGTGAAACTCCTGACTTTTTGCAGTGGGGGGGCAAAGAAACATTCTTTTGCTCTGGCCAGTTTGCTGTTTGGATGTGAGGTCAGGGTCGTACTGGACATTTTGCTAGCTCACTGGAAGAGGCGAACAGTGTTGAATCCCCAGTCGATCCAGTCCTGCAGCCCACCCTATGCCTTGACTTTTCAGGGGCATGAGAGAATAAATCCCCTTTATTGTATAAAGCAGATTGTAACTTGAAGCAACATGACTGACCCACTGGTCACAGTTGCTCCTGCCTCTGGGCACCTACCCAGACTGTCCCCACCGTCCGGAAAATCCACCCCATCCCACCTGGCTCTGATTCATTCTTCAGGGCTCAGCTGGCACTGATCCTGGAGGGAGGCCTGCCCACTGCCGGCCTGAGTAGGGGCCTCTCCTGGCCTCCACAGCATCCTGGCTCCACTCTGCCTGTGCTGTGTACTTAATCTGTCTCCTCCCTGAGCTGGGAGCTCCAGGAGGATAGAAACTCAGTCCCACTCATTGTCGTGGCCCGGAAACCGGGAACGCACATGGCATGAAGGAACGCAGGGGTGAATGAAGGGAAAGA
>NW_006773072.1:3315368-3333326 GCF_000442215.2 Lipotes vexillifer
CAGGGGTGAATGAAGGAAAAGAGCCACCGACTCAGAGTGGAGACCTGAGCAAGAAAGCACAGACTGATTCGGAAGATTCTGATTCTCATCAGGTTGCACGACCCATTTGCTGTGTGACTGTGAACAAGTTACCTACCCTCTCTGAACCATCCCTTCAACAGGAACATGGGGCTGACAACACAGATTCTGCCCACTTCTCGAGGCTATTAACCAAGCAAGATCTGTCCATTCACGTGATTCACTCGCTGCATATCTGCTGGGGCCCTGAGCTGTGCCAGGCTCTGGGCTGGGTGGTAGGGGACCCATCATGAAAGATTCTAAGGTGGGAGCTTCCCAGGCATCTGCAAAGCTCCAGTGCCTTTGGGAGAAAGGAGGTTGATGCCCTTGGATTGGAGAGGAGCATGTATGTGGCATGTATGTGGGTGGGTTCGAGGGTGTGTGGGACTCAGAAGCCATGATCAAGACATCTGAGGGACACGGAGACCCACTGGAGGGTCTAAGCAGAGGGGTCTCATTACATCTGTCTTTGTCATGAGCAGGGCCCATGATGCTCTTATTGACTCTGTATCCTGATGCCAAGGGCAGAGACAAGTTCACTGAAATAGATGATTACTGAACCATGCCGATCGAATAAAATTCTGAATGAGAGGTTAGGTTCCCTACAACGTCCGAGCTCCACGAGAGATATTAATGTTCTACACTGGCGCTGGCGGAGGCCGGGGGAAGGTGTGGTGAGAGTTGGGACAGAGGGCAAGGCTGAGCTGCCGAGGTACAGATTGCGACATCCTCCTCCCATCCAGCTGGGACGTCTTGGTAGCTACATCTCTGAGGCCAGGGTGCTTATTCTGAACCCACCTACCAGCAGACACTTCCAGGCTGGTATCAATTAGCACTTTTGAAAGCCCTGGAAAAAAACTGCAGTGGAAAAGCAAGAACAGCCCTCCACCTTCCCCTTCCCCCCAGCCCCAGGGAAGAAAGGAGGAATGCGTGACTTTCTGCACTCTGTGATGTGAGGCAGCCTGCTACACACGGGGAGCGCCAGCCCTGGCACCCGGAGATGGAACCGAGGCCAATACACCATGGGCCACAGATCTCCACATGCCAAGAGTGCGGCCAGGGACGGAGGCTGGCCAAGCCTCCCAAAACAAAGAGGACGAGGAGAGGGAAGGGGGAGGAGGACACACTCCCTGTCCTGTCTGCAAAGAGACAGTCACCTCACGGCCACACACGGGAGTTCTGGGAGAGGCACAGCGGACGTGCATGTGACGGGCTAACGGGGTCACTGCAAAAAGCTGACGCAAGTTGGTGCCCTTTCAAGAACTCAGAAAGTAAGGATTCCCCGAAGGAGGGTCCCTAATGAAGATATACCGCCCCCCCCACCCCGTCAACAAGGAGAGGGCAGCAATTACCAGCCACTGAGAGAAGAGTTGTTTCCAATACTTGGAAAACCAAATGAACGGACAGTATGGGTTTGTGAATGTTTATTTAATGCCTGCTGAACTGCACAGTAGTTCTCACAAGGCTGGGATGCCCTCCTAGCTCTCTGCATAGCCTCCTGCCCTATGACTGTTGGTGAAATGACCGAGTGAGCACTTCTAATAAAGAGCTGCCATGACCGTCCTCCACAGGGTCCTCACATATCTGGGTGAAGTGAGCCATCATGCTTATTTCCCTGAGAGGAGAAACTGAGGTTCAGAGAAGGCAAGAGACTTGTCCAAGGTCACACAGCGAGATGATGGCAAAGCCAGCACTTTGTTCCAGGCTCCTGCCCCGTCCTGGGCTGCGTCCTCTGTAGACACAGCTAATTGTTCTACCTCATCAGGACTCGCTCTCATTTTCATTTCCTTTCTTGTCATTTCTTTGGGTTTGTAACCTGTCACCTTTTCAGCTTCCTGAGATGGATACTACCTTGTCCATCCTCTCTTCTGCTGTGTCTAATCTGTTTAAATTATATACTATATTCATTTCAGTTGTATTTTTCAGTTCCAGAATTTCCATCTGAGTAATTTTTTTAAAATAGGTTCTAGTTTTCAGGTGAAAATTTGCACCTTGTCATCTATCTTCCTCCAACGATCCATCACAGTTATTTAGTTACTTAAAGACCGTCTAACCCTCAGGACATTTGGAGGAGATGTGGGTCTATTTCTGTTGTCTATTTTCTCTCCTTATCTCTCTTTGGTCATTTGGCTGTCTCCTGGCATGCCTGGCAACGGTGGATACTGCATGTGCTGGAAGTGTAGCAGTTGAGGATAAGGCTGTCCTTATTCAGGGAGGAATTTGTTTGCTCCTGGAGCTAGGTAGAGCACGGGCACATTACCTTGTTCCAGTTGGTGACCAGGATGATTGGGGCCGCACTTTGTCTTCATGATGACTAGTTATTTCTGGCTTGCCCTTACTTACAGGGCATAGCCCTTCTTAAAGGAAAGCTAGGATGCCTACCAAGAGACCTCTTCCTTGCACGTTCTCACTTCCAATTTCTGTCTCCCCTACACTGTGAGATTGTCAAAAGCTCAGTCTAGCTTTTCAACCTCTCAGCTGCTGTTTCCAGCTTGTTTCCTTAGGCTCTGGTCCCATGCAACTTAAATTCCAGCAAGTGCCTTGAGAGGAAAAAGAGGTGTGGAATAATGACTCTCTGCCTGTGGTTTCTGTTGCTCTAGGTTCTTGGCCCCTTAGTTTTAGCTGACTTGGTAGTCCTGCACTACCCTTTTATTTCATTTCTTTACTATTATTTTTTATTTCCAGCCTCGTGGGACTGCTCAACACTGAGCAGCTTCTCTCCGTCTGTCCTCTGGAGCCTCCCATGAGCCAGTGCATCCCTTGGGCAGGCAGGTGGCAGGAAGCATCAGGCTCACCCCCGACCATTTCTCGCCTTCCAGGGGTGCTCGTCCCTCAAGTCCTGGCTGCCTGGTTGTTCTCTAAAACCTTCGAAGAGCTGAATTTCTATCTTACCCAGCTCCTATAGTCCTTGGTGGGATAAGTGGTCTGACACAAGCTTCAGCCACAGCCAGAAGTGGAAGGCATGGAATCTTTTCTCTGCCACTCTGTGTGCTTGGCGTGGCGTCCTGCACATGATGAGGGCTTGGTGAATCCGGAGAAGGGGGCGGGGCAGAGAGTCCCCAGAGGTGCCAGGGCAAAGCTCCTTGCACCAGCTGAGTGAGCGGACCGTGGGAGGGAAGGAAACAAACCAACAAGCAGAGGGTTGCAGCTGCAGCCTCTCATCTGCCACCACTTCCCTGTCCCTGAGGAGGCCCAGCCCCATCTGCTTTCACTCTGCTTCCTCACACAGCAGCTTTGGGACACACAGCGAGGTGACTGGCTGGCTCAACCGTCCTGAGAACGTGAGGAGCAGCTGTGGGGAATTAGCATCTGTGAACCTGCTGATCACGGAAAACTGGATCCCACCACGTCCCGGCCTTTGGGGTCCTGGCTGGCTTTACGTGGAGGCACAGGGTGGCATGAAATCAGAACTGACTGGTGAAGGACCCCCAAACCTTCCATCAGAGAAGGAACACACTGGGGGAGTGGCCAAGATGGTGGAGCAGGACGCCCTTAAGTCCACCTCCTCCCATGGGCCGAATAAAATTACAACTATTTACAGAATAACTATTGATGAGAAAGACCAGAATCTAGCAGAAAAGACCTTCTACAGCTAAAGACATAAAGAAGGAACCACAATGAGACGGGTAGTTGGGGCAGACTTACGTTATATTCAGGACCTCAGGTAGGCAACCCACAAACGGGAGGGTTATTACAGCTGCAGAGCTCCGCCCCAAGGAGCGAGGGGTCTGAGCCCACACTGGCCTCCCCAGCCTCGGGGTCCTGAACCAGGAAGACGAGCCCTCAAAACGTCTGGCTTCGAAGGCCAGCAGGGCTTGCTTTGGGGAGAGCCAGAGGACTGTGGAAAATAGAGCCTCCGCTCTCGAAGGGCACATACAAAAGCTCATACTCTCCGGGACCCAGGGCGGAAGCAGTAACTTGAAAGGAGCCTGGGTCAGACCCTAATGCTGATCTTGGAGAGGCTCCCAGAGAGGCAGGAGGCAACTGGAGCTCACCCTGGGGACACAGACACTAGACACAGCCTTTTTGGGAAGTTCGTTCTACCACGAGGATGCTGGTGCTGGCAGCACCACTTTGGAATCCTCTCTATAGCTTATTAGCGCCAGGACCCAGCCCTGCTCCACAGTCTTTGGACACCAGTACTGGGATGCCTCCGGCCAAACAACTAACGGGGCAAGGTCACAGCCCCACCCACCAGCAGGCCAACACACTAACTCTGAGACCCACCCCCAGGGCCCTGCAGCCAGACACCCTGGAACTCGGCTCTGCCCATCAGCAGACTGACACTAGCCCCAGGGGGCCTTGGGCCCCAGCCCAGCCCACCAGCAGGCCAACACCAGACCCAGGAACCTTCCTCCCACCCACCACCGAGCCCCAGCCCTGCCCACCAGTAGGCAGGCCAACACCAGCTCCAAGACACTTTAGACACCTCAGCTAGCTGCTCTGGGATCCAGACCCACTTACCAGCTGGCGGACACCAGCTTTGGGACACCCTGGACCCTGCAGCTAGCCATGTCAGGATCTGACCCTGGCCACAGCAGGGTAACACTAGATCCAGGAACCTCAGACCTGCAACCACTCACCCTGGAACCCAGCTCCATCTACCAGTGCGCCAGCACTAGCCCTGGGGTCCCCTAGGGACCCATGGCTAGGGGCCTCATTACCCAGCCACTCCCACCAGTGGCTGGCACACTCCATACAATGCAGGGCCTGGCAATCCCCCAGACTGGGGGCCAGCCACACCTACCAGGCCACCCACAGTAGTCAGCCTGCCACAATAGAGAGATCCACACAGCCCACATAGAGGGCACTCCTAGAACATACAGCTCTGGTGATGAGAGGGGAGTGTGCTGCTAGGACCCATAGGATGTCTCCTACAAATGGCCACTTTTCCAAGGTCAGGAAAAACAACCTACCAAATAGATAGAAATAAAATTAGCACATTAGGCAAAATGAGGCAGCAGAGGAATATATTCCAAACAAAGGAACAATACAAAACCCCAGAAGAAGAGCTAAGTGAAGCAGAGATAAACAATCTACCTGATAAAAAAGTTCTGGGTAATGATCATAAAGATGGTCAAAGAACCTGAGAGAAGATTGGATGTACAAAGTAAGGCTTTAGAAGTTTTTTAACAAAGAGACAGAAAATATAAAGAAGAACCCAACAGAGATGAAGATACAATAACTGATTAAAAAAAAAAAAACACTAGAAGGAATCAACTGCAGATTAGATTATACAGAGGAAAGGATCAGCACGCTGGAAGACCGAGTTGTGGAAATCACTGAAGCTGAACAGGAATAATAACAAATATATATGCTGTCTACAAGAGACTCACTTCAGATCTAAAGGCACACACACTGAAAGTGAGGGGATGAAAGAAGGTACTCCACGCAAGTGGAAATGAAAAGAAAGCCAGGTTTGCAATACTTATATCAGACAAACTAATCTTTAAAATAAAGAATGTAACAAGAGACAAAGAAGGACACTACATAATGATCAATGAATCAATCCAAGAAGAAAATATATCAATTGTAAATATATATGCACCAACACAGGCATACCTAAATACACAAAACAAATCTTAACAAAAATAAAGGAAGAAATTGTAACAGTAATAGAAATCTAATCAATAAAATCAGAAATGAAAAAGGAGAAGTTACAACCAACACAACAAAAATACAAAGGATCGTAAGAGATTACTATGAATAATTATACACCAATAAAATAGACAACCTAGAAGCAATGGATAAATTCTTAGAAATGTTCCATCTCCCAAGACTAAATCAGGAATAAATATAAAATATGAAGAGACCAAAATGACCAGTAATGAAATTGAACCAGTAAGAAAACAAACAAAGAAACAAAAACCTCCCAACAATCAAAAGTCCAGGATCAGATTGCTTCACAGATAAACTCTACCAAACATTCTGAAAAGAATTAACACCCTTCCTTCTCAAACTATACCAAAATATTGCAGAGGAGGGAACACTTCTGAGTTCATTCTATGAGTCCAGCATGATACCAAAACCAGACAAAGATATCACACACAAAAATATTACAGGCCAAATATCACTGATGAACATAGATGTAAAAATCCTCGGGACTTCCCTGGTGGCCCAGGGGTTAAGAATCCGCCTGCCAATGCAGGGGACACGGGTTCAAGCCCTGGTCTGGGAAGATCCCACATGCCGCGAAGCAACTAAGCCCGTGTGCCACGACTACCGAGCCTGCGCTCTAGAGCCCGTGAGCTACAACTACTGAAGCCCACGTGCCACAACTACTGAAGCCCACGCGCCACGACTACTGAAGCCCACGCGCCTAGAGCCCGTGCTCTGCAACAAGAGAAGCCACCACAATGAGAAGCCTGCGCACCACAACGAAGAGTAGCCCCCGCTCACCGCAACTAGAGAAAAGCCCGCGCGCAGCAACGAAGACCCAACACAGCCAAAAATAAATAAATAAACAAATTAATTTTTAAAATCCTCAACAAAATATTAGTAAACAATTCATCAATACATTAAAAGAACATATACCGTGATCAAGCAGGATTTCTCCCAAAAATGGAAGGATAGTTCAATATCCACAAATCAATCAATATAATATATGACATTAACAAACTGAAGAATACAAATCACATGGTCATCTCAATAGATGCAGAAAAAGCATCTGACAAAATTCAACATCCATTTATGACAAAAACTCTCAACAAAGTGGGTAGAGAGAGAACATATCTCAACGTAATAAACACCATATATGAAAAACCCACAGCTAACATCATACTCAATGGTGAAAAGATAAAAGCATTTCCTCTAAGATCAGGAAAAATACAAGGATGCCCACTCTCACCAGCTTTATTCAACACAGTACTGGAGGCCTTAGCCACAACACTCAGACAAGAAAAAGAAAAAAAAATAATAAAAGGAAAAAAAATTCCTTTATTAGGAAGGAAGAAATAAAACTGTCACTGTTTGCAGAGGACATGATACTATACATAGAGAATCCTAAAGACACCTCCAAAAACCTAAATCAATTCATAATGAATTCAGTAAAGTTGCAGGATACAAAATTAATATAAAGAAATCTGTTCCATATCCATACACTAACAGCAAACTACCAGAAATAGAAATTGAGAAAACAATTTCACTTACAATTACTTCAAAAAGAATAAAATACCTACGTATAAATCTAACTAAGGAGGTAAAAGACCTATACTTGAAATTACCAACGAAACAAAAAGGCTGCCTACTGAATGAGAGAAGATATTTACAAATGATATAGCTGATAAGGGATTAATATCCAAAACATACAAAGAACTCATACAACTCAATATCAAAAACATATAACCCAATTAAAAAATGGGCAGAAGACCTGAATATATGTTCTTCCAACAACGACATACAGATGGCTGACAGGCACATGAAAAGATGCCTAACATCACTAGTCATCAGGGAAATGCAAATCAAAACCACAATGATATCACCTCATGCTTGTCAGAAAAGCTATTATCAAAAAAGGGCTTCCTTGGTGGCACAGTGGTTGGGAATCCACCTGCCAATGTCGGGGACACGGGTTCGAGCCCTGGTCCGGGAGGATCCCACATGCCGCGGAGCAACTAAGCCCATGCGCCACAACTGAGCCTGCGCTCTAGAGCCCGTGCGCCACAACTACTGAGCCCACACGCCGCAACTACTGAAGCCTGCGCACCTAGAGCCCATGCTCCACAACAAGACAAGCCACTGCAGTAAGAAGCCCACGCACCGCAACGAAGAGTAGCCCCCACTCACCGCAACTAGAGAAAGCCCACGCAGGAACGAAGACCCAACACATCCAAAAATAAATAACTAAAGTAAATACATTTTTTTAAAAAGTATCACAAATAACAAGTGTTGGTGAGGATGTGGAGAAAAGGGAACCATTGTGCACTGTCAGTGAGAATGTAAATTGGTGCAATCACTATCGAAAATAATATGGAGATTCCTAAAAAAATTTAAAATAGAAGTACCATACGATCCAGTAATTCCACTTCTGGGTATTTATCCAAAGAAAACAAGAACATTAATTACAAAATATATACGCAGCCCTATGTTCACTGCAGCATAATTTTACAACAGCCAAGATATGGAAGCAATCTGAGTGCCCATCAACAGATGAGTGGATAAGGAAGATGTGCATAAATAACTCTGCCATAAAGCAGATTTGCAATAGCATGGATGGACATGGAGGGTATCATGCTTAGTGAAGTTAGAAAGAGAAAGACAAATACTGTATGGTATCGATTACATGTGGAATCTAAAAAACAACAAATGAACAAACATAAAACAGAAATAGTCACAGACACAGAGAGCAAACAGGTGGTTGCCAGAGGGTAGGGGAGTGAGGGAAGAAAGAAATAGGGAAAGCAGATTAAGAGGTACAAACTTCCAGTTGCAAAATAAATGAGTCGGGGAAAGAAAATATACAGTGTGGGGAATACAGTCAATAACTTTGTAATATCTTTGTATGGTGACATATCATAACTAGAATTATTATGGTGATCCCTTTGAAATGTATAGAAATATGGAATCACTATGTTGTGTAATAGGTACTAACATAGTGTTGTAGGTCAATTATAGTTCAAAGACAAACAAACAAACCAACTCACAGAAAAAGAGATCAGATTTGGGGGCTTCCCTGGTGGCGCAGTGGTTGAGAGTCCGCCTGTCGATGCAGGGGACACGGGTTCGTGCCCCGGTCCGGGAAGATGCCACGTGCCGCGGAGCGGCTGGGCCCGTGAGCCATGGCCGCTGAGCCTGCGCGTCCGAAAGGGGAAAAAATTACAACCAAGAATACTCTACACAGCAAGGTTTTATTCAGATTTGGTGGAGAGATTAAACATCTTACAGACGAGCAAAAACTAAATGAGTTCAGCACCAGCTTTACAAGAAATGTTAAAGGGACTTCTGTAACTCAAAAAGAAAAGGCCACAGCTAGAAACAAGAAAATTACAAAAGGAAAATTCTCCTCTGTAAAGGAAGATATAGAGTATAGGTAGTAAATCAGCCATACATAAAGCTAGTAGGAAGGTTAAAAGACAAAAGTAGTACAATTATCTATATCTGCAATAAGTAGTTAAGGGATGCACAAGACAAAAAGATGTAAAATATGTCAAAAACAGTAAATGTGGAGAGAGGGGAGTAAAAATGCAAGGCTGTTATAATGCATTTGAACATAAGAGATCAGCAACTAAAAATAATCAGATAGATAGATAGATAACTATGTACAGTGTTGGAAATATAGTCAATAACTTTGAATATCTTTGTATGGTTGCATATTATAACTAGACTTACTGTGATGATCATTTTGAAATGCATAGAAATACCAAATCACTATGTTGCATAACAGGAAATAACAGTGTTATAGGTCAGTGATACTTCAAAAGCAAACAAACAAACTCATAGAAAAAAAAAAAAGAGATCAGATTTGTGGTTACCAGTTCCCACTCCTCCCACCCTCTCTGGTAGGAGGAGTGCGAACAGGATGTAGGCGGTCAAAAGGTACAAACTTCCGGTTACAAGATAAAGAAGTGCTAGGGATGTGATGTGCTACACGATAAAGACAATGAACACTGTTGTGTGTTACATAGGAAAGTTGTGAAGAGAGCAAACCCTAAGCGTTTGCACCACAAGAAACATTTTTTTCTACTTCTTTTATTTTGTACCTATATGAGATGTTGGATGTTCACTAAACCTAGTGTGGTCATCATTTCATGATGTATGTTAAGTCTAATCATTATGCTGTACACCTTAAACAGTGCTGTATGTCAATTATATCTCAATAAAACTGGAAGAAAAAAACTCCAAAGAGCTCCAAATGACCAATAAAACATAAATTAAAAAAAGAAGAACAATCTTTCCTGCACTATTCTGCATCCCCTAGTCACTGGATACTAGGAATCCATCTGTTCTGGTTCTGTGCCAGTGGATCATGGCCAATGGTTGTTGGAATAAAAGATGGCCCAGACATACCTGGGTTCAAATCCCAACTCTTTGTTCTCATGGGCAAAGCACTGCCTCTCTCTAATACTCGGTTTCTGAATCCACAAGGTGGGACTAATAATGCCCAAATGGAGGGTTGCTGTAGGATAAAACTTATTTGCACAAAAGTGACCAGCTTGGTTTCGGGACACAGAGAGGGTACATTATAAATGTCAGTTCTCTTCCCTCCCTAAGTTTCAGGCTCCTCATTTGTAAAAAGTCCAACAGAGTCCCTGGCTTGCCCTACTGACAGGGTTACATAAAAGACCAAACAAAATCAGGCATGAAAGAACAAACCGGGGGAATTATGAAAATTATGATTCCGACTCGCTTCATTAGTTGCTTCCATTCCTCAAGGGACGGGACGACCAGCACTTCATTGCTCTCTGCTCTACCTCTGAGAACCTGCAGGGAAGGGGGTCCCAAAGTAGTCAATGGGCTAGAGGCATAAGGGGTATCTGTAATTCACATGGCCCAGATTCTCTCTTCAAAGGGTTAATTCTCAGTGCATCAACCCGTGTGCCTGTGAGGGCTTTTGGGGCATCCTGATTCCTTCTGCTTGCAGGGTCCCCCTGCTGGTTAGTGTCTATGGGACTGGGGTTTCTTTCCTCCCTCTGTGCTCTCGGCCCTGTGCAGCAGGGGCTGGATGTCTAGAAACTCTATTTCCCAGCTTCCGCTGACAAGAGGGCCCTGGATGCAGTTGAGAATCGGCCAATAAGAGAAGGATAACCACTGCAGGTTGTCCTCCCTCCCACAGGGGCGGCGGCTGCTGTGTGGCCTGAGCGTTGGACCCAGGCCCTCTGCCTCCCTCTACCCCCTAGTCTGCAGGGCAGCCTCCGATTCTGTGCTGGCCTCCTGGCCTCTGGGCCCCAGCCTGCAGCATCAGGACCAGTATGCCCCCCATCACCTTTCCAACAACTTTATAAGCACCAGATCCCCTGAACCAAATCCTTCTGCATGAAGCCTCTGCCTCAGTGAAGCGTCATCCATCACGGGGGGATAAGGTAGTGTCCGCCTCACAGGGTTGGGCCGAGAAAGACTCGAGTCAGTGCAGATAAAGCTCATAGATCTGTGCCTGGCACACAGCGACTGCTCCCTGAGTATTAGGTTTGATTACTGGCATTCCTCCTGCGGTTTCCTGCAGGGAACACCAGCTGACACTCCCACCTGCCCCCTCTCATTTCTGCCCCACTTCATTTAACAGATGTGGAGGCTGAGCTCAGAAAGGGGAAGTGACTCATCCAATGACACACAGCAAAGTCCAGAGCTCAGAGGGGAACCAGGCTCCCAACTCCAAGACAGGCTTGGGCCCTTATAAGGAACCGGCTGTATTCACGGAGCTGCCCTAGCGTGGCTGTTTCTACACCTCCCAGGGCAGGAGCTCAGAGGGCGTCATGGGCCCAGATGGAGCCTTCAGGGGTTGAGGTGGAGAGGTCAGAGGTCAGGAGTTAGTCTGGCTGCTGCAGCCAGGAGTGGGACCCTGCCGGAAAATCCTAAAAGCACCGAGCCCTTTGCGGTGTAACCCAGGGGCATTACAGGCGCTGCCTGAGCTTCAAGTGCCTAATGTACAAAATGGGGTTAAAAACCATCCCTGCCTCTGAGGGGGCCGCACAGGGCACGAATTAATCTATTATCAGGGGCCACCTTCCATTCATGGAGGGTCTCCCCTTGCAGACCCTGTTTCAACCACGGTAGTGGACAGTCACACGGCACTGGCACCACCTCCATTCTTTCAGAGGTGGGAACAGAGGCCCACAGCTGTCAGTCGACTTGCCCAAGGAGCCGGGATTCTGGGCAAGGGAAAGCCCAGCGGGTGATGGCCCAGCCCTGAGCCCTGCGACATCTGAGCTGAGAGAGAGGGCCAGTGACAATCTGCACTCCATGGTGGCAGCCCGAGCACTGAACAGGGTTTGCGTGCGGCCAGTTCAGGGCCTGGCAGCCAGCGGATGTGAACTCTCCCTTCCCGGTTTTGTTTTCTCCCTGGTCAGCTCCTCCAGCCCATCCCCACCCTCTGAGTCACACACGAAATTGGCAGCCAGGCCCGCCCCCCGGTCCGTCCTGGGCCAGCTCCTGTGCCGTCTCCTGCCCCCACTCAGGAAGGACCAGCCTCGGCTGCAGCCAGACCCAGGTCCCTCCAGAAAACGTCATCCAAGAGAAGCCCGGCCTGGTGCGGTGAGGCCTGAGAGATGGCCCCAGCCAGGGAGAGGCGAACAGGCCGTGACACAAAGTAACACAGAAATCCTGCTTGACTTGCCAGCCCCCCGGCTTGCCCTACAGATTTCACACACTTAAGGCCAAGACATCAGCTCTTGCCTAGTCTCGGCCTGCAGGTCTGCCATCCAGATTTTGACTTTGCGAGCCCCACCCGCAAAGCATGAGCCGATTCCTAAAAATTCATCTCTGCATAGTATACACATACAGCTATTGTACTGGTTCTGTTTCCCATGGAGAACCAAATGACACGGCCTCCTTCAGGGCAACGGGGGGATCGAGCATGGGATGAGCCGGCAGGCATCCCGAGAAAGTGGTAGTAGCCGGAGAACTGCAGGATGGGCCGGTAACAAGGCAGAGAGAGCAAGGGCCCCCAGGCAAAGGAACCTGCAGGTGCAAAGGCCTGTCAGGAGAGCAGGTGAGGCCGAAGGAACTGAAAGACAGAAGGTCAAGTCAAGCGGAAACCCAGAGAGGAAGATGCAGGATGGGGCTGGGGGCGGGCAGGCGAGGTCTGGCAGCCGCCTAAAGGCTGGAGCCACATCCCAGGCACCATGGGAAGCCCCTGCAGGGTTTGGAGCCATGGGGTCTCCTGATCAGGCTCAGGGAGGTCGAGACTTGCCTAAGTCACACCAGTTGGAGGAAAACCAGGAGTGACAGCACAGCACCTCCTGCAGTGCCACCCCTTGTCCCTGCCCTGCCTGCCAGGGAGGGCCGAATGTGTGCAGCCAGGCCTTCTGGGGTTTCGGGAGGTGAGCCGGGCACCCTGACTTCCCTTCCAGATGGTCCCTCCACCTCTCACACCCTGCTCTGTGCCCAGGGGCTGCACGCACGGGTTCCCACGCTGGCGGGCTCCCTGGGGGCTTTGGGCCATGGGGACACAGAAAGGAGACTGGAGGGAGAAAGGGGGCTGAGGGCAGGTGCTTAGGGCCCTGGCCCCCTCCCTGGGGGGCAGCCAGGACCTGGTGGCCTCTGGCTCCTGTCAAGCGGCCCTCTCCACGCAATGGCTCTGTTTGGGGGTCTCTGTCCTTGTCCTCTTACCTCTTCAGCCCCAAGGTTAGAAACACCCCAATGTTTTCACTCCCAGGGACCACACTGTCCTGGTGTTTCCCTAGCCCAGACCACGCCCTTGAGAATCACTCTGGCATTAACCTGCCCTCGGTGGCCCACTCTGAGTGCCCCATCTGCATCCTGCAAGCAGTACCGCCTGGAGGTTTGGCCCACAGGGAGCCCTGCCTCCCCATCACCCCTCTCCCCAGAGAAACAAGCTGCTCTGAGAACAGCCCTGGCAGCTCAGAGGATGTGCAGGAAGAGCTGGCGCAGGCCAGCTGGATCCCCCTGTGCCCTGGCTCCCCTCCCTCCTCCTGTGCTTTCTGGAATCCTCCCAACCCTGCTGCTCCCAACGCTGCCTGGGACTCACCCATCGGGAGGCCTCCTTGACCTCCACAGGCCATGGAGACAGCCTGGGGCAGGGACAGAACTGGGGGCAGGGAGGCTCCCTGTGGGCACCACTCAAGTTCCAGGCTCACCACATTCCAGTTCCCACTAGGGGGCGTGCTAACAAGCCCCACCTCCAGGCTCCCTGGGGACACCCACCAGCCACCTCCCAACACTACCTCCCATTGGATTGCAGGGGAATCACAGGGCAAGGCCCCTTTAGCCCTTGGCCGCTCTGGGCAGTGACTGGAGCTTGAACCCCACCCACTCCTGAGCCCCGCTCTGTGACCGTTTCACCTGCTCTCTCCCACTTGTCAACTCTCTGACTTCTGCTGAACTTAAATATCCAGATATCAGAGAGAATCCTCACTGTTTTTCCTTCAGACTAAGGCCCCTAGAACATCTCTAACCAGGTCTGGTGACCACTGGTAGTGTCTCCTTCATCCTGTCTCCCCATTTATCTCCCCATTTATCCATGCAATCCACCCATCTGGCAGTATCAGTATCTGACTCTTTATGTGCCGGACACCTGGCAAGGCACCCGGGGGATCTCCGGGGAAGGTACCCCACAAGGCTATGTAGCTTCCTAGGGACCAGCCAGGATGGGAGTGAGACAGTTGCAGGTCGTGTGGGGAAGGTAGTGTTATCTTACAGAGAGGGAGCTGGGGTTACATGACTACCGAGGGCTGGGGTGGATTCCCAGGCCTGCTCTTCAGTGCCAGCCTGCCTGGCTTCTCACCTGGGCACGCGAGGACCCCGTAACACCTCACTGAGCACACCGGCCACGCCTCTCCTCACCGCTAGATGGTGAAGCCAGCCTGGGCCGCTCCAGGATCGTGCACATGACAGTTCGTACATATAACTCTCTGCTCGTGAGGGACCAGCATTTCCAAGGAGGGAATGCCAAGGGCCCCAGGGATGCGGGAGTGGCGTGTTGGAGATAACCGAAGGGACAAGGGAGACAACCTCTGTGGAGGAGGTGGCCATGGAGCCCGGCTTTGAACACAGGGGGCCTCTGGCACTGATGGAGAATGGAGAGGGTGGGGTAAACCAGGCAGCTCCCCAAAAGTGCATGGAGGAGGCAGCGGTCATGGGGGCACTTGGCACAGTTATGGAAAACAGGGTGCCCTTAGGAGTGACTTTGGTGGGCAGGGGCCTGGTCATGGAAGTCTTAAGAAACATGGACTTTGGGATGAAGGCAATGCGGAGCCAATGATGCTTTGTGAGCAGCAGACAGTAGTGACACAATTAGCATATGGAGTCTGGACTGGAGAGGGTGCACACAGCGCCCCCTAAGTCTGGAGAGCAGCCCTGCCTCCGTCTCGGCGCCTTGGGAAGCCTGTCTGGGAGGGCTGTTTCCCCACTCCTGCACTAACTTGACCGTTTGCCCATTTCCCCCACACGCAAGAAGTGCGGCAGGCTGGGAGAACCCTCCCCAGGGCTTGCAAATCCTCCTCCCCTCACCCTAGTGCCTCTTGCCTGCTCCTTTGCTGCGGAGCTCCTTTGCTGTGGAGCGCTGGAGGAAAAAGCAGAGGTTCCCGGAAGCACAGGCAGTGATTCAGAGCAGGTGCTTTGGAGAAGCACCCCCGAGAAACATGATTAACCAGGATTAGGGTCATATGAGAAGGAGCTGGATAAATTTTCCTATTGTGAGCTGCACAAAAGGAATTTAAATCCACAAATCTTCTTATGTGTGTAGACTGAAGGGTGCTCAATTCGGAGTCCAAAGACATCCGCACAACATCCAAAGCGTGTAACGTGGTCAGGAATTTAAGGAGTTGCCCTGTATAGGCAGCACATCAGGAGGACATTGGTCCCCAGAAGAAAGGGATTTCCCTGATTTGGGTGGCACAGAAGTCATGACAAAGGAAAGCCCATTGGATTCGGAACTCTGAATCCCCACCCCAGGCCCTGCCTCCAGGGTTGGCCCCTGACTCCAAAGAGCTTTGCAGAAGTGAATGGCTGGAGTCCTGACTGGTCTTAAAGAGATAACTTCCTCCCAGGCCTCCTAACTTCATGGGGAGATTTGCACTCTAATGATTAACAAGGGGCTTCCAGAAGGCTCCTGAAGGGGTTGGGGGTCGATCTCTGGTGATGCCCAGAATGGGGATTCGGACTGCCCGATAAACCCAGCAGCCAAAGTGGCGAGGAGCCCGGCACCCCCCGCCCCCCGTGTTCTGGGATGGGCGGGGACCCCAGACAAGCACGTGTCTGGCACAAACCATCCCCGGAAAACAAGGGTGAGAGGGGTATCATAGTATCCAGTGGGGCCGCTGGGATAAAACTGCCCTGGCCCAGGGGACCTCCCTGGCAGTCCGGTGGTTCCAACTTTGCCTCCAATGCAGGGGGTGCGGGTTCGATCCCTGGTCGGGAAGCTAAGATCCCACGTGCCCCGCGGGCAAAAACCACATAAAACAGAAGCAATATTGTAACAAATTCAATAAAGACTTTAAAAATGGCCCACATCAAAAAAAAGAGTCTTAAAAAAAACCAAAAACTGAATATTGTAATCAATAAAGACTTTAAAAATGGCCCACATCAAAAAAAAGAGTCTTAAAAAAAACCAAAAACTGCCCGGGCCCAGCTTCCCTCCCCATCCCCCAGCCGAGCCCCACTCAGGAGGAAAGGAAGGGCAGCTCAGCCCATTCAACCCCACAGCACTCGCGGCCCAAGCCACCTGCATGGGGCTCCCTCCCGAGCCCGGAACTTGGGAAAGGAGGAAACCAAAGGAGGGAGACCTTGCCCCCTTAACGAGGGATGATGCAGCAGTCCAGTGGGAGGACCGAGAAGGGTGCCTGGAGCAGATGCGCGAGGATGGTGTCATGGGGGCCAGGGAGTTTCCAGGGCAGCTGAGACCATGAAGCCCGGGAAAGCCTGGGGCAGGAAGTTTGAGAGAACACCGGCCAGCCTGGGGCAGCAGAATCCCAGCGAGCAGGGCAAGAGCAGAGGCCAGGGATGACCTGGAACAAGGTGGGAGGATGTGGCAGATGTTCCCAGAGCCCAGCGTAGCTAAGGGGGGCAGGAGGTCTCAGAGCCACAGAAGAGAGGGAGATCCCCGGGTTGCTATCTCTCCGTTTGCACCCACAGCTGGAGAGTCTTGAAGAAATCTGTGCTACTGTGTGTCGGGGACCTGTCCCTCACATCAACAACTGTGCACCGGGCACAGAGCTGGGCGCTTCTCCCGGGACATAAGGGGGTGATGCTGCCTCTGTCATAGCCAACGCTGAGGGCACTTGTGCAAGGGCACACGGCGAGGGATGGACCTGAGATTCAACCCAGAGTCAAAGCTGCACCGCAGCCGCTGTGCCTACTGGGAGGCCCTGACCTGCAGGTATTTGTATCTTATTCCCAGTTGGGAGATGTTGGGGACTGTGGGCAACACCCAGATGACCCTCTCCCGCTGCTGGAGCGCCGGCCCCTCGGTCTCCCTTCTCACATCTGTAACTAACGAATATTATCTAGTAAGTGCTCATCATCTAAGCATTTATTTGACCAAAGGGGCTCAGGCAGGTTAAAGGACCTGCTCACGGTCACCCATTGGGGCAAGCAGTGGATGGAGACAGACAACTCAGGCCAGCATCCGTTTCCTGTGGGGGAAGTGGAAAGAGGACAGGGGCTGCAGTTCCAAAGCCTGATTAGCTGTGTGACCTTGGACGAGCCACCTGACCACACTGAGCCATACCCAGCCCTTGTGGGCAAAACTGAAACAGTAAAGACCCATGCCTTAGGAGTCCTAAAGGAACGGAATGAGACAAGGACAAGCTTTGGCTTCCATACAGGCCAGTAGCCTATCTGATCCCTCCTCTGTATTAATCTGATTAAGAGCAGACGTATCCTGTGCCCTGACTTTGGGCTGAGTGCAGCTCTTAGAGCTGCTCTAAGAACTTTCTTCCTGCGAACTTGCTGAATCTATTAATACACCCATTTTACAGATGAAAAAATGGAGGCTCAGGGAGGTTAAGCCATTTGGCCCAGGGCTGTACATTTTGTAGAATGACACTAAAGGGTGATCCAAGCCATCTGGACCCAAGTGCCTGGGCTCTGCACCAAAGTGCCCTGCAGCCTGACCAGCTTTCACAGCTGGAGTCCTGGCTGGAGCCCATCACCTCCCCTGCGGGCACATCTATGCCAACTAGACCCCACTCAGGACTATTCCCACCCCCACCCCTCCCCGCAAAGTACTCACAGCCACTACTTATCCTCTATGCAATGGAAGAGGCAAGTCAAGCAGGAGAGAGGGAA